>NC_058131.1:562215845-562270964 GCF_016433145.1 Gracilinanus agilis | reverse complement strand
CACTCTTGCTCTCTCCCCCTTTCTTCCTCTTTCTCTCTCCCTTCCTCCCTCCATCTCTCTCTCTCTTTATCTCTCTCTCCCCCTCTCTTATTCTTTCTCTTTCCCTCTGTTCCTCCCTCCTTCCATCTCTCTCTTTATCTCTCTCTCCCCCACTCTTCCCCCTTCTCTCTCCCTTCCCCTCTCTTCCTGTCTTTCTCCCTCTCCCTTCTACTCTCTTCCTGTCTCCCTCCCTCCCTCTTTTGCACTCTTGCTCTCTCTCTCCCCCTCTCTTGCTCCTTTCTCTCTTTCCCCCACCTCTCTCTCTTTCCCTCCTCCTGCTCTTTTTCTCAGAGGTTTAAAAAAAAAAAAGTATTGGGCTTCTGGTTTCCAGCAACAGATGTATTAAGGGATGATGAAGCTATAAAGTAGAAGGGGTGTTAATGAAACTGATTTTCAAACCCGACAGTTATTAATTCTAAAGGTTATTAATTCCCAGCAAGGGGCAATGAGTTTCACTCTAACTACAGCATGAAATGCACCATCCTTTGTTAAGAGGGGAATGTGAATGAGAATCTGAATGACTCTCCTGGGCCAGTGAGATAAATTTATGGAGCCCAATGTGACTTTTCTAAACATATACACAGATGGTGGGATTCACAGGGAGCCCAGGCATCTTAACAGGGGGGCAAACTTTTACCTGCCAGTCATCAGTCAATCAATCAGTTAGGGTTTAACGTATGCTATGTAGGTACCTGACACTGTGTTTGGTGCAGGGGTTACAAAACCAGTAATAAAAAAGCACCTGCCCTCAAGAAGCTTAAATTCTATTTGGGTAGACAATGTGTATTTATAAAAATAAACATTTATTATAAAATATTTATTATTTGTCATAAAATTTATTATAAAAATTAACTTATAAAAATACAAAGTAATATTGAGGTGAGGTTGGCACTCGCAACTTGGAAGGAAATCACTGCTTTAGGTGAAAGGTAGCCTCTGAGTTGAGTTTTAAGGTAAGCTAGGGATTCTGAGAGGTAAAATTAAGAAAGGAGCATGTTCCTGTTCTAGGAGACAGCCTGGGCAATGGCTTGGCGATGGGAGATGTAGTACAACTTGAAGAATAGTGAGGTCAATTTGAACCTTGGAGTACATGATATGTATAATATGTCAAAAATATGTATAATATAGAAAACAAGAAACCTTTAGATTAGTGGTTCCCAAACTTTTTTGGCCTATTGCCCCCTTTCCGTAAAAAATATTAATTAGCACCCCTGGTAATTAATTTTTTCTAATTTTAATAGCAATTAATAGGAAAGATAAATGTACTTGTGGCCATCACCGCCACCCTGGATCATTGCAGCACCCACCAGGGGGCGGTGGCGCCCACTTTGGGAATCACTACTTTAGATGAAGATGAAAGAGGAGAGTGTGAAAGCTGGTTTGAAGCTTAACATCAAAACCCCAAGATTCTGGCAACTGGTCTCATTACTTCCTAGCAAACAGGGAGAAGAAATGGAAGTGCTGTCAGATTTTATATTCTTGAGCTCAAAGATCACTGTAGATAGCAACTGCAGCCATGAAAGCAAAAGATCCTTGCTCCTTGGAAGGAAAACTATGACAAATCTGGACAGCATGCTAAAAAGCAGATATATCACCTTGCTGAGAAAGGTCTATATAGTCAAAGATATAGTTCCTCTGGTAGCACTGTATGGCTGATATAGTTGGACTATAAGGAAAATCGAGCACCACAGAATCAATGTTTTCGAATTGCGGTGCTGAAGAAGACTTTTGAGAGCCCCTTGGATAGCAAGGAGATCAAATCAGTCAATATTAAAGAAATTAATTCAGACTGTTGACTGGAAAGTCAAATACTGAAGCTGAAGCTTAAATACTTTGGCCACATAAAATGAGAAGGCAGGATTCATTGGCAAAGGACCTGTTGGGAAAGATCGAAGGCAAAAGGAAAGAGGACAGGAAGAATGAAATGGATAGATTGTGCCATGAAAACAACAAACATGAGCTTGGAGAGACTTTGAGAGATATTGGAAGACAGAAGAACCTGGTGTGCTATGGTCCATGGGATCACAAAGAGTTGGACATGACCGAACCACAGGAAGACATCAAAAATAATGTACTGTTATAAAATGGAGTACAAATTACCTATAATAAGGCTAGAAATTAAAATTGGGATCAGATTTTGGAGAGCATTAAATGCCCAAAAGAGTAGTTTATATTTTATCCTAGAGAAACTAGGGAGCCACTGGAGGGATATGGTTGGACACCCTCCCCGCCCTTTTTAAAAAAGGAAAATCAATTTTGGCAGTTATAAAGGATAGATTCCAGAGGGGAGAGACATGATACATGAGGACCATGTGTATGGTGCTGATGGTGGGGAATTGGAGAAAGCTCTTTATTGTATATGAGCAGTTACAGAAGAAGGCATCATTCTCTTTTCCCTGTGGGATAAGATAGCTTTCTTGTTTGAGTGCCTTAGAGCAAGGGTCAGTCTCTGAAAACCCTGTTAGGCCATTCAGGCTTTATTTGCTTTTAACCTGAGGAATTGTTTCTCTTTGTCAATATTCATGCCAGTTCTCCTCACTGTTCTATCTTGCTGAATATTGTCGATTTTACTTTCACCACATATTGGGCATCTGTCCTTTTCTCTCCACTCACCTGACCACTACTTTCATCACTTCTCCCCTCAATAACTGCAAAAGTCTTCTAAGTGGTCTCCTTTATTCTAGCCTCTCTCCTCTCTAATGGATCCTTCCCAGGCTGCCAAATTGATTCCCAAAGTGCAGGTCAAGATGGTATCACTTCCCTGTTCAAGAAGTTCTAGAGAAGCCCTATTAACTCCAGGCTAAAATGCAAACCCTTTTGATGTTCAAAGCCCTCCGCAGGCTGGCTCCATCCATACCTTTCCAGGTTTACTTACAGCATATTACTAACTGCAAGCTTTACACACTTTGTGCTCCTGCCAAACTGGCCTATTTACTGTTTCCTCTATATAACATTCCATCTTCTGTTTCTATGCCTTGGCATAGGATTATTCCCCCTTTGGTGGATTACCCTCATTCCTCCTCACCTCTGCCTATCTTCTTTTAAAGTTCAGCTCAAATGCCATCTTATACAGGAAACCTATCCTGATGCCTTCAGTTGCTAGTGTCTCCTTCCAACCCAGTCCCCATCACTTTCTTATGTGTGTATTTATTTTATATTTACATGTATAATAACATTATTTATATTATTTTCTATGTATTTATATTTATTTGAGTACATATTATTTTACCTAAAAGAATATAAGCTCATTGAGGACAGGGGTTACTTTTGTTTTTGCATCCTCAAATGCCAATACAACAATGCCTGGCATATGGTAATTACTTAAGAAATGGGAGGCAGCTAGGTACCTCAGTGGACTGAGAATCAGGCCTAGAGGTCTTGGGTTAAAATCTGGCCGCAGATATTTCTTAGCTGTGTGACCTTGGGCAAGTCACTTAATTCCCATTGCCAACCCTTACCACATTTCTGCCTTGGAATAAATTAATTCTAAGTCAGAAAGTAAGGGTCTTAAAAAAAAAGAATGGAATGACTTTTATTTATTTATTTTTTTTACTTTGGATTCTGCTATAAAAATTAGCACTGGCCCAATGTGAGTCAATCCTTTTAGGATATTTTGGGTTGAACCTATTTAGTTTATTTGGATTCAACTGAAGGAAAAGACCTTTTAAGCAAATGGCTCAGAAGTCACTCCATTTGCTACATCCTTATATATAGATCAGAGGATTGACTTTTTTGAAGTCTGTACCTGTTGGAATGGGATGGTCTGCTGTTCCAGAGGTTATTAATATGGGAAGAAACAGACAATGGATCCAAGGCACCTTTCAGAGCCAATTTTAGGGGCCAACCTGATAATTCTGAGAACTCTATTTGTGACGTTTCCTGCATTAAACTTGGATGGAGAGCTGGGTTTGATGGGAAGTTGACTCAAAATGAAGGGGTTATTCCAGAACTTGGTGGATGTTCTTTTCACTGAAGCAAATTGCAGCCCACATATAACCTGCCCGTCTCTTATGACTTTTGTCTACGTCCTCCCATAAATTCACCATATTATACCCAACTTCTTCATATTCTCTTTACATTCTGTGCACATATCAGTGAGGAAGAAAAGAGAACCAGCCTACTATGTGCCAGGCACCACACTGAGTGCTTTACAACTTCTCTTTTAATTCTCACAACCTTGTAAAGTAAGTGCTGTTAATTATCTTATCTGTTTTACAATTGAGAAAACTGAGGCAGAGAGAAATTAAGTAACTTGCCCAGGGTGACACAACAAATAACTGGCTGAGCCTGGTTTTGAACTCAGATCTTCCCAACTCCAGGCTCCAGTGCTCAGTGTACCATGGCATCACTTGACTGCCTTCAGTACACTGCTTGATCTGTCCATCAGTTCTTCCTCACTTTCACTGTGACTGGATCATCTTTTCTTTCTCAGTTTTATATTTCTGCGATATCACCTTCTGTATCACTTCTGCACAATTCTTTGTTTGTAATGATTTGTAGCCTGCTCATGTCTATCATGAGAAGCTGCTTCATTGTGATGGGGTTTCCCCCCCCCCCCTTTTTTTTTAAGGATCGTTAGAATTATATTTTTATTTTGAATATTTTCTCATAGTTACATGTTTCATGTTTTTTCCCTCTCCCCAAATCTCCCTAACCCCCCTTAGCCAACGTACAATTCCACTGGGTTTTGTATGTATCATTGATCAAGACCTAATTCCATATTATTGATAGTTGGACTAGAGTTATCATTTAGTGTCTTCATCCCCAATAATATCCCCATCAGCCCATGTGATCAAGCAGTTGTTTTTCCTCTGTGTTTATCCTCCCACAGTTCTTCCTCTGAATGTGGCTAGTTTTCTTTCTCATAAGTCCCTCAGCCTTGCTCTGGATTCTTGCATTACTGCTAGTAGAGAAGTCCCGTTATCTTCGATTATACCACAGTATATCAGTCTCTGTGTACAATGTTCTCCTGGTTCTGCTCCTTTCACTCTGCATCAATTCCTGGAGGTCTTTCCAGTTCACATGGAATTCCTCCAGTTCTTTATTCCTTTGAGCACATTCGTGATGGGGTTTTCCAGTTGTCATTAATTACATCTCTGTTTTCAGGTGATCCTCGATGATTCTTAATTTGGTGAGAGTGTGAGGTCAGCAGATTTTGTCAATCCAAAAAATCCCCTTTATGAATGAGGCAATGGGCTTTCCAGTACAGTACTCAAGACATCATGCTATTGTAGAAAGGAGGGAGATGGAGCATTCATTGTATTGGATGGACCCTGAAAATGCTTCAGGTCATGGTGAATTCATGAAAGAGAGCCATAGGATCAGAATATTTGAGCCCCCGTCCGAATGAAACTGATTATTTCTCCTTCTTTCATGGAAACTACTCAAGCATCCTGACCCTTTTGGGGTTTAGGTAGTCTATAGAAAGTAAGTGAATTGAAAACTAAAATTGGGTTATTACTGAATGCTATTTTTTTTTGGAGGAGGGAAGAAGTATAAAACATATATTTGTTCTTTCTTTTAACTGATTGAAAACTACCAAAATATTGCATGTACCTTTATTCACAATCACTCTTTTCTGTTGTTTCCACAACAGAACCATTTTCTGAGATTATAAATTGTCTAGGATACTGTTGGGAGCGGGCTGGAGTGTTATATGATGTGTTAAAACAAAATTCATCAATTAAAAAAAAAGTAAACGAGAAGTAGGAAAAATGGTTGGGAAGAGATGAAAAATTTCCCTATTTCTGCAATCAGAGGCTATAATAAAAAATCATGAAGGGTTTCTGTTTTTGTGGATTCCAGAGTAAGAAGTGTCCATGCTGTGGTTATTTTTGTTGGTAGCTTTCTGGAATGGGATTCTCTTCAAAGCTTTCTTCTCTGACTGTATTCCACCACCACCCTGGTTGGCATCTAAACTATTTTGTTTTCTTCTAAGAAACAAATCTGTGACAAAGTAAGTCATTCAAAGAGCCTTTTCACCCAGGACAAGGTCCTACGGGGACCCATGTTCACAACACAGCTGATTTTTCGAGTTAACAGATGCACTCATTCACTGGTTATGTGTGCTTAAGGGAAGTTCTAACTGAATGGCTAAACAAAGAAGAAAATATTTTCTGCAGCCCTAGAGAAATTGTTATTTATGAGAGAGATATTGTGTTGTGGTGAAAAGACCTCTGGTGCTGAGGAGGGAGGGAGGGGTGTCACCAAACTGGGATTGAATCTTGGTTCTAATACTTACTATTAGTATTACTCTGGGCAAGTCATTTATGGGCTCAGAACATTTGTTTTCTCATCTATAAAACAGGCAAATAATTCTTGCATTACCAAATTTTCAGGTTCATTGTCAGAAAAGTGTTTTGAGCCCGAAAAAGCACAGTACAGATGTGATATTCATTATTATGGTTATGATTACCAACCCTAATGGAGTTTCATCTGACATTTCAATTCTTTTTAGTTAAAGAGAATAGGAAAAAATTTCCACCTAACTTAGTATCTAAATAATTCAATAAAAATGCCACTCCACCCCGCTCCCATTACCCAGTTATCCAGGATATAAACAAGTTATTAACTTTTCTGCTTCTTTAATCAGACTTTTCTTGGAATAGTCTTTTGGTAATAGGAAAGGCAAAAGGAAAATGAGGATGTCCAAGAGACAAAGAATAACAAAGCATCAGACTGCCATGAAGAAAAACATACTACCACCCAAATCAATCCTCCTTCCTGTCAGAGAACCATATTTTCCTTCTATAAAAATTTCTCAGTATTTTGCCGGCCACCTTCTTAGGCCTCATTTTCTTTTACCAATCTCTCTTCCTTCACAGAGGTAAACTTGAGGAGAATTCTTATAAGGGCAAATAGCTGGAATTACTAAGAGGGGAAGTGGCTCTCTGAGTCTGATTATAGTCGAGGGAGTCTCAGACCAGTATAAACCCCACAGGGGCTGGACAAATCACAGGTTCTTGGGAAGCAATTTTGTGAGAGGGGCCGTGACTCAAAACAAGGATTAAACAGCATGGCTGCCTCACAACTTCCTTGATGGACAAATTTATTTTCTTGTATTCTTCTTTCTAAAATGATTGTGGGAGGTGTAGCTCCTGTCTAGTTTGGTCTTTCAAACTTCATTTTTGGTCTTATTTTCTTCTTCTCTCTCATTTGCCCCACCCCATGTCCTATATCCAAGTGTATGATCTCCTGGGGAGGCTGCCACAGCCCAGAACGGAGATAGTAGATTATTTGAAAGAGTGTTTGGAACTGTATAATTTGGCTCAATCTGAAAGAGTCCAGTAATGATGATATTTCCAGTATTAGAAGCCATGAATAAATGATTGTATATAGTTTAGGACTGGGTCACTGTTATCCTATACTATTGTAGAACCCAAGGGCCCCCATTTCTGTTCTTGATGGAGAGGTTTTTTAAATTTACTTTTAAGAAAAAGAAAAATGAAAGATTTATGTGTCTCCTAACAATGGCCCTTATGAAAGTAAAATATTCTGCTTGAAACACAAAAGACTGCTGAATCAAAGGAGGGAATATGTTTGTTTGTTTATTTAAATGGAGCTGACTAGAATGGCCTCCAGAGACTCATAGATTTCTCTGGCTATCCTCAGAGATGGGGAGTCAAAACACTACTTCAGCATATTTCTACATAAATCAAATACAGTAGGACATTGTATAAGAGAAACAGCCCTGGCCACCATTTTGTTTTTGAACCAGATTCCTGCTTAGCTGTGATTTCTGGAACTGCCTTAGAATTTTGAATGATATTATGGAGATAAAATGGCCTCACATGGTAATTCCCCCTGAAGGCACTTGTTTGCTGTACTTCAAATGTCATAGAAACTTCCAAGATAGAGGTCAGGGCAAGGACATTTTTAGGATAAAGAAACTGGAAGGAATCTCCTTTCCAAGATTTTACTTGGAGATTAAAGCCTCAGATTTGAAGCTTCCCTTTCACTTCTCTCTCCCCTAGCTTTTCAATACTTCATTGAACCAGTGTTCTTATCAATGTGGGTATTTGCTCCATTTTTTAAAATTATAGATTTAGAGCTACAAGAGCCTTTGAAAGCATCTAGTCCATCCATTCCATTTTTACTGATGAAGAAACTGAGGTCCAGGACAGTTTAGAAATTTACCCAAACACACAGATAGTAAGTAGCAGAGCCAAGAATTTGAACTCAGGTCTTCTGACTCATTCCATATTTTTTTTACTTGTATCATGTTCAATACAGGATATCTCCCTACAGAATGTCTTATTATCTTTTGTGATTCTTTTCTTCATTCCCCCATACATCCCCACAGAGGAGCTACTCTATGAGTTCGAGTAACTAGACTTTTCTTTTGTATTTTTACATTTTGTTAGGTACTAGAAGAACGTTTAAGCTGACTGTTGATCTTAATACTTAACCAACCCAGTTCTCTTCAGATCAGTCTGATGATGATGATGTCCCTTATACTACTTCTTACATTTAGGAGATCTTTGGGAATAAGCAATGATCTACTTATATCTACCACGTGTCTCCTTATTTTGTTCTTTGGGCCACTCCCAACTTTGATTCTTCAGCAACTATAGAATTTTAAGATTTCTACCCAGTGGGCTTTCCTGGGGGAACAGTGGATTTAGATGACTTTTTGACTCAGGGAGTAGCTTGGAATCACTAAGTGCATCTTACTATTTCCCCAAGTGCAATATAGTCCATGCTCTGAAAGGCACCATGATAACATGGGAAGACCACTGGAATTAGACTCAGAGGCCTTGGGTTAAAATTGCAATTCTAAGTCTGCCACCAGGGTGGGACTTGAACAAGTCCCAGTTCACCTCTTTGGGCCTCAGTTTTCCCATCTGTAAAAATAAAGGTATTGGACTAGATGACCTTGGATATCTCATTCAGCTTTAAATCTATTATCTCTTCTGTTCAGTTTTAGAACTTGCTCATCATCTATCTGCAATTCTTATCCTAGCTATATCTCTCTATCTGGAAAAGTCTATATATTTACAACTACATGTAAGTAGCTAGATACATTCTCTCTATTTCAGTATATGTGTCTAGCTGTATCAGGATATCTAGGCGGCACAGTAGATAGAGCATGGAGCCATGAAAGCTCATCCTCCTGAGTTCAAATCTGGCCTCAGACCTTTATTAGCTATATGAATCTGGACAAATCACTTAACCCTATTTACCCCAGTTTCCTCAACTGCAAAATGAGCTGGAGAAGGAAATAATCAACCACTCCAGTATCTTTGCCAAGAAAACCCCAAATAGGCCTAACAGTACCAGATCTTAAACTGTACTATAAAGCAGTGGTCATCAAAACAATATGGTACTGGCTAAGAGACAGAAGGAAGGATCAGTGGAATAGACTTGGGGTAGATGACCTCAGCAAGATAGTGTATGATAAACACAAAGATCCAAGCTTTTGGGACAAAAATATCCTATTTGACAAAAACAGCTGGGAAAATTGGAAAACAGTGTGGGAGAGATTAGGTTTAGAATAGATCAACATCTCACACCCTACACCAAGATAAACTCAGAATGGGTGAATGACTTGAGTATAAAGAAGGAAACTATAAGGAAATTAGATGAACACAGAACAATATACCTGTCAGATCTTTGGAAAAGGAAAGATTTCAAGACCCAGAGTTAGAAAAAATTACAAAATGTAAAATAAATGATTTTGATTACATTAAATTAAAAAGTTTCTGTGCAAACAAAATCAATGCAACCAAAATTAGAAGGGAAGCAAAAAAATTGGGAAAAAAAATCTTTATAACAAAAACCTCTGACAAATTACTCATATATATATATTTGGAGCTAAATAAACTGTACGAAAAAATCAAGTCATTCCTCAATTGATAAATGGGCAAGGGACATGAATAGGCAATTTTCAGATAAAGAAATCAAAACTATCAAAAAGCACATGAAAAAGTGTTCTAAATCACTTATATTTAGAGAAATGCAAATCAAAACAATTCTGAGGTACCACCTCACACCAAGAAGATTGGCTAACATGATAGCAAAGGAAAGTAATAAATGTAGGAGGGGATGGGGCAAAATTGGGACATTAATGCATTGCTGGCAGAGTTATGAATTGATCCAACCATTCTGGATGGCAATTTGGAACTATTCCCAAAGGGCTTTAAAAGACTGTCTGTCTTTTGATCTAGCCATACTGCTGCTGGGTTTATACCCCAAAGAGATAATAGGGAAAAAGACTTGTGCAAAAATTTATAGCTATGCTCTTTGTGGTGGCAAAAAAATTGGAAATGAGGGGATGACCTTCCATTGGGGAATGACTGAACAAATTGTGGTATCTGTTGGTGATGGAATACTATTGTGCTCAAAGGAATAATGAAGTGGAAGAACTCCATGTGAACTGGAAAGACCTCCAGGAATTGATGCAGAGTGAAAGGAGCAGAACCAGGAGAACATTCTACACAGAGATGGATACACTGTGGCACAATCGAATGTAATGGACTTCTCTACTAACAGCAATGCAGTGACCCAGGGCATTTCTGAGGGACTTATGAGAAAGAATGCTATCCACATCCAGAGAAAGAACTGTGGGAGCAGAAACACAGAAGAAAAGCAACTGCTTG
Source organism: Gracilinanus agilis (assembly GCF_016433145.1). NCBI lineage: Eukaryota > Metazoa > Chordata > Mammalia > Didelphimorphia > Didelphidae > Gracilinanus > Gracilinanus agilis. The sequence goes on along the minus strand of NC_058131.1, from coordinate 562,260,327 downwards.
ATCACATGGGTCGATGGGGATATGATTGGGGATGTAGGCTCTAAATGATCATCCTAGTGCAAATATCAATAATATGGAAATAGGTCTTGATCATGTAAAACCCAATAGAATTATGCATTGGCTATGGGAGAGGGGTGGGAAGAGGGAAGGGGAAGAACATAAATCATGTAACCTTGGAAAATTTTTCTTAATCAATAAAAAAAAAGAAAACCCCAAATGGGGTCACGGAGATCTAGACATGACTGAAAATGACTAAACAATGACAGTCTACCATTGGAGTAATTCAGTGGACTGATATTTCAGTGACTTTTCATTGTCTGGACAATATTTTTGGTCCAACTGGTTTTCCCTTTGTGGATTGATATGTGTATATCTATAAGCATATATATATATATGCATATATATTTATGTGTGTGTGTACACCTATCTATAAACACACACATATATATATATACACACACATGTACATATTTTGAGTAATAATCTGATTGAGAAACATTTGGCCCCCTAATACAGTTAGCATAATGCCATATTGAAACACGACAACCTAGAGGGCCTCACCAATCACAAGGCATCCCTCATCCATTTGGACCCTATGCAGGACATCCTTCATTACAGTGATAAACACCTTTAATGAGCATATGTCTCCTTGTTTTATTCTCTGCCTGGTGTTAATTATCATTAACACTTTGTCACTGAACAAAGTTATCTTTGGTGGTTAAATTTATCAAGGAAACTTGTGTGATCATAACACATACATAAAAGACTACTATTTGTTCTGCAGAGGCAAATCCTTTTTTTCCCTGGCAATCAACAAGGAACAAGATGGTGCATTCTCTGTACCTTCCAGTCAATTGTGAGACTGCAAAGTTGTTCTGGAAAGAAAATTTATGAAAAAGATCATTTACAAAGTTAGAGAAGGTCATTTGCAAAATCCCATTTGCTTCTTGTATTTTTGTCTAGATTTTAGCCAATAAAAACCTTTTACCAGATCCTAGGCACCCCCACAAGAGGTATAGAAAAAAGGAATTAGTGAAATTCAGTTTTCTTTATAACCGTTTTTGTCTGGTATAGATTGTGATTCACTAATAATAAGCATAGTAAAAACTCCTAGAGAATAAAGCATTTTCCTCTTTACAAAGACCTTTCTTCTCAGTAATCTATGAAAGAAATAGTACATTATTTTATCCTTGTTTTATAGATGAGCTAAATTGATCTATAAATGAATCTATAAACTAATTGACTAATATATAAACTATCTAAATCTAAAAAAAAAGGAGGGGTGCATATTTGTGAGGCGGGATGTTAGGGGGACAAAAACTTGGCTTGAAGGTCATAGGAGCATAGATTTAAAGCAGGAAAGGGTCTTGAAGTCATTCAAATATGGCCTCAGACAATTATAGTTGTATGATTCTGGACAAGTCATTTAACCTCTGTTTACCTCGGTTTCCTCATGTGTAAAATAGAGTAAGAGCACCTAAATATAGGGTTGTTGTGAGGCCCAAATGAGATATTTGCAAGAGTGCTAGCATTGTGCCTGGCACATTGTTATTGTTGTTTAGTCATGTTACCCCATTGATTTTGTCTTGGCAACAAATGGTAGGCCGTTTCCTTCTTCAGCATGTCCCACATTTTACAGATGAGGAACTGAAACAAATAAGGTTAAGTGACTTGCCCAGGGTCACATAGCTAGTAAGTGTCTCAGGCTGGATTTGAATGCAGAAAGATGAAGTTTCTTGATTCCCTTCCTTTCTCCCTTTCCCTTTTACTTCTATTTCATCATTTTACAGAAGAGGAAATTGAGGTCTAGAAAAATGAAGTGACTCGCTCAAGGTTACGTAGGGAATAAAAATAGTGAAGTCAGAATTTGAGCCCTGCTCCTCTGATTCTAAATCTAGTACTTTTCCCACTTATAAATATTTATGCCCTTCTTTGGGTTGTTCTTGTTCAAATAGGAGTATTTATATCAAATACGATCTTAAAATTTGTCACCTCTCTTTTGAACATTCTACAAATGTACTCATAAGCATTTAGGAATGGCCTTTATGCATATATCTAGAATTCAATAAATAAAAAGAAAAACTATAATTCTTTTTGGGACATGATCAAAGGAGAGCCCCGAACTCTTTGATCTCAAGTCTCTCTTTACCCACAAAGAATGTTCTGGGCTTATGCGCTCAGGAATTTTGGCCTTCTAATTTGCAAATACAAAGTCAATGTTCTCTGCGTGAGGAAAGCAGTAACCATTAACTTGGCTAAACAATACGGAGGTTAATGTATAAAATAAAAGTAAGCCATGTGAGAGGGAGATCGAAAGCCAAGCAAAGGTGGAATGTCCTCATGGCTCTTAGTTACTGGAGGCAGTTCATATAAAAACAGGCCGTTAGCCTTTCCAAACAATTTCCAGGTATCTAAGAGAACCCCCCAAAATGTACCTTTTGAGTTGGTCAGACATGCTATGTATGTATGGAGTCTTGAGGCACGATCCAAACTATCACCAATTTTGGAAATACTCTTCATGTTCCACAAGGGGGAAAAAAACCCCCGGCCATCCCTTGTCTTTCAGTTCTTGCAATGTCTTTTTACCTACCATTTCTTTTTGTTATTAAGCCATTTTTTTTAGTTGTGTTCAGCTCTTCCTGGCTCCATTTTTGGGTTTTCTTGGCAAAGACAGTGGAGTGGTTTGCCTTTTCCTTTTTTCATCTCATTTTACAAATGAAAAAACTGAGGCAAACAGGGTTTGAACTTGCCTAGGGTCACACAGTTAATAAGTATCTGAAGTCAAATTTGAACTCAGGTCTTCCTGACTCCAGGTCTGGTGCTTTATTCACTGGTCCACCTCGCTGCTCACCCGCACTCCCCCCTCCTCCTTCTATAACTTCCTCTTACCAATAGACTAATCACCATGTGCCCATTAATGCTCACATAATGACTTTGATCCATTCTCTTATCTCTTTTTAATTCATTTAATACTCTTATCTATATACAGGAAACTTGCCACTTTCTGGTCAAACGGTAGCATAAATATAAAACTGATCTGTAATCAATTGTTTCCCCTTCTCAGCAGTGGTGTGAGTTGGGTGGGTACTTTTCATGGGTGGCAACCCATCCTCCTGGTCCTGAAAAATCCAGGTTTTGCATTCTGAAGGTCTTCCAAAAAAAAAAAAAAGATGGTAGAATCCTGCCTTCATTTATAGCTGTGACTTCCAGACCTGCCCGTGATGGTCACATTTGTCTTACTGAGTAGTTTCACGATCTTCCCTGATGGGCCACATTTAGAGTCAATGACGGGACTGGCTCACCAAGGACAAAGCCCTGAAATGTATTTGGTCTGTCCAGGTAGTGGAGCAATGGCCACTGCCATACAAATAGCTGATGAATTGACTGCTGGATAGCCTGCAGTAACTTTGGTATGGTGTCTCTCATTCTGTGTACGCCAGGGATTAATGATTAACAGGTGATTAACATGATTAACAGGTGAGAGAGAGAGTTAATAAAACGATAGTAATACAGTGGGTGTGAAGCTCATATAATATCCTTTTCCAAAGGTCAAAATGAACTACTGGTAAAATCTTAAAGACCAAGTTGGAAATGTATTAGAGAACAATTCCTGGGAAACAATAGGTCCAAAGCCAAGAGGAATGGGTTCTCCTTCATCAGAAATCTTCAAGGGAGGGTTTATGACCGAGTTCTCAGAGAGGAAACTTTTTTTTTCAGATTATAGGTTAGGGTTCATGGTCTCCGAAGTGTCTCCCAACTCTGAAGTTCTTTGGTCATCTGAAAAATGGATCATGCATGAGCAAAGTAGACAGAAGAAGATTTGAAGAATATACTTGTGCCATTTCAAATAATTCTGCATGTCCTGTGAGCTCCTGGCTACCACCAAAGACCAATCTGTCTACCATTCTGAAGAGGGGTGGCTTTGTTAGATCAAAGACATCCAGAAGAACATGAAGTTAATGAGCATAGAACAGATTCTGCAAATATTGGCTACCAACTCAAATCAAAAGGACAGTCTTTAGCTGTGGGACTATTGATTACACACATACGAAGAATGTGTGTCTCTTCAGTCAATAGTGTCATCTTTGAACATCAAGTACAGAATTAGAATAATCCTATTTTGGTCTAAATGGAGTCCATCCCCATACAGTGGAATCTTTTCGAAACACTAAAAAGCCTACACTGATTAATAGCAAAAAATAATTTTACATGATTACCATATAAAAATTTTAACTTTTCCTTCAGTTCGAATAATGATGTTTTATTTATTTATATCATTGCCCCAATCTTCCTTTTTGGGAAGAAAAAACAATAGTAAAAGTGAGAATATTCCTACAATGCTACCAATTCTGCCTTTCTATATGAAAAGGAAATGTGACATAGTAGAGAAGAAGCATTGTATTTGCAGTCAGTGGATCCACGTTCAATGCCACAGTGTGACAATGGGCAAGTTTCTTAATCTCTCCTCTCTTTTTCTTGGTCTGCAGAATTAAAGGTTTAGGTTAAATGGTCCCTAAGGTCCCCTCTAACTTTTAGTATGTTATCTCTCCTACCACTTTATTACTTGTACTTTGAGGATGGTTAATATTTATTTCTCTTTAAAATCTTGATCCATAACTATCTCAATTTCTAACTATGGTTACTAATATTTTTACAATTAAAAAAAAAGTTCAACATCTTCCCACAATAGAGAACTTGCTAGAGTTTTCTCTGAATGGAGAAAGGCATATGATCCTTTCATGAAAATTACTGAAGTATGCCAGAATTTCCTAGGGTTCCAAAAGGGCATCAACTTAAGCCATATCTTCTCTCTCTGGGGACTAAGAATAGGATTTTAAAACATATTTAGGTTCTATACAGGGCAGATTTGAGGAAGAAAATGAGTTTTATATTTAGATCAATGGGACCTGGGTTCAAATCTTGCCTGACAGTTATTGTTTTGCAAAGTCACTTAATCTGTCTGGGCCTTATTTTCTTTATCTGTTAATTGAGGAGGTAGGACTAGACAGCCTCTAAAGGTTCTTCCAGCTCTAGTTCCATAATCCCATGATCAATATAGACCTGTATTTTTTTCAGACTACTTTTGTACCTATCGTCTCATTTGAACCTCACAATGGCTCTGGGAAGTCAATAGAGAAAATTTTATTACCCCAATTTTTCTGATAAACAGTCAGGCATAGAAAAGTTGTGATCTATTTAAGGTCTTGCTGTTCATTCTCTTAAAGAAAGAACTTAAGTTTACCAGATACCCAGCTCATTTTCCCTCTACTCATTGGTGGGCTGGAGCAAGCCCTAACTGGCAAATGAAAGCTGACTGATAAGTTTTCAGTGTGAGCATTTAAATTTTAGAAATCAGGAAACACTACAACTCGGGGCTTGATTTACTATTTTGTTGAGTATTTAAAGAAGTGATGGAAAAATGTTAATGGTGCAGATTAAATTTAAAAGTGTTCTGTGAACATATTTTCTAGAGAGCTGGTTGTTAAAGATTTACTAGTACAATATGCATACTACACTGGGCACATTCATATATATATACATATATATCTCATATATTTTGATATATATACATATATACACACACTCAAACACACGTGTGTGTGTGTGTGTGTCTGTTGCTTTTTATACATGGCGACCCAAAGTCTTAGTACAGCTTTAAACAATTAAAACTTTTAAAAGTTTAATATTATGCTAAGACTCCTGGGATACTCCATAGAGCAGGCAATAAAATAAGGCAGAGAGAAAATAGTTGTGGCTTTAGGCTTCAAGCTTTTCCTTATTGCCTTTGCCTATTAATGCCTTTATCTCTGATGCTATGCTTTAAGACTAGCTCAGGGTTTCCTGTCTGAGTTGACTCTGTGGACTTGACAAAATGTAAGACATAAGATCACAGAATGCTCTAGCTTTAAAGGGACCCTAGAAATCAGGTAGTCCGACTCCCTTCATTTTGTTGATGAAGAAAAGGAGGCTCAGACAGGTAAATTGAGTACGCCTCACTGGATAGATTCCAGGTCTTGGTTCCTCCTAGCCAACCTTGACTCGCTGTTGCTTATGGCCCATCACTCCTGTGCCTCCTAGGACTGTTTCAGAAGGTAAATGTGATAATGAATCAGTCTCATGCCTACCTAAACCCCTAACAGTCTGAAAGGATAAATGCAGCTTCCCAAATAACATCACTGAAACTCATTCACTGGAAGAATCTGGTAGCACAGGGGAAAATGTTTTGCATGATTGAAAAACCAAGGTGTTAGAATTTGGGGGAGAAAGAAAAAGTGTCTGGACCATGATGCTTAAATTTTGTTTTGGTAATTATAGTAGCCTAATTGGTTTTCTTTATAATCTTAAATATTTTATGTGTATAAAAACTATCCTTGAAGGGACCTATACTTTGACCAGATTGCCAAAGGGGTTCATGATACAAGAAAAAGTTTCCTTGGTCTAGATAGACAGAGGTGGGGTGGGGGTGGAGAGAGAGGGATGGGGAGGGAGGGAGGGAAAGAGAGATAAAGCATTTATTGGGTATTTACTCTCTGTAAGGCATTATATTCTTCATAAAGCTTATACATATATACCCACATTCTCTTCTCACCACAAAGGATGAACACAAGCCAGTTATATATAGAAGGGATTCATGCTTTAGGAAAGTGATGGAACTAAAGGACTTTTCAAGTTCCTTTCAACTCCAAATGGAAGGCTACAATTTCCTGACTAGACTAAGTCTAGTGATACAAATAAAAACAAGCAAGACAGTGTCTACCTTCAGAGAGCTTATATCCTAATGGGGGAAGATGACCCAAGATAGGGAGCTGGAGAGGGAGATGGTTGGATATGTCTAGGAAGTGCTCTGAAGGTCTGGAACTGGACCAGACAAGACCAAAACTGGCTTGTCAAAGCCCAGCATGGCTCCAAGGGTGGAATCAAATAATTTTCTTGTCAGGGAATTGTAGGTTTTCAGAGTTGGGAGTAACTTCAGAGCTACGTAGTTCAATCTCCCTTCCTCAAGCATGAATCTCTTCTATAATATCCACAGCATGTGGTCATCCTTGGAAGCCTTTGCAGTGAGAACAATACCCAAGTCCAATTGTGTACTTCCCTCATACATACACACATTCAAAATGCACACATACATTCTCTCAACTTTGCTCCTTCCTGCATACTTAGCACAGAGCTCTGCGTATAGGAGTTCATCTTTCCTGTATGGTTGCCTCTGTTCTTCTCTTGGGTAGTTTATCTTTTTAATGTATTTGTTGGAAGTAGAGAATGCATTTATGCACCGAGAAAAGCACTTCAGACTCATTTAGAACCTCTCACCCTCTTTGCAGAAGCTTCATTTTAATGACTGATGGTGTTCCCCAGCAACCCGGCTTGTCTGGGGTTTGGTTCTTATTTGAGAGTTTGGAATGCAAATATTTTACATGTCACAAATGATGAACTTTGAAAAATGCCTATGTTATCTCTGGGACCACGGAGTCTCCACAGCAAGAAATGCCAGGATGCTTTATGCCAAAGTGGAAATAAAGAGAAATAAAAGTGACTCTGAAACTTTCCACAGGTCCACAAGTATGTGGCTGGGTTACCGAGGTGATTCTGAGAAAAAGCACTAGAAAACTAGACTTGGAGATGAAATTTGAACCGGTCTCTCCTAATTCAGATAATTATTAGCTGCAGGAGCATAAGCAAGTCACCGAGTCTCCATTTTCTCATCTGTAAAATAATGATACTAGGATTTGGAGTATATATCTCACAGGGTTGTTATAAGGATCAAATGGGATAATTTATATTAAATGCTTTGTAAACTTTAAAATGTTATATAAATGTCAGCGGCTATGATGACAATCCTAGGATCTTAGATCCAGACCTGGAAGGGATCTCAGAGGCTATTTAGATCAGTTTTACAGATGAGGAAACTAAGGCTCAGGGAGGTGAAGGAATTTCTCTCTCCCCAATTCTGCGCCCCCTCCCACCCCCACCCAGAGGATCATCCATCTAAGACTAGAGGAAACATCAGAGGCTTTTTCAGTCTAAACTTTCACTTTAGGGATGAGGAAACTGACATTCATGGAAGTTAAGTGACTTTGAACCCATATCATGATGATGATGATAAAGCCATTGCCATTGGTGAAAAGGAGTTGGGTAGGATGGGATGAAGCCAGCTGAATTGGAGGGACATGGCTGGTACCTTTGGTCTAGGTTGACATGGCATAGAGTTGAGAGAAGTTAGCTAAGACAAGGAGAACCAGAAAAAAAGGAACTCCCTTTTTCCAGGGAGGCAGGCATCAGAGTCTAAGGAAAGGCAGTCTACGAGAGGAAGGCTAGAAAGGCTCTTTGCTCTGGGTTGATCTACGTCAGAGGACTCCTGGTGAACCTTTCCCTGACTGAGACAAGCACAGAGAAGCCAAGATTCTCTCAGAGACTGTCTCTATTGGTTGGCTATGAAAATCTAACAGATGGGCTTTGAGAATCCAACATCAAGATTATGGCTCAGTGTTCTGCCTTTCTCATCTCTGTTTTGTTTTGTTGGGCCTGTGAGCTGGTCCTTATTATGTGGAGTGGGGAGAGTAAGACACATAAGCATGATACACGAGGTAAAATGTATTAAAGGCAAACAAGAAATCTAGACAATAATAATGGTGACTCACATTTATGAATTGCTTTCACAATGACAAAATGCTAAAAAAAAAATAATCACAAAACGTTTTCCTTAAAACACACCTATAAAGTAGAATAGTGTGCTTGTTTTTAACAGGGCCTGTAAGTTCATGGTGTAGGGCACTTTTCATGAGGAATTTCATTGAAATAAAGAATCATGCTAAGTGCTAGAGATACAAATAGAGGTAAAAGATAGTCTCTGTTCTCAAAGAGCTCCAGTGTAATGGAAGAGCCAATGTGTAAACAACTGTGTACAAACCAGATAGATACATGATAAATTGGAAGCAATCAACAGAGATGAGGCATTAGTATTGAGGGGAATGGGGAAAGGCTTCTTTGAAGGAAAGATTTTAGTTGGGACTTGAAAGAAGCCAGAGAAACTAAGAGGCAGAGATGAGAAAGCAGAGAGTTCCATGCATGGGGGGAATAAAGGAAATGCATGATAACATCAAGGGCTTCTAAAGTCGAAATGGCTCATAAAGAAAGACAATACAATATCCTAGTCACTGCTGAGATGGACTGTTTAATCAAGACTGCCTTCTTCTGCAAAGATTCAATCTGTTGATGAAGAGGTTGGCAAACAGTATCTAATCCCTTAGTGGGCCTCCAGAGAGCACGCTGTAGGAGTGAGAGAATAAAGAGAAAATAGCAAATATAAGCCCTGCATGACTATTTACATGAAATTCTGCCGAAAGGAAAGATCAATCAATTAAGAATGTGTTAACTGAGGCATTCAGCATCATTACTAGGCATGCTGGGAATTTGAGTGTACAGGAATGCCTCACTTATCCAGAAGTAACTTTTTTTAAAAAAAAACCCTTTACCTTTCATCTTTAGAATCAATACTGTAGATTGGTTCCAAGGCAGAAGAACGGTAAGGGGTAGGCAACTGGGATTAAGTGACTTTCCCAGGGTCACACAGCTAAGAAGTGCCTGAGGCCAGAATCGAACTCAGGACCTCCTGTGTCTAGGCTGATTCTCCATCTCAATAGCTACCCACTATGAATAACTTGTCAGGTAACCAACCTCAGCTCTCAAGAATATGAGAAAAAAATCAAGAAGGAAATTAAAATGACCCTACCTATACGAGCTTGGGTAAATCATTGAATCTTTTTAAGCCTCAGTTTCCTAATTTGTAAAAATGACATGGTCAATCCCCAAGCATTTATAAGTGCTTAATATGTGCCAGGCACTGTGCTAAGCCTTGACAAAGACAAAAACATGATATTTCTGCTCTCAAGGATCTCACAGTCTGGAGGAGGAGACCCTGGGCATATAACTATGTACAAAAAGATACAGAGAGAATAAATTAGGAATAACCTTCAAGGGAAGGCACTAAGATTAAGGAGTCTTGAGAAAGCTTCTTGGAGAAGGTGGGATTTTAGCTCAGACTGGAAGGGGGTCAGGGAAGGCAGGAGGCAGAGATGAGACACACACACACACACACACACACACACACACACACACACACACACACACACACACACGACAGTCAATGGAAACACTGAGTTGGGAGATTGGCTTTTGTGTTTGAGGATCCCATGGAGGCCAGTCTTCCTGGATTAAAGAATGCATAAAGTGGAAGAAGGAAGAAGAAGACTGGAAAAGGAGGAAGAGGTCGGGTTCTAAAGGGTTTTGAAAGCCAAATAGAGAATTTTATATTTGGTCCTAGAGTTAATAGGGGGTCCCTGGAATTTAATGAATGGGGGGATGAGATGATGTGGTGAGACCTGTGCTTTAGGAAGATGAATTTGCCTGGATGATACCCAGGGTCCCCTACAGCTCTGATGCCAGTGTCACCGGGCAACCAAAATTAATGAAACAAAGTCTATGCAGTAAAGATCACTTTGTCTATTAATGTTTGTTAGCAGCCTTGTCCATCTCATTTCATATTAAATTCTAACAGGTTTGGTTACTTGGTTTCCCAGCCCATGGTAGATTAGAAGAACCAGTTCTGAAGTAGAGAGATGGGCTGCTAGATTTGGGCACAGTGACAATGGCAGGAAATGACAAGCTTGACCTCAAAGGGAGGAAACAGAAAAGCTATAAAAAGCAGCTATAAGCATTAAAAAAATATGGATATGAAAGAGTTAGAGTAGGAATGAATTTGTTATTCCAGCCACTGAGGACATGATTGTAAAGTACAATAATTGATGTTTCCATTGGCACCCTTATGTCTTTGAAAAGGGGTTCAACAGGAGACAGAGAGGTGGCTAGTGAATTGAGACCTAGGACTAGAGATAAGAGGTCCTGGGTTCAAATTTGATCTTGAATACTTTCTAGCTGTGTGACTCTGGGCAAAACACTTACCCCACATTGTCTAGTCCTTACCACTCTTCTGTCCTGTACCATTACAAAATATTGATTCTAAGATGGAATGGAAGGGTTAAAAAAAAAAAAAGAGGTTAAACAGGGGCAGTTAGGTAGCACAATGGATAGAGCACCAGGCCTGGAATTAGGAGACCTTAGTTCAAATGTATTCTTTGACATTTCCTAGCTGTGACCCTGATCATTTAACCCCAATTGCCTAGCCCTTGTTGCTCTCCTGTCTTAGTATCAATACTAAGATAATACTTAGTATCAATACCAAGACAGAAGATAAGTATCAATACTAAGAAGATAAGGGTTGAAAAGAAGAAAAAAAAAGAGGTTAAACAATTTTTTACTCTGCTTAAGAAGGCAGGGAAGAGCAAGAAATTTTAAAATGATTTCTGTCCAAAATGACTAAATTTAAGGAAAAAACTTGGTTTCTTAAAGAAATAAACTTTAGTCATCTGAAAACTCAATTTTGTAGAATTTCCTGTCAAAAAATGAGTGGGACAAATGAGATGTCACTGTATAAGATATGCTGCCTCTGCCTCAAGGAATGAATTAGCAAAAACATGATAAAATATAATTAAGTGCTAAATTGAGTGGTACAGAGGATAAGGATTATAGGAATTAAGAGAGGGGAATCTAGTGAAATAGAGATATGTGGGTCAAGGAAAGTTCCATGGAGGAGGTATGTATGTCTGATCATGTTATTCTTCTGCTCCAAAGTCTTCCTTGTCTCCCTAATGCTCTCTAGGATGAAATACAAACTGGTAGGGTTCCAAGTTACCTTTGTAGATTTATTTCATTCATTTTATTCCCCTTTGTGTGGCCAATTTGGAATACTAATTATTCCATTAACTTCTCTTGCTCAATTTCTGGATTTGTACCCTTACCCACACATGCCCTATATACTCTTTCAGATCTTAGCCTGTTCAAATTCGTCTTTTGAGGAAATCTAACTTGTTTCTCACCTCTTCAAATGCTCCTGAGCTCTCCTTTGATTTCAATCACACACATATTTATAAAGAGTCTACTACTATATGTGAAAGGCTGGGCATTTGGCTAACAAAAACAAAAATGAAGCAGTTCTTACCCTCCAGGAGCTTCTGTTCCATGGCACGAATAAAATATGTACATAGATAAGCAAATTCAGGAATACTTGAGGAAGTACAGAGTACCAACAACTGCCCCAACTCTTTCATTGGTGGATACAGTGGCCAGAGTATTAGACCTTGAGTCAAGAAACCTGAGTTCAAATCCTGCCTCAGATACTTCCTAATTATATGCCTTAGGCAAGTCACTTAGCTACTGTTTGCCTCAGTTTCCTCATCTGTGAAACAGGGAGAAATTTAATAACACCTACTTTGCATGATTCTTATGAGGATAAAATGAGATAATATTTATAAAATGACTTGCAAACCTCAGAGAAATACATAAATATTATTATTTTTTTTTTATCATCACTACTATTAAATTAGGACAAGAACTGTGGCATTTTTCATCTTTGCATCCCCAGGGCCTAGCAGAGTACATTGCACATAGTAGGTACATAATATTTATCGATTTGAATTAAGATTGGATTTGAAAGATGGGGGGAATTCCAACAGGCAGAATAGAGAAAAAATAAATTAGATCAGCTAATATGCTCAAGAAAACTTAACACTTTAATCTCAGCAAAAAGAAAGAAATTTGAATTTTATTGATTTTATTACCTTTTCCCCAGAGGAATAGAAAGAAATGGCAGAACATTTCATGGAGATTTATGAAATATTTATTCTGAAGCCCTTCTATCACTAAGTAACACACTAGATTTTATATACAGAGATGTTCCTGCTGCTACACTTGGGAAGAACAGGAAAGCATACTTTAAGTAACTAGACATGGTTTCCAGTCCTGCCTGTAATGGCTAACTACTTTGGTGACCTTGGGCAAATATATCAGTCTCTTTGGACTTTCATTTTCTCAACCATAAAATCGGAATAATATTCTAATCCCACAGGACACTCGTGAGGCGAATGCCACATAAATGTTGAGTGATTCTGGTGATATAAGTTGTTTTTGTTTTAAATCTAAGAGATTTAAGGTTTGCAAGTGCTTCACAAATATTCCCTTGTGTAATAGTGATGGTTCTGCTCAGAACTGTCCAAGCTCTCCAGCTTAATCCTTCTTCTGACCAATAGCTCATATTTTTGGGGAGGGGAATTGTGGAACATTCTGAGCCAAACTAATTGGTGTATGCCCTGCTCAAGCCCATAACCTTGGCCTCATTGGCAGCAGGTTCTAACTGAATGAACGGCTCTAGTTGCCATTCCCTGAACATACCTTGGATCTTTCTGCATCTCTAACTACTCATTCTGTTCTCTTGCTTCCTCCCATGCCCCTATCTTTGCCTATCAAAATTCTGCCCATCCCACCAGGGGAAAGTACACAGTGCTTTGAATGATCCTGAAACAAAGGCTCCTATTTTAAACATTAATATTCTTCTTTTCACTGATACTGAATGGTTACAAGTCATGGAATGCCATGGCCTCAGAAGAATGAAAGTTGCTCGCCACTCACAGATTAATGGAGAGGTGCCCAGAGGGCAGCAAGACTAGACCACAGCATAAAACTAACACAGAATTGCACAGGAGAAACAGTGAGTGTAAAAGATAGCACCGGAATGATATATGACTGGAAGAGGAGAGGATTTGGTCATGTAGCTAGAATGCTGGTTAATTATGGACAGCTTGCTTGTTCCATGCGATGCAATATCCTTCAAGAGAGGCAGACAGGAAGGAAAGATGAAAGAAGGAGGGAAAGAGGGGTAGCCAGGTGGCTCAGTGCATTGAGAGCCAGATCAACAGAGGGGAAGTCTTGGGTTCAAATCTGACCTCAGACTTCTAGCTGTGTGACCCTGGGCAAGTGACCCCAGATACCTAGACTTTATTGTTTTTTTTGCCTTTGTGCCAATACGTATTATTGATTCTAAGACAGAAGTAAGAGTTTAAAGGAAGAAAGAAGGAAGGAAAGGAATGAAAGGAAGGAAGGAAGACTGGCTATGGACAGTCTGCCTATTTCCTGCTATCCAACATCCTTCAATATAGGCAGAAAAGAAGGAAAGAAGGAAGGAAAGGAGGTAGAAAGGGAGGGAGAGAAGGAAGGAAAAAAATCCAAGCATTTATTAGTTTCCTATAATTTGCCAGGCATTGTGCTAAAAGTGCTTTATGAATATTATCTCATTTAATCTTCATGAAACCCCTGAGAATTAGGTGCTGTTATAACCCCCATTTTACAACTGAGGACACTAAGGCAGACAGAAGACTTATCCTGAGTCATACTACTAGTGTGTGTCTAAGGATTTGAACTCAAGTCTTTCTCTAGGTCCAGTGCTCTGGCTTTTTTTATTCCCTGGTTGTTCAAAGGTCATCTCCTCTTTGATGCCTATGCTGAATTCCAGAGTTATAAATGATCTTTCCTTCCTAGGAAAATCACTGATAATTTATATCCATCACATGACACTTCACATACCTTGAGTCACTGTCATACCTAATTATTCTTTCAAATACTAAATTTCTGTGGTTCTGTATTGTAAAATCCATGAGAGCTGAAACTATGTCCTAATAGTTTTGAATGAATGAATGAATATAGCTGGTGACCTTGGATAAGAGAGATGTGGCTTTCTGTTATCAACATTCACTATATTTATCAAACATCTCCCTTTGTATAGTGCTGGCCCTAGACAGGTCCATTCTAAGGCAGTTAATGCTGAAAGACTTATATAGAATGATCTAATCTTAATTATTCACTGGTTATTAATCCACTGACAAAGGCAGCATGACATTGTGGATAAAGTGCTGGCCTGGAAACCAGGAAGACCCAGGTTTGAGACCTGGCTGTGTGATCCTGGGTCTCCTGGCTGTGTGATCCTGGGCCACTTGACCTAGGAGTGCATTAGACACCTCTCTTAGGCTCAGAGTTACAGAGAAAGTACAAAACTACGTTGGTGGAGAGAATCTCCTCACATGGAAGTTTCCTATATAGGAAATCACCTTTCAAGTCCCCTTTCTTATCCTATTCATCAGGTATGTGAGTTGTCTGAAAGTCCCTGCATCACCTTTCCCACTCTGTGTCTCTATCTGTGAGTTTCTATCACATCATCTGTTCACATTTGTAAGAGGACAGGGAAATTAACACAAAATATTAATTTTGGAGGGGCCATAGCTGCCATGTAGGATCCCATGATTCCATTTGGAGCTCTAGGATTGCCTCTTCCTTCAAGTCTTGTGATTCAGCCAAACCCTGTCTCCCCACTTCCATTATACAAATGAAGAAACTGAGGTTCAGAGAAGTCAGGTAACTTGCTTTGAATTATTTATATAGTAGAAGATGGGATTAGAACCCAGGTCTCCACAACCAGATCTCTTTCCTTTAGGCCATGTGATAGTCATAATGAATCATTATGAAATCATTAATGAAAGTTTGTTTAAGAGCCAACACTGGAATTCTGCTAAAATTGATCTTTTTTCTTTATCCATTGATTTGAATGTATATAGTGTATAGGTGGCTCAGTGGATAGCGAGCCAAGCCTAGATATGGGAGGTCCTGGGTTCAAATCTGTCCTCAGGGATGTTGGGAAGATGGCAGCTTAGACAGAGCAAATCAAATCTGTCCTCAGCTACTTCCTAGCTGTGTAACCTTGGGCAAGTCACTTAACCCCAACTGCCTAGCCTTTACTGCTCTTCTGACTTGAAACCAATACTCAGTACTGATTCTAAGACAGAAGGTAAGTATTAAAAAAAAACCAAAAGAGTATACAATCAGAAACTATCAAGCCACTTAACTCCAAATACCCAGCCCTTGCCAGTCTTCTGTCTTAGAATTAATACTAAGATAGAAGGGAAGGGCTTAAAAAAATAATAATATTGGCACTACCTATTTCATGAGATACCTGAGGGTCATGAATTTGGTTAAGTGAATTTTACTCAAAATCATGCAGCTACTAAGTGGTGATGTTGGGATTATTGTATATTATTATATTATTTAATATTATATTATGGCACCTAAAATAATATTGTATGTTATTATACAGGGATGATTGCAAAGAAAGCCCAAGATAAACCCAGAAATACTATATAAAAGTAAACTATTATTAGGGATAGAAACTAGATCTGGGCTTTCATTAATATAAGGAACTGCTTTACTGGCAGGGGAATCTTTCTCCCAATGCAGTTTACCTACTTCTTTTCAACTTAAGAGTCTTAGAGAGTTGCCTACAACACCAAGAAGTTAAATAACTTACAGGGTCAAGACAAATCAAGAAATTCTAAGCACCTATTATGTGTCAGGTACTGTACTTAGCGCAGAGTAACATAGTATTAGAATCAGGACTTAAATTCAGTCTTTTCTGGCTCCAAGACTTGCTCTCTACCCACCATGCCACACTATTGTTCAAGCTTTTATTATTATTGAGTGAATAATACATATGTTGTTATATGTAATTAACACATGTTAATTAATAGAATTACTATATGTTATATATTAATTAATGTACTATAATTAATATGTATGATTATATGTAATTAATATATTGACATATTATATAGATTATATCTTTGGCATATGATACAGTTGAAACTCTCTTTTATACAGATTAAATCTCCATCATTTCCCTTCTTCAGAAAGGGAATCTGGGAATGCTGAAAAACACTAAATAAAATCACAAAAATGGACACTGATTATAGTCTGACGGGAAACATCTGGTTACTTATGTGGGAGTTATTTCTCCATCAGCTATCTGCCAGGCAATCAACTTATTACAGCAAAAATAAACTTCTGTAACAAACTAGATGGAAGAATTAAGATGAGGTGATATGGCATGTAATTGGTACAATTCCAATTTGACCTATTTTAACAAGCTGCTAATGTTGAAAGATGAGGCATACATAAGGAACGATGAATAGGATGAGTCCAGAAAAACCTGGAAAGACTTATCTGATCTGATGCAAAGTGAAGTGAGCAGAACCAGGAGAACAATGTATGCAGTAACAGAAATATTATACAGTGATCCACTGTGAAGTATTAAACCATTATCAGCAAAGCGAAGAAAATGTTATCCATAGTCCAAGAGGAACCTGTTGGAATCTGAGTGCAGACCAAAGCATACCAGCTTCTTCTAAATCTCTTTCATGAGATTTCTATTGTATCTGTGATATGTGTCTTCTATCATGACACAAGCAATATGGAAATATGTTGTACATGAAAGTATGGGCATATCCTCTAGCAGACTATTTATCACTTCAGGGATGGGGAGGGAGAAAATACGGTTTTAAAAATGTCAAAAAACAATTGTCAAAAATTGTTCCTACATGCAACTGAAAAGTAAAAAATAAAAACATAAAAAAGAAAGATGGGGTATAAATAAAGGGTAGACATCAAGAATAAAGAAGCTTAAGCTAGTGTAAATTAGTTCTTTAAAGACCATAGAAACTATGTGAATCAGCAAAGGCTTGATCTTGTTAAGTGGAAAGTTATGGCAATCAAGGGTCATAACCAATTTAGAATAGAAATCTTATAGAGAAGAATAGTGGAAGATTAGGAAAAGTAAATTTACAAAAAGTTTGTAAAGAGACCCTTTTAAGAAATTTCATAGTGTTTTTTAATGACCTCAAACTTCTCCTTGAAACGAAGGCCAATATTTTTAACATCAATATTCTTTCTTCTTATGATGTTCATGGCTTTAAGCCAAGGAGTGCCACGGCCTTCTGAAGACATTAATACTTTTCCTGTTCAGTGATGCTGAATGGTTTGTACACCGTGGAATACCACAGCCTCTGAAGAATTAAAGATGCCAGTCATCCAGTGGTAATAGAAAGTCTTGCGGTAGGGCATGACTGATTAGGCTGTAACCTAATACTAAGGAAAAATTTCACCGGAGAAGCATCAGAATGGTATTTATCAGAAAGATAGCATTAGAATGATCAATGACCAGAAGAGAAGGCAGGTTGGTCATGTAGTGGGAATGTCAAATGAGCATGGAAAGCCTGAGAGAGCTAGAGGAAGGACTCCATCATGTTTGATGGACCCTCCAGTCCAGGATTTATCAGAGGACATACAGGCAAGTGTCACACAGGATGAAAAAGCCCATTGGATTTGGAGTCAGAGGTCTTGGGTTCAAATATTGATGCTTATGTTGTTCATCCTTCATTTTTGAAGAGGACCGGGAAATTAAGGGTAATGTCTTAACTTGCATGTGAAATGGATTTAAGTGAGGCAGAGTTATACAGTCACCAGCCACATTCTTTCTTCCAGAGTCATCAGTGCCCAGTGGCAAGACAATAGTCAGGCTGACTGGCGATGGCCTGGGTTGTTGTGGATGACTTTGGTGTCTTTGATGCCTGACCAAACTCTAAGCACTTCACAGAGCCTGCTTCAGCTTTATGATTGCCTACAGGGCAAATTGTGCTCATCTACCCTTTCCACTGGGGAAAGTTTTCACAAACTTGGCATAGATATCCCCCGAATTCACTGAGTTTTGAGGCCTGTTGGTTACTGGTTTAGCCTGTGGCCATTTGCATGGCTTCTCTAGCAGCCACATCCTAGTTTAAAAAAGCAAAAACAAAAAAACCTGGTATTACTATTTACTCTGGAGCTCAGTTTCCTCTTTTGTAGGAGGCGGGGTTTAGACAACCTCAGCTTCTTGCCAACTCTAAATCTATGAACCTGTGAGTCCATATTGATGAAATTACAGGTCCATTGAAGAATGAAGGCATAAAGGGCAGCTAGTTAGCACAGTAGATAGAGCACCAGGCTTGGGTTCAAACCTGGCCTCAGATACTCCCTATCTGTATGACCCTGAGCGAGTCATTTAACTCTGACAGTTTAGCTCTGAACATTCTTCTGTGGTAGAATTGATATAAGGTAAGGGTTTAAAAAAGAATCAAGGCATACATTGAGAAAGTTGAGATGTAGAACGGTTAATTTTCAGATTTTTCTTGGGCTTAGATGAGAACCCAGATTTTCTGGTTCATAGTCCATTGTTCAGAGAGGAAAGGCTAGGAAAATGATCACTTTTTATTTCCCTCTGTTTACTAAACAAGCAGGAACTGTCTAGAAGCATTTAGTATTGTTAGAGTTCACAACCTGATTCCTTTAGGTTCTGAATTTATCTATCTGGGTTCCTGAATATAACTTTGTGGGCTAAAACTAAATGTAGTAAAAATGCCCTCAGGGCATCCCATGACTTAACTTTACCATGGAATTCCACCCAGAGAAGGTTTATTGGACACAGGGTAGCAATTTTGGGTGTGTTCCGTCTTTCTTTGAAATGGAGATAAAATGCTTAGAACACAGTCACTCCAGAAGCCATGGATGAGGAAGTGTTTCTAATGAAACATAAACTCAGCTGAAAACCTTCTTGGAACCAGAGCCAGAGGCACCCTTCGAAGGGGCCACCATAAAGAGACTGGGGTTGCCATGGGTCAGCATTATGGCAGCTCACTGCTCTTTAAGACCCAATTCTGCCATTTCTTAGCAGTGTGACCTTAGAACCTTCCCTGAGTCAATACCGTGTATTTGGCTCCAAGGCAGAAGAGTGTTAAGGGCTAGGCAATGGGGCTCAAGTGACTTGCCCAGGGTCACACAGCTGGGAAGTGTCTGAGGTCAGATTTGAACCTAGGACCTCCCACCTCTAGGCCTGGCTCTCACTCCACTGAGCTACCCAGCTGCCCCCATGATCAGGTGTTTTTAAGCTGGGATCTACAAACCTGTCTTAGATTGTGAGCTCTTTGAGGTCAGAGATTGACTGGTCTTTCCTTGTATCCTTGGCACTTGGCACTGTGCTTGGCACAAAGGAGTGCATGATGAATGCTTACTGATGACTTTAAAAATACTTTGGTAATTAATTCAATATAACTGTATTCCTTAAGAATTTTATATATTTTATCTTATATATTTAAAAAGTACTTTAGGATTCCATAGACTTTACCAGCCAAACCAAAGGGGTCCATCATATAAAAAGTGATGAAGAAAAACCCCTGCTCTGGATGATCCCTGAAGTCTTTTCTGGCTCTGACGTTCAGGGACTAAAATGCAGTCACATTTCTATTTATCAGAAAAGGAAAGAGTAGCAACTACCAACTTCCCTGTCCTGACCCTGGAATGCCCCCATGAACGGTCAGCATGCTTTGGGGGCGTTAACTATGCTTTTGTGGCTCTCTGAAAGGAGAACTGGGAACTCTGGTTTATGCCAACCTGTCTAGTTCTGTGGTGGTATTTTGCTCAGTAGACAGTAAGAGAACTAACCCAACCTGGCCAATGGTTTATGGTTTTTCTGGGTAGAAACCCTTCTTTCCCCAGAATGGTCTGTAGAAGTATTTGAAAGGATAGGAATAGATTTTTGGACAAGTTTCAGCTTCCTGTAACTGGAAATAGTTTTCAGACAGTGTCGTCATCTCCTCAGGTATTGCTCCAAGGCTTAACACTTTCATCCCTGAAATCTGAGTTCAAGAATTGCTTCTCAAATACACTTGATTTTGAAAAGAAGTGAAGCACGAGAGGACTTGTAGGAATCAAGGCAGAGTAAAGTAAGCAGAATCAGGAGAGCAATAGCCTCGATGACTACTCAAATATAGATTTAAAGACAAAAACAAAAGAGGGAAACAGCTTAGAATAAATGCAATGACCACTTGTTGGGGGCCACGCTTGGCTCAGGC
This sequence comes from Gracilinanus agilis, assembly GCF_016433145.1. NCBI lineage: Eukaryota > Metazoa > Chordata > Mammalia > Didelphimorphia > Didelphidae > Gracilinanus > Gracilinanus agilis. The sequence goes on along the minus strand of NC_058131.1, from coordinate 562,239,673 downwards.
CACCACCTTATTAGTTCAGATTTGATATTGGGACAACGTGAGAGGCTGGAAGGTCACGGAACTCAGCTCTGGTAGATACGCTTTGCCCCTCCTTTCTCCCTCTCCCCAGTCGTCATAAGACAACAGGTCTGGCTAGTAGAGCAGGATGTGGTGATTCATGCAATCTTGAGACTTCCACCAAGTCTGAAGGTTCCAGACGTCACAACGGATGGGCTTTCTTTGATGTCCTTCAGTGACCAGAAGTGCCCGATTGTCAGGAAGCTGCATCGTGAGAGCCACGAGCTTAAATCTTGCTGTATTCCTAGCCAGTGGTTGGAGAAGGTCTGGGGGATGTGAAAGGAAAGAACCCTGGTAGATTCTGGCACTATTATTACAATTAATATTAAATTCAGAGATTAGATGATCATGGATGACTAATGTGGTTGGATACAGTTGCTGTGTTGGTTTTGCTTGACAGTTTTTCTTGGTTTCAGCCAAGGTTTTGATTATATTTAAAGGAAAGGAAAGATAGGAAAATGATTGGGATATAAAAAGCATATAGACATAATTTTTTAAACCTTTACTTCCTATTAATACTTTGTACTGGTTGCAAGGCAGAAGAGTGGTAAGAGCTAGGCAATGGAGGTCAAGTGACTTGCCCAGGGTCACATGGCTGGGAAGTGTCTGAAGCCTGATTTGAACCCAGGAGCTCCAGACCTGGTTCTCTATCCACTGAGCCACCTAGCAGATCCCTAGACATTGTTTTTTTTTCTTCTTTTCTTCTTTTTTTCTTTTTTTTTTTTAAACCCTTACCTTCCGTCTTGGAGTCAATACTGTGTATTGACCAAGGCAGAAGAGTGGCAAAGGTAGGCAATGGGGGTCAAGTGACTTGCCCAGGGTCACACAGCTAGGAAGTGTCTGAGGCCAGATTTGAACCTAGGACCTCCCGTCTCTAGGCCTGGCTCTCAATCTCTCTCTCTTTTTTTTTTTATACCCTTAACTTCTGTGTATTGGGCTCCTTGGTGGAAGACTGGTAAGGGTGGGCAATGGGGGTCAAGTGACTTGCTCAGGGTCACACAGCTGGGAAGTGTCTGAGGCCGGATTTGAACCTAGGACCTCCCGTCTCTAGACCTGACTCTCAATCTACTGAGCTACCCAGCTGTCCCTAGACAATGATTTTTTGAAATGATTTTTATAAGAACCGGATCTAGTTAAGAAAAGATAAGTCCAAGTTGGTCTTCTAAAAGGAAAGAAAGCCCACCACCATAAATATCAGATGGAAGAAAAACTGGCTTGCCATAAACATAGCAGAAAAAGATTTAACGTTAGGTGACTGAAGTGTGGTGACCCCAACTAAACAGAATATACCAGAAATTGTGTAGGGAAGCTGGAGAGGCAGAAAAGACCCTCAAATTTCAAAGTAATTTTTTATAGAGTCATAAAATGTTATGTTTCATTTTACCATTGACTTTCAAAGACCTGATTATGATCCCGTCTCTCCAGCTGAATAAGTGCATGGACTTTGTGGTAGGTACTTGCTGCTCAGAGACCTTTTTTGCTTTATGTCTTAGTTCGCAGCTTTTTTCTGGATAGTGGAGATTGCTGATACATACTTCAAGTATATGAAGAATTATTAGAGGGAAGATGCTGAGCTTGTTCTTTCTGATGACAAAAGATCGAAATGAGGAAATGTAACTAAATTAAAGCAGTTGTAATTTTAGTTGGAGGTAAATGGGGCAGCTAGGAGGTACAGTGGTTAGAGAACTTGGTCTGGAATCAGGAAGGCTTTAGTTCAAATCCAACCTTAGATACTTATTGGTTATGTGACCTTGGGCAAGTCACTTAACCCTGTTTGCCTCAGTTTTCTCATCTGTAAATTGAGGCGGAAAAGGAAATGGCAAACCATTCCAGTATCTTTGCCAAGAAAAACCCCAAATGGGGTCACGAAGAACAGGACATGATTGGCAATGACCAGTTGCAATTGAAAATGATGGAACATGATTGAACAACTACAAAAGAAAGATCTTGAATTCAGTGTAATGAAATAATAGTAAACTACTTAAGGAAGTCCCAAGGTCTTCATCCCTGCAGATATTGAAAATAGGATTAAAGTTTGCTTAAACCATAGTTAGGATAACATTCTTTTCAGTTCAAAAAACATTATTAATCATTTCCTATGTGATAGACAGTGCGCTAAGCATGGGGGCGGCAGTGGATACAGAGACAAATAAGACACAGTTATTATTTTCAAGGAGCTAACTGAAAAATAAGGAGAAGGAACAAGTACCTGCTATGTACCGGTTACTATACCGTGTTTTGCAAATATCTCAACAAAACAAATATCTCAATTGAGACTCAAAACAATTTTGGGAGGTAGGTACTATTTTCTCCTCATTTTATAATTGAGGAAACTGAGGCAGGGAGAGTTTAAGTGACTTGTCCAGCTTTTTAGTATGAGGTCACATTTGTACCCTGCTCTTCCTGACTCCAGGCCTGGCACTCTGTCCACTGTGCTACCTAGCTGTGCTCCTGCTTGGGTTATTCTTAAAATAAAATAAAAGATATGAAAAAGTAAGTCAAAGTTTTATGAAAATTTGAGACATCACCATTATCGCTTGTACCACTTCAACATGTTATTATTATTCTCCCCTCATCCTCACTTCTTGTAGCAACATCTGATTGTCATATTCATCATATCCCAGCCTGTCGCCAGATTGTCACAGAAGTGATTGAGATGCTACTAATTCAGCATCACAACTTCCCAGGCTGAACTAACCTGGCAAAGACAAAGAAAATGTTTGTTTACATGTGAGCGAAATGTCTTCAAAATTTCAATAAAGAGAGCTACACTCATCTCATGCCCAAGAAAAATGTGGTTCCATATGGTGTGGGGTAGTACACAGAGAGCTAAGCCATTCCACAGGAGAAATAAACCTTAGGGATTAATAATAATTGATATTTCCATGGAGCTTTAAAGTTCACCAAGTGCCTTACATGTATCATTCCATTTGATTCTCCCAGTGGTCCTGTGGAGTAGGAGTGACAAGAACGGATTTTCTCCATTTTAGAGAGGAGGAAGCTAAGGTACAAAAGGGTTAAGTGTGTTTTTTTTTTCCTCTCCAGAGTCATCTATTAAGTGAATATCAGGAGCAGGATGAAAATTTAAACCCAAATCTTCCTGGCTTCATTTCAATCTGGTCTAACCCATTTTAATCCAGTCCAAAAACCATTTAAGCATCTACTATGTGCCAAGTACCATGTTAAGCACTTGGGATGCAAAGACAAAAATATAAACAGCTTATTCCTTCAAGGAATTTTTTTTTTACTGGTTGGGGTGTTATGGGGAAGAACACGAAAATAATAAATCAGTAATTAACAAACATTTAGTAAGCATCCATTATGGGCCAAGAACAGGAGATACAACTGTAGAGGATGAAACGATCCCTACTCTTAAGGAGCTCATGCTCTGTGTTTTCGTCTCCTATAGAAGTAGGGGTGTATGTGGAACAACATGTATAAGGATAAATAATCACAAAATATAAAGATAATTTTTAGCCTTAGGGAGCAAATGCTAAGAATTAGGGGCATTAGGAAAGATCTCTTGCAGGTGTTTTCCTTTGAATTGAGTCGTTAATGAGGTTTTAAGTTCAATTCTCCATCTACCACACCATTCTGCCTGTTCAGATTTTTAAGAAACAGGGGTTCAGTGCTTAAAAAACATTATATCTCTATCTCTGTCTATCTATCTATGTATCTATGTATCTATCATCTATCTGTCTCTATGTATCTATTTCTGATTTGAAATTATTTTGGTTACCAGAAAAATTCTACCATCTGGGAGAGAATAGGCAGATACTAATTTTAATTGGCTTTAATATCCTATTTCCTTGCCCTTTGCCTTTCTGCTACTCCCCCTTTTATTTATTTCTTCATCTTAGTTTATTTTGTTTGTTTTTTCAAATAATTCAGCTTTATTGTTCACTGATATGTTTGTTTTCACAGACATTTGCTTCGAAAACGTGAAATAGGCCCACATGTGCTGTGAGCTACGTAATATAGATGTTGGCTTTGAAAGTTATTTGGAGTAGCTAGATAAATAACATCCTCTCTAACATAGTTGTTGGTTTCTGATCTTCAAAGAACTCTGGAAGGTTTGAGGCTATATGGTAGTTTTCTTCACGTTTGTCCTTGGGAGCAAACGTGTGAAATGAGATTGGGCTAAAAATGTTTTCTGAATGAAGTCTTGTTAATGGGCCAGGATGCAAATTCACATGAAGAGGGTGTCAATTTTCAAAATCTCTGGCAGAAATGGACAAGAAATTTGAAAGAATTTTGAAACTCTTCAGCTCACTTGAAAATACCTCTATCTGGGGCTGAGCCTAGCTAAATCTGGAGCCAGAGGGTCATGAGTGATTCAATCAATCTAAAAGCTTTTTTCAAGGGTTAATTATGTGCCAGGAAGGGCACTAAGGCCTTCAGTACAAAGAAAAATAAAACACAATCTTGTCCTCAAGGAGTTGACATTTTAATGTGACAACAGTTAAATAAATAATTAGAGATGATACATACTGAATATAGAAGGAAGATATTCTCAGAAGGGAAGGTACTAGCAGCCAGGGAAACCATGAAACTCCTTTGGTAGAAGGTGACATTTGAGTTGAGTCTTGAAGGTAGCCAGGGAAATAAAGATTTGGGGTTAAGTAGGTAGAACAGTCTCATCATAGATAACCAAGACAAAGGCACCTACTCCAGGGATGGAGACATGGGCTGGGAACAGGAAATGAGCCTGGGCTATTGAATATATAGGAAGGTCACAAATAATTAAGTGTTTTACAGAAAAAAATTCCTTGCATTATGCTAGTCAAATTTTACAAACATCCTTTGGTAGTTTTGACCAGCTCATCTGTTCTCTGTATTATGTTGTCTCTCCTCTTTTTTTCTTCTTGGGCTATTTTAATCTGTTTTGCTGCTGCTGTTTTCTGTTTGACCTATTTGAATGGATGTAGAATTGGGCTTCTTTGTACTTGTGCTGTGAAGTATATTTCTAGAAGAGTCAAAACTGTATACAGAAAGAGAAAAACTGAGCCTAAAAACTCCAGCTTCTGGGTTGTTGGCTGTGGTGCTGCCTGGGGAACTGGGCATCAGAAAGCAAGAGTGAGTCTTTGACTCCCATAGCTCCCTGGTGTGCCTAAAGTGCTCCATGTCTCACCCCTGCTCTTGGCACAGCTGCTCTGTGGTTTGTGCCAGCAGGAGAAGCTCCAAGCCTGGCCAGGATGAAGCTGATAAGCAGAGGTGGGAGCTGAGAGTAGCTTCAGGCTTGGGCCCCAAGGCTATAGTTACAACTGGGCTTCTCTCATTTCCTCAAGATAAGAACTGAACTGGGAGCAAACCTGGCCATCTGCCTGCTTTGCATATTGCCTTGGGATACTGGGAACCAGAAGCATTTATTGTTCTTTCACCTTTTGGAGCAACCTTCTGCCTATGAAGAGAAGGGAGCAGGTGCTTCTAGGTCCAAATTTCATATGGTTAAAGGTGATAGCCCAAGCTAGAAGGGACTTCTGGGGCTATATGGTCTAACTCTCTTATTTATAGGTGAGCCACCTTTCCTCAGTCTTCTTTGTTAGATCTGTTTTGCCCACTGACTTTGGGCTTTTGCCAAGTCTTTGACCTGGCATCTCTTTCTCACTATATTATCTCCCTTGGTGAATGTTATCAGCCCCTATGGGTTCAATTATTTCTAGGCTGATAAAAATTCAGATTTATATATCCACCTCTAGTCTCTTTCCTAAGCTCCAGTCAACCATCACCAGCTGTTGATTGGATATTTCAAACTGGATGACCAGTGGGCACCTCAAACTCAGTGTATCCAAAACAGAACTTATTATCTTTCCCCCCAAACTTTCTGCCCATCCAGACTTTCCTATTACTGTCACAGGCATCACCATGATCCAAATGAACCATGTAGGTGTGGAGCTTGGCATCACCCACACTTCTCATTCTCACTCACCTCACATTTCTGATTGGTTGCCAAATCTGGTTTCTACCTTTACGCTATCTCTCTCAGTCATCTGGGCTCCCGTTTTCTATTCCAACAGCCACTACCCAAGTTCAGGCTCTTATTCCCTCTCACCTGGACTTTTTAAATAGTCTCCTGGCTGGCTGGCTGCCTGCCTCAAGTCTCAGCACACTCCAGTTCACTGAGCTGCCACTGATTTTCCTCAAGTCTTAGACTGACCATATCACCTCTCCCACCTAATTGTTGCTCTTCATGCCTGACTCTTCATCTCTGGCCTCCATTGCCTCTGCATTGGTTGTCCCTCCAATTCTCCCTCCTGGAAATGCTGTACTTCTACACCTCTACCTCATAAAATCTCTCTCTTTAAAAAAATTCTTTTACCTTCTTAGTATCGGTTATAAGACAAAAGAGTGACAAAGGCTAGGCAATTGGGGTTAAATGATTGCTCAGGGTCATACAGCTAGGAAGTATCTTAAGCTAGATTTGAACCCTGGTCTTCCAGACTCCACAGCTATGCCCTCTCCGCTATGCCACCTAGTTGCCCTGACCTCATGGAATTTTAAAACTTCCTTCAAGTCTAACTTCAAGTGCCACCTTCAGCAGGAACCCATTCCCTCCCTTTCCTCCCAAACTAGTAATGTTTCCCCTCTAAGCTTATCGCCTACTCTGTGTATTGTTTTCACCTGATTATTTATATATTCTCTCCCATTAGAATGTAAGCTTCTTTGAGAACAGGCCTGTTTTTTTGCTTTTATATCCCCAGTGATTGGTATAGTGCCTAACCAATGGGAAGACTTTGATAAATGCTTTTATGGTTGACTTGTAAGCGATTTGTCCAACTTTACTCAGATAATTAGCCCCAGAAGCAGAATTTGAACCCAGTTTCCCTTTGACTCTAGAGTCATTTCCCTTTGGAGCCGTCACTCCAGTGTAGCCTCTCCTTTATTGCTTGGTGGGAAGGAAGGAGACTCAAAGATGGTGGAAAGTGAGCTGTTCTTGGATTCTGAGGCAGGGAACTGGAGTCTGAGCTCCCCGATCTGTCCCTACTATTGTGAGCCTCGGCAAATGCTTCTCTTCTCTGAATCTGCACTCTTTGAAAGGAGGCTAATAACGCTGCACTGCCTTACCGGGCAAGGGAAGGAAGATCCTCTGAGGTATAAAAAGGGCTATGGAATATCCTGTTTTTGGAGGTGGGGCGGGGAAAGACTTACGATTTCACCAGTGTGGAAAATACCTCCACTTATGCAGATAGCAGTTTTCTAAGTAATCGATTGTCTTCTATATAAGCTGCCTGAGACTCCTGGGTGGGTAAATGAGTTGTTTATGTTTGACGAGCCAGTGTGGGTCAGAGACACGACTTCATGCCTATCTTCCTGACTCTGAAGCCTGACCTTTATCCACTATTTCTCTTCTGCCTCTCTGCTATATAAATATGGATACTATTGGATTGTTTGCTACATTTCATATATATGCGAATACATGTTTATACCCATATGTATGGAAGAATTACAGATGAATGTGTATGGGGGTGGCTAGGTGGCATAGTGGATAGAAATCCAGGCTTGAAGTTGAGAGGTTCTGGGTTCAAATCTGTCCTCAGACATTTCCAGCTGTATGACCTTGGGCAAGTCCCTTAACTGCTTTTATCTAGCCAATGCCCTTCTGTATTATTAAAATTGTTACTAAGACAAAAAGTAAGGATTAAAAAAATGTATGGATATGTATAATTTCCTTAAGGATGGGGATTCAACCTAGACCTGTGATTTCATCAGCATGAAGAACTCCCAGGTGAGGAAACCCTGCACCAATGTGGATTAGAGCCTTCTGTGAAGCTTATGATCTTCCTAGAGCACTGAGAGATTAAATGACTTGCCCAGGGTCACATAGACATAAGTCTAGGTTGGAATTTGAATTCAGGTCTTCCAGTCTTTAAGGCCAACTCTCAGTCTATGATTCCAAGTGGTTGCCTCCCCAAATCATTGGAAATCATTGAAAAGGGGAGGAATTGGTGTCACAAGAAGCAGAGTCCTTGGGGTCTTCCACAGCCCCTATGCAGTGTCATGCACAAATCCAGGGTATCCCCAGGGTCTTAGTGAAGTTAAAGCTGCCCTAAGACTTTGAGGACACGCTCATGAACTCACTCGCCTTTGCCACTTATAACTGGAACCACTGCTTAAACTGCCAGAGGTGCCTTCGGGGAGTGATAATGCTTAAAATGATGATTTCGTAGCAGCTAATGAGGAAGGGGTTGTGAGGTTTGTGAATGGGACCACAGGGCATTTTGGGTGGCATAAAATGGAAGCTATCTGTTCTTTTTTTCTCCTCCCCAGCTGCTAGGCTGAACCAGGGGGTTGGGGCAGACGGGGAAGGTGGAGAATGCTACTGCCAGAGCCTTGTCTTCGGTGAGCAGCCTGCTTAGCTCTTCTCTTTTTACCACAGCCTCAAACCCTAAAGCTGAACTCTGAGCATCAAAGAGGAGGAGCTCTGTAACCATCTGCCTGGAGGATCCTTTCTTCTTGGCCAAAGTTCTAAAGGCATACGGCACGGACAAGATATTAAAAAATGTTCCTTTTTTTGGAAGTAGCCACAAGAATCCTGGGTTTGAAGTCAGTGGACGGGTGGTCAAAATCCCAACTCTGAATGTTTACTAGGGTGAAAAGAATGCCAAACCAGGACCTGAGTTCAAATTCTAGAGTTGCCACTTAATCTTTTGGACAAGGTAATTTATCCTTTATTAAATTAAATTAATTAATTAACCTTGATTTAACCTTTCTTGGCCTCAGTTTCTTCATTTGTAAAATGACTGGGATAGATAAGTCCTAGAATCCCTTCTAGCTTTATGACTTTTCCAAACCCCAGATCTCTCATCTTTAAAATGAGAATAATGATACTCATGTAATTTACCTTACAGAAAAAAGTGTGAAGAAAGCACTTTGTTAACCCTAAAGCAGTGATTCCCAAAGTGGGTGTTACTGCCCCCTGGAGGGTGCTGCATTGATCCAGGGAGGCAGTGATGGCCACAGGTGCATTTATCTTTCCTATTAATTGCTATTAAAATAAAAAAAAATTAATTTCCAGGGGGCTAAGTAATATTTTTTCTGGAAAGGGGGCGGTAGGCCAAAAAAAGTTTGGGAACCATTACCCTAAAGCATTATATTGCCATTTACAAAGCACCTGAAAACACCTCACAGTTTATCTGTAGAAGCTACTTGTGATTTTCCCCTTGCCATTAAACAGAGCCTTTCAGACCTCCTGCCCATGCAACATAAGATTAGAAAAAAAATTGGATTGTCTACATCAAATTGCAGACAGATGGCTTTTTCATGGGTTCTCTTTTTAACATATTCTTTCACCGTTAGGGAAGTTGAGTCGATGGATTAAAAAGTGGAAGACCTTTCTTGGCTAAGTTTGCTTTTTGTGAGTTGGTAGGATAAAGCCATGGATGTAAGTGAACATGTCAGTGGGATATGTGGTCGAATGGACATGGATGGAGACATCAGTGGAAAGAGCACCGATAGCCTGAGAGCTGCTTCACTGATACTGGTAAAAGCCTCACCAAAGCTCGATGTAACAGCCCAGAAAATCTAAGCAGCATATTTCATGGCAGACTTGGACTGAAGGAGTGGGCTGGTTGTGGAATGGCCAAGAGATGCTTATACAAAAGATTATTTTTGTTTTGTTCTGTCTTCAGTAGCACCCTTTGTATTTTCTGTGGGTGCTCCATGCTGTGGATGCATTTTTTTTGTGCTGCCCAGATGTCTAACAATTTTTTGGGGAAAAAGAAAGGTTCCTGCTAGGTCTCTGGTTGGGAAGTTGCTGAAGCAGACTGTTCTAGAGACAATGATGTCCTTTCATCTGTAGGGCCCATCTGGACCATTTTGTGATACTCTGGAGGGAAAGCTAGGTTACTAAAAGAAAATAGAGTTTTGGCAAGGATGCAGTTATGTCTATAGTTCCATGTGCAATGCCCTTGATCAAGCAACTCTCAATCTTCCTGACACTGACTTTTTCAATAGTCATGAGGTTTAGAGTCAGAGACCATCAGGCTGAAAAATCCTCTAGCTAGTTGGCTCAGTGGGTAGAGAGCCAAGCCTGGAGATGGGAGGTCCTGGGTTAAAATCTGATCTCAGGCACTTCCCTACTTGTATGACTCTGGGCAAGCCACTTACCCCTCCCATTGCCTGGCCCTTACTGTTCTTCTGCCTTGGAACCAATATACCGTGTTGATTCTGAGATGGAAGGTAAGGTTTATTTTTTTAAAAAAATCATTCAGTCTTACAGATAAGAAAATTAAAATCCTGCCTGGTTAATGACTTCTCCAGTATCTCACAATAAATGAGGGATCTAGGACTTGAATTCAGATCATAGGCACATAAACTCAGAGTTGGAATGGAATGTAGAGACCATCTATTTCAACCACCTCATTTTTTTTACAGATGAAGACACTGAGGCCCAGAGAGATTAGGTGACTTGCCTATGACCACATAAGATTATAAGCATCAAAGGTGGGATTTGAACCCATGTCCTCTGACCAGATCCATTGCTTATTCCACTGTAACATATTGCTTTTTTGTCTATATGTCCCATGGGCAGCTAGATGGTGAAGTGCACAGAGCATTGGGCTTGGATTCACGAAAGTTCCTCTTCTTGAGTTCAAAACTGTCCCCAGTGGACAAGTATGACCCTGGGCAAGTTACTTAACTCTGTTTGTCACAGTTCCTCATCCCATAAAAATGAACTGGAGGAGGAAATGGAAAACCACCAGTATTTTTGCCAAGAAAACTCTAAAGGGGATCATGGACAGCCAAACATGACCGAACAATCATACGTCCCCGGGGTTTTTCCCCTTACATGATGGTACCTCCCTCTTCTGCCCGCAGAAGGTAGAACATAACAGGAAATGAAACTCAAAACAAATTCATTTTGTTACGTGTTAAAACCCTGCCAGTAAGAAGGTTTGGTGGGGATGAGGTTGATATTTTTAGAGTGTAAACTCTATGTTGGGCAGTAAATGGTTAAAGCTGTCAGGGTCTGAGGTCTGATTGGGTTTAAACATCTACATGTCTTCTTTTTCCTCCTTTGCCCTGATGGGAATGAAATGAAAATTAACCAGAGCTAAGAGAATATCATACAAAGTAATCAGAATAAGGTATAATAGAGTGTGAAGGTAATTTTTACACTAGAGTGAAGAAATTACTGAGTAGTCATTTTTGCATGTTCCTCCAGCAGAAAATGTTTCTAAATGATTAAGGGGAGGTTGTTTCATACCTTTAGAATTCACTTATATATTGCTGTGCAATATGGTTAACCATAGATCTGTTTTATTAGACCACAAGTTCCATGAGTCAGGGACTGGGCGATAGCTAGACTTAGTGTTTCCTACAGTGTCTACTATAATGTTCTCCCTACAGTGGATACTTAATAAAGACATATTGAATAGAATTGAATTATTGGGGAGAGAAGAAAAGTACTGGTTTAGAGTAGGCTATTCAGGAGGTTCAGGAATATGGGATCACAGATGTCGGTTTGGAAGGGATCTTAAAGGCCAGGTAGATTGAGTTCAATTCCTGTATTTTACAGAAAAGGAAACCCCCAAGAGTTTAAGTGTCGTGCCTAAAATGGGACAAGGAAGAGAGTTTGGGGTACACAAAAAATGATCTCATAATGGCTAATGATGATTACTTCCTTCTTGAAGGAGAAGGAAGGATTTGACCTCATGTTTGTTTTTTCTCTAATGAGAGAGGACTCTGGTTAATTAGAGTCCTATGAATTAGTGAATTTATTTTTGTACTGCCAGCCATAGCTTGTATCTTTCATTAATTCACATTATTCTGGTCTTCCAGATCTATCTCTCTGTCTCTGTCTCTGTCTCTGTCTCTGTCTGTCTGTCTCTCTGTCCTCCAGCCATTTGCAATGGGGGATTTTTTTTTCTTGTTTAAAATTCAGTTAGCTCACATATCTGGGTTTGGAGGTGATACGCATTTTATTTTATTTTCTTAAGTCTGAGATGAGTTTATTTGTGGAATTTCCATCTTCTATTTATACAAGCATTCCATTTACATTGTAATACTCAAGGACACTTAAAAAAAGATAGGTTTGCAGTACCTTGATAAAGTGAATAGCTAAATTAATCTAACCTTAGAGTCCATTTCTATTTGTAATCTCTTTCATAAGGGCAATAAATCAGTTATACATTTCATGATGGTGAAACTAAAGAAGCAAATACCCTGCACTAGGAAGGGATGCACATTATTTCTTGGATGTGTGATTAATGTTTAAATGTGTAGAGATTGCTATTTGAGATTAATTTGGTCTGGGGAATTGTTTTGATTCTGTGACATGATACCAGTAAACTATGGACTAAATCCCTCCTCAAACCATTCAAGGGTTCTGACTAAATTGTCTTTGGTTTGGAGCAATTCCTATGGGAAGAGGGCATCTGATGGCTCTGAGGAGCGGAATTACAGATCCTGAACACTGAAAGGAACTTGGAGGTCATCTGTTCCAGCGTGTACCCGTGTAGGATTAAGAGATGAAAGACTGCAGAACACAGAGTAGTTTCAGAGAATTCAGTACTACCCAGGCTAACGTGGGAACAGAATGGGCATATGCAACACATTTATTGGGCAGGCATTATTTTTCTGGGCCCATTCCCTTCTCAATTTCATTTTTGGTGTTGACACAGCCTAGTGTGCCATCTGTATATCTTGCAGAACTACATTCCCCTATTATAGCCATTGTTATCACTATCACATAATGCTTTAAGCTTTGCAGGTCTTAATCCATCCTCACAAAGGTCTCGAGAGACAAACGGTATATAATATATTATTGCCCCCATTTTATAGATGAAAAGACTAAAGGTAAGGGAAACTAATGATGTGCTCAGGGACACATTGCTAGCTAATGTCTCAGTTGGGATTTCAATCCATGTTTTCTTGATTCTAAGTCCAGCACTCTATCCAATAGAGCAAACTGTGGCTCCCAGGGCAAGTCTAGCCTGCAGTAAGTACAACCCATTCTTCAGGTTTGCAGGCCAAAGAAAAACAGTTGGCTGTGCCATACGATAATTAGGATAAGGCAATATACATTTTGGTCAAATTCAGCACTATTTGCATGTGATTTCTTAAGAGGAAATATGTCCATGCAATGTCTGGATCATATATCTGAATTTGGAGATTATTTGGCAAATGTCACCATGATTTATTCTTCAAGAGATCTATGATCCATCATGATGTGTAAGTTGTTTTCTTTTACATGATTGAATTTTGCATTTTGAATCTAATCAATTTGAATTCTTTACAAGTATAATTTTTGAAACATGGAATTGATTGAAGCTCTATTGAAGCAAAATTGGTTAGAAATTGGCCTATATTAATTCTAATTGGAAATATTCTCTTGTAGAATTAATATGTTTGGTAATATTTGTTGTAGAAAAAGACTTTATTACTAGTAAATTTAGCCATTATAACAGGATTTGGAAGATGTACAGGAAGCAGTCATGTAGCTAGGATGAAGGACGGTAGATGTACTGTCTAACAGATTGATTTTCACAATACCACAAATTACTGGCTGGGAGGCCAAAACTTGATGGGATAAACCAGTAGTTTGGCTGTTCAGGGTCTGTTTGGGGCCAACAATATCCAATCTGTAATAGAAGTAACTGAGACAGAGCCCCAACTCTGACCAATCAATTTATTAGGGATTCTGGTGGTCTCCAGACCTTTCTCATGGCTAAGGACCCCTCTGCTTACAGGAAAAGTTTTTTTTTTATAGCCATCGAGGTAGTGACAAAAATAGAATGGAATGGTACAGTTCTGTGATTGATCATCGCCAGAAGCCGGGGAGACACTATGATTGCCTAAGGGACATATATATTGATCATAATCACTTTGTCACCAGACTTTTTCACAGGTCTAATAATGTATGACTAATATGTCATAATACTTTCTGCAGGGTGTCACCTGCAGGCTTTACCTGGTGATGTCACATCTCCCACTGCCTCAGCAGTGGTTTAGTCAACAACATCTCAGGGCTTTCCACGGATAATAAGACCCTAATGTTTGATCAACAAAACCCTAGGATTTGAGGAAGTTATAGGCAAAAGGAAAGGCCACTTAGGAAGTGGGTAGCATTGATTCATAGGGATGAGGGGCAGCAATAACAAGCTAGGGGAAATGTAGTTATGATAGGCAACCACATAATTTTGCCTTATACTTCATAATAATATAATAATCACTAAAATATGTAATATACTTATTAGTCTAACAATATACATATCAGTCTTAACTATTCAGGCTAACATCAACCACTCATGCTCTAAAATCATCATGAACTCAGTTAATACTGATTCAATTGAGTAGGAGTATCAAAATTATTTTCACAGGGGGCAGCTAGATGGCTCAGAGGATTGAGAGCCAGACCTAGATATAGGAGGTCCTCGGTTCAAATCTGACCTCAGACACTTCCCAGCTGTGTGACCCTGGGCAAGTCACTTAACCCCCAGCCTAGCCCTTACCACTCTTCTGCCTTGGAGTCAATACACAGTTTTGACTCCAAGATGGAAGGTAAGGGTTCTAAAAAAATTATTTTCACAAGTCAGAAAGGAGAGCATTATTTTGTCAATCAGTCAACCAACTAATCATGCCAAGTCAACTAGCATTTATTAAAAGCCTACTATGTGTCAAGTCCTGCTCTAATAACTGGGGATATAAAGAAGGGAGAAAAAAGACACTGCTTTCAAAGAGCTCAATGTCTAATGGGGGAGCCAACAAGCAGATGACTATGTACCAATAAGCTATGTACAGAATAAGTTGGAGACAATCAACGGAGGGAAAGTACTGGCATTATAGGGGCTTGGGAAAAGCTTCTTCTAGAAGTTGGGATTTTTAACATTTAACAAGCATTTATTAAGTCTGCTTTATATAAGGCAGTGAGGTGACTCAATGGATAGAGAGTCACCATTGGAGATGAGAGGCTCTGGGTTCAAATCTGGCCTCAGATATTTTCTAGCTATGTGACCCTGGGCAAGTTATATAAACCCAGTTTGCCTCAGTTTCTTTATCTATAAAATAAGCTAGAGAAGGAAATGGCAAACCACCCCAGCATCATTGCCAAGAAAACTCCAAAGCCAGTCACAGCCAGACATGACTGAAAAGACTAACCTGTGTATGTTTTTTCATACTTGGATGGAGGTAGGGACCAGACCTTGTGACTTCACTGATATAGAGGCGTTTCAGGGAGGAATTTGCTCCACTATTACATATCAATTTCTTCTCCACAAATTATAGTCAGAATGAGCTAACTATAACTCTGAGAAGTTAAATCATTTGCCCAGAGTCACAATTTGTTGCATAGAAAGAATTTGAATGCAGGTCTTCCCTTCCTGGCTTGAAGGCCAGCTCTCTTTCCACTATACTATGCACATATAATATATTCTTTTTCTCTGGAAATGCAGTTAGTATGGATTATCAAATAAGAGAAACTATCTAGCATTTAATCCATACCAATAATATAGACATTGGCATCTAGGTTGCAGCTTAGTTTATTGGGAATGTTAAGCAACTTACAAGATATGTGTTTTGTTGTGATGCTCAAATCTGAAAAAAGAAATTCTAGATTCATACATTGGTGGCTAGGAATTAATTTTGAATAGCAATCAGAATACCTAATACTGATGCAGTGAAGCAGGGATAGTTGAGCTAAGTGTAGAAAGAATTGTCCCAGTACTAAAACTTAGAACTGTGACCGTGCATCATCAAAATGTGTGTATATGTGTGTATGTCTAGGCTAGAACAATGTCCTGAGTCTAATAAAATGAAGTTTAGTCAATATAAAGTCCTACATTTTGGCTTCAAAAACCAATCACCCTGGATGGGGAAAATAATTTATGTGAAAAGATTACAGGTTTTATTGAGCTGCTAGCTTAATTTGAGTCAACAATGTGATGCAGCTAACAAAAAGTTAGTGAGAATTGGTTGCATTATAGTTTTAAATATTCAATATTATATTTAATATTATTTTTATATTTATTATATTACACTATTATAGTATGAATTATAATATAATAATTAATATAGATTAGGGGCAGCTAGGTGGCTCAGTGGATTGAGAGTCAGGCCTAGAGACTGGAGGTCCTAGGTTCAAGTCCGGCCTCGGACACTTCCAGCTGTGTGACCTTGGGCAAGTCACTTGACCCCTATCGCCCACCCTTACCACTCCTGGGCTAAGGACGGTCCCTAGCCCGGATGAAAAAGGAGGAGGGTTGGGCGTGGGGCTAGCAACCCCACCCTGTAAAAACTACATCTGCTAAAGAAACTGCAACCTAAAGTAGGGGCAGCTGGGCTAGCTCAGTGGATTGAGAGCCAGGCCTAGAGACAAAAGGTCCTAGGTTCAAATCTGGGCTCAGACACTTCCCAGCTGGGTGACCCTGAGCGACCCATTGCCTACTGGTTGTGGCCCTATGCTCCTAGAATGGAGTCCCAGGATAAAAAAAAAATTAATATAGAAGAGCAGCAGTAGAATAGTATGGAGACTAAAAACCATGGCATATAAGGATTCATGTAATTAGTAGGGGGGAAGCTACCTGGCTCAGTGGATAGAGAGCCAGACCCAGAGATAGGAGGTTCTGGGTTCAAATCTGACCTCAGATACTTCTTAATTCTGTGATCTTGGGCAAGTCACTTAACCCCCATTGCCTAGTCCTTACCACTCTTCTGCCTTGAAACCAATACACAGTATTGACTCTATGATAGAAGGCAAGGGTTTTAAAAAAAATGTAACTAGAAATGTTTAACCTGGAGAAGGGAAGACTTAGCAGGTGTTATAAGGATAATAATGTCATTTATTTATTTATTTAAACATTTATTAATATTCATTTTTAACATGGATACATGATTCATGCTCCTACTTTCCCCTTTACCCCCTGCACCCCGCCTCCCCATGCCGACGCACATTTCCACTAGTTTTATCATGTGTCATTGATCAAGACCTATTTCCAAATTGTTGATAGTTGCATTGGTGTGGTAGTTTCAAGTCTACATCCCCAATCATGTCCACCCCAACCCATGCATTCAAGCAGTTGTTTTTCTTCTGTGTTTCCTCTCCTGCAGTCCTTCCTCTGAATGTGGGTAGCGTTCTTTTCGATAAATCTCTCAGAGCTGTCCTGTGTCATTGCATTGCTGCTGGTACAGAAGTCCATTGCATTTGATTTTACCATAGTATATCAGTCTCTGTGTACAATGTTCTTCTGGCTCTGCTCCTTTCGCTCTGCATCAATTCCTGGAGGTCTTTCCAGTTCACCTGGAACTTCTCCAGTTTATTATTCCTTTTAGCACAATAGTATTCCATCACCCGCATATACCACAATTTGTTCAGCCATTCCCCAATTGAAGGACATACTCTCCTTTTCCAGTTTTTTGCCACCACAAAAAGCACAGCTATAAATATTTTCGTACAAGTCTGTTTATTTATGATCTCTTTGGGGTACAAACCCAACAATGGTATGGCTGGATCAAAGGGCAGGCAGATAATAATGTTTTGCATGAAGTTTTGTGTTTGTATTTCTATTTTGATGTTTTTTGCTTATTTTGCTTTTGCATATGTTTGCTTTGTACTTTGAATTTTGTAACTGGTCATTGTATAATTTTTTATTTTCCTTTCCTTGATTTAAATCCCTAGAGTAAGGTAAAGATTAGATAGGATAAGATAGGTGAGTATAGGCTATTTATTATTTGGGGTAAGGATTTTAGTTTAGGTGGGATATGTTTGTTGGTGCACAAATACCAAAACATTGGTTTCAACACTATTTTGGCTTTGTGCAAAGGGGTGTGTGTGTGGGGAAACTGTTATAAGGAAAGAGAGCATATGAAGCAGGATATGGAAAAGATGCAGAGACAGGGAAAGGTTCTAGAATTCTGCAGAAGTGACCGGGCTGTTTTCTAACAGACAGTTGAGCTAGATGCTGAGTCTGAATCTTGTATTCTGGGGTGGACCTAGTGAGCTTGGCTTCTCTCCTGTGGCTTTCCTTCTGCTATATCTTTTCATCATACCTGTACCTTGTTATCCTGTTTCCTGCTGGCTGAATGATACATCCACAGAGCTGCTTTTTATCTGTCCATGAGAACCTCTCCCTGAACCCTGTCCCAGCTTAGCTTCCAACCTAAATACCTCTGTTACCATCCAAGGCGGGATTTGGGTTAGAGGAGTTTATTTACATTACAGACTGGGACTTCAGGTAGATAGGTAAAGGACAGAATAGTTAAAATCTCTCTGAAGGCTTCCCATGAGGGAACAACAGTAGATCTGATGGGGAGGGTTAGTTATTGAATAATAGATAGGGTTATCCAAATTCCCATTCCTACCTTCTCTCGTTTAATGAACCAAACCATGCCTGTGTTTATTACCTCTGCTTGGACTGTATTTGTTAGCTTGTCACCTATACCCTGTTGGTCTTCCTAAACCCTGTGGTATCTTTTGATACTGGCCCTGAGTAACCATTCATTGAATCCACTGATATCTCATTACTACCACCCTAGTATTTCAGTTACCTATTTCATAGGGTATGTGATAACTGTCTTCAGGTCTTTGAAGGAATGTTATACACGAGGGGGTTAGACTTGTTCTGCTTGGCCCCAGAGGGCAGAATTAGAAATGAGTGGTAGAAATTACAAGGATGGCTAATGTTGGCTAGATAGCAGGGGAATGTTCCTAAAATTTGGAGCTGCCCAAAAGTGGAATGAGTATCCTAGGAGGTTGTTTAATTTCCCATCACTGGAGGTTTTTGAGAGGAGGCAAGAGGACCACTGTGGGTTATTATAAAAGGCATGGGTTTTGTTAGCTGACCTCTGTGTCCCTTCAAGGTCTGCAAGTCTATAATCTCCAAAAGAATGTACTTTCTTCCCGTGTGTCCATTTTTATCTGGATACTCTAACAGATTTTGTGAGTTAGTTCTCAGAGATCCAGAATATATGGATTTCTGAATAGGAACCAGGGAAGTATTTCTGTAATTGCGTCCCCTGTTCCCCATTTAAACGATTTGTACCCTTTACTTAATGGCCCTCTGCATCAGTGCTCTTGGCAATTATAAAGATTGTTTATAAGTGATGTCTACTTTGACATGGTAGAAGTTTCACGGGAGGGTCTGTGGTCCTTGGTAAATGAAAGAGAAGGAAAAGGCTGGAGGCGTGGGATAGAGGGAAAGGGGCTATGTGAAGTGATAGTAATAAGAAATTAGAATACAAAAGGCAGTGGGGAAAAAATTGTTGTAAAAGAAGAGGTCAGAAGAAGTTTAGCAGAGAATAGTCCAGGGCAATCCTCTCACATGGTGATGGTAATCCTCTCACATGGTTCCAGCAAAAAAAAGGGGAAGCAAGCCATGCATGAAACTGGGGTTAAAGGAGAAATAAATCAGCATAATCCCTTTAAGCATGACCTAAGCTGTTTGGCTCTTTCTGAAAGCGGTTACCTCTGCTGTTCCTCTATTGGTAATGAATAGGCCCAAGCTAGATTCACTATTGATTTGTGGGCAATGATTTTGTTAGGCCACGCCACTGTTTGTGTTATTTACAAAATTAACTATTTGCCATTAATCACTACATTTGAAAAGAAATGAATGAGTTTTTCATGGCATAGACTTCTAGGACAGTATTTTAGAGAGAGGCCATGGCAAAATGAAGTGGGTATCAATAGCTGCTTTAACTCTCTTTGGTTAGGGGAAAGGGGACTTGAGAGAGAACCCCATCAAGTCACTTGTTGTAGAGCTCCAGGAGGCCTCTGATGAGGGGACAAAATTGCTTTTCTCTTCTCCAGAGATTCTAAGCTATTCTAATCTAAGAGGATTCCATAGAGCAATAGAAGATGGCAGTGATAGTAATACTAGTCAACATTTTAAATAGTGCCTTCAGATTTGCAAAGTAGATGCACATATTAATTTCATTTGATTCTCTTAAAAATCTTGGGAGGAGAGGACAGCTGGATAATTCAGTGGATTGAAAGCCAGGCCTAGAGACTAGGTCCTAGGTTCAAATCTGGCCTCAGACACTTTCCAGCTGTGTGACCCTGAGTAAGTTACTTAACCCCCATTTCCTAGCCCTTACTGCTCTTCTGCCTGGAAACCAATACATAGTACTGATTCTAAGGCAGAAGGTAAGGGTTTAAAAAAAAATCTTGGGAGATATTTTGTTGTTACGATTTTGTTGTTGTTTAGTCATTTCCAGTTGGGTTCAATTCTTTGGGACCCCTTTTGTGGTTTTCTTGATAAATATACTGGAGTGTCTTGTCATTTCCTTTTCCTGCTCATTTGACAGATGAGGAAACTGAGGTAAACAAGATTAAGTGATAGTTAATAAGCATCTGAGGCCAGATTTGAACTCAGGAAGTGGAGTCTTCCTGACTCCAGGCTTGGAACTCTAGGCATTTCAGCATCTAGCTGCTCTGGTGCTATTATTATCCCCATTTTATAAGCAGGCAATAGTTAGATGACTTTTCTGAACTCACACAGCTAGTAAGTGTCTGAGACAGGGTTAAAATTCAGAACTACCCACGGCCAGTTTTTCTTTCACCAAAATACTTGGCTGTTTCTAACATATTCCCCAAGAAGAGTGCCATTCCTACCAGTACTGAAAAGAGAACCTAGCTATAGTATTTGATGACATTCCCTTTACTCTTGAGCCTATGGTGGGTGAATTTTAGCTAAGGCTATCAGAGAACCTGTTTTTGAGATTTATTGGTGCCAGTTTTGACAGCACAAATATTTCCCCTTTACCTCTGCTCCTCCAACCCCTGACCCCCACTGAATCTTCCCTTTCAACAAAGAACATTTTGGTAAGATCAGAAGACACAGTGACTGCATTAGCCACCAATGCCACATCATATATCCCCAGGCCACCACGTTTTAATAGAGAGGAGGAACGTGTGTTTCAGAACAAACTTCTGAGAGCTGCAACTCTGAAAATATTCTTGATGAGAACATTCTGACTATGCACTCAGCAATAGTTTTGGTGGCAATTAGCTTCCAGATCTGAGGCTGAAATCTCTATTCCCAGAGGTGGGATTGAGTTCCTGGAAAAGTAAAAGATACCCAGTGGGTCAATGGGGAAATCAGGGTAGGAGAGGATGGTTGATATTCCATTTAGAGAAGAAGCAAACAGAATGGAAGCTTGCTTTCCCATTCATGTGATTAAGGTTCTGGGAATGGGTTAAGAGTGAATCTGTGGAGGGCAAGACCAGATACTCTTGCTGAGATAGGATGTAATCATCCACGAGGGTATATAATGGGGTTGCTGGCCTGAGAAATGGAGTTCTGTATCACATCTGGAAAGAAGTGAAGAAAGAGTTACTCTGAAATATCAGGATGGCCATTTAAATTTTGGCTAGTCTAACCCACTCTCCAATGTACTGATTCCTTCTAGGGAAGGGAATAAACAGTTATTTATTTTATTTTTTAAATATAATTTTATTTTAAAAAAATATTTTTCCATGGTTACATGATTCATTTTCTCTCCCTCTCCTTTTCCTGCACACCCCCCCAAGTTGACAAACAATTCCACTGGGTTGCACATGTATTATCACTCAAAACCTATTTCCATATTATTCATTTTGGTAATAGAGTCATCTTTTAAAACCAAACTCCCAAATTATATACCCATGTAAACAAGTGATAAATCACATGTTTTCTTCTGGATTTCTACTCTCACAGTTCTTTCTCTAGAAGTGGATAGCATTCTTCCTCATAAGTCCCTCCGAATTGCCCTGAATCATTGCATTGCTATTACTGTGGCTTCTTTCTAAAACACTGCCCTGGAAGTCTATGCCATGAAAAACTCATTCATTTCTTTTCAAATACAGCGATCAATGGCAAATAGTTAATTTTGTAAGCAATGCAAAGGTCTATGACATCTGATCATCCCACAGTGTTTCAGTCACCATGCACAATGTTCTCCTGGTTCTGCTCATTTCATTCTGCATCCTGTAGGTCTTTCCAGTTCTTCTAGAAATGAAGCAGTCCATCAGGGAACAAGCACTTAGATGGCACCTTCTACTTTATAGATCCTCACAACAACCCTGTGAGATATGTGATGTTAGTATCCTCATTTTACAGATGAGGAAACTGAGACCTAAGAGGTTAAATGACTTGCCCTGGGTCACACAACTATTAAGAGCCCGAGGCTGGACTTGTACTCAGGTCTTCCTGGCTCCAGGTCCTCTTATCTCCTGAGCCACTTAGCTGCCAATCAATCAATCAGCCAACTAAAGTTGTTTAATTATAACATAAGGAAAATACAAGATAGTAAAATCCACACCCTACACACTCAACCTCGTGAAACCTCACGAAACCCAACTGTTCAGTCAATCGTGCATCCGTGGCATTGTTTGTGGAACTGCCTGACGAGGGTTCTTTGTCTAACGTGTTGGCTTTGGAGAATCTGTCTGCGTCATCTCGTTTGATCCTCGCAATAGCTCTATCGAGCGGGCGATATCATCATTTTTCAGATAACGAAACTGAGAATGAGAAAGATTAAAGGATTTGCCCAGCGAGGAAGTAGCTGAGACAGGATTTGAATCCAGATTGCCCATGCTATATCCCCTCCTTTCATGCCCCTCAGACACTCTTATGGAACTAATGCCAGCATCCATCAAAGTGGTCATGCCTCTGCTTCAATGCCTGGAACCTGAGGCAGCTCATTTCATTTTTCTTTTAAACCCTTACCTTCTGTCTTAGATTATGGGCTCCAAGGCAGAAGAGTGATAAGGGCTAGGCAATGGGGGTTAAGTGACTTGCCCAGGGTCACACAGCTGGGAAGTGTCTGAGGCCAGATTTGAACCTTAGGACTTCCCATCTCTAGGCCTGGCTCTCAATCCACTGAGCCACCTAACTGCCCCCAGCTCATTTTATTTTTGAATGGCTCTTGTTAAGTAGACAGGTGATGTAATGGATAGATAGAGCATTGGCCCTGGAGTTGGGAAGATTTAAATTGAAATCTGGCCTCAGATACTTAAGGCTGTGTGACCCTGGGCAAGTCAATTAACTGAGTGCCTCAGTTTCCTCATCTGTAAAATATGAGATGATTAGACTGGATGACCTTTAAAGTCTTTTCCACCTTGGTCTTTGAAATCTTCTACCTTGAAATCTATGATTTCAAAGGGAAACTATGTGGCACATTGGTTAGAGTACTAGACCTGGAATCCAAAAGATCTGAGTTCCAGCTCAGCTTCAGATATACTCGCCATGCGACCCTGGGCAAGTCCTTTAATCTATATCTCAGTTTCCCCATCTGCAACATGGAGGTAAAAATAATACTTATCTTTCAGTTTGTAGTGAGGATAAAAAGATAATATTTGAAAACTTTAAAATACTATTTAAATTGTTGCAAATAGGACCATTTCTTTGCCTTCCTTCCTTTCAGTCTTCCCCTGCTGCTAGCTACTGCTGTCTATGAGCCCTGACTTTTTATTTCTGAAAGTGTCACCATGTGTAAAAGGTATGTCAAGCTAAATCTCAAGGCGCCCTTCATCGCGAAGTCTTGCCCTATTCTTTTTGTTCTATCCGAGGGAAATGCTTACCTCCCAGTGCTAATGAGTTACTGCTGTCAGGTGATGCATCAGCACCTGAGAAAAAGGTAGGAGATGGCAGGAGGGGGTGGGGGGGGCTTGGCATAATATGGCTACAGAGGGAGTGTTTATTAAAGAGAAGGGAAGGGAAAGAAAGAGGGCTTGAACAATGAAAAGGATGGGTGTGTGTGTGTGTGTGTAGTGGCAGACTTCGCCCTCCCCTTCTTTCTCCTCATTAAAATTCTTTCTCCCATCCTTTTTGCCAATCTTCCCCCCCCCCCCCCCC
>NC_058131.1:562188280-562215553 GCF_016433145.1 Gracilinanus agilis | reverse complement strand
TCCTTTTTGCCAATCTTCCCCCCCCCCCCCCCCGGCCCTTCCTTTCTCTGCCCCCTGCCCACCACTTCTTTGCTTGCTGCCTGGGTGAGACTTTGTTGCTGTCTTTCCCCCTTTCCCCAGATGGCTGTCTCCTGCCCATGCTTGGACCATCTCCTCTATAACTTGGCTGATGTAACACATTCACTAATAATCACATTTATCGAGTTTGGGTTCTTTGATAAATTCATTAATATCCATTGTTACTGAGCTTAGATGAGGGCCATTATTCATCAAGTACCTTTTTCCTAAAAACACTTTTGTCAGTATTCTAATGACAAAAAAAACCCAAAGCTGTTTTGAAACTGAGATGAGAAAATATGCTGCTATTTGGTGGCTTATATTTAAGTTTGATCCAACAGTCAAATATTAAGCACCTACTGTGTACAAGGTACTGTGTAAGGTGCTTGGGATACAAAGACAAAAGGAAAAATGAACCCTGGCTCCAAGGAATTTACAATCCTAGTGGAGGTGGAATGAGGTGAGAAATACAACATGTCCCTAAAAGGACAGTTTTCTCTTCCCAAAATTTACAATAAGGTAGTATAAACACCCCATAAAAGAGAAAGAAAAAAAAATTCAGAATCCTTCTCTGGCTCAAAGGGAGGGCTAAAAACTTTTACTCGATTTTCCAGATTGAGGGGGTTCTGCATCCTTAACCACTCCTATCCCACCCAGATATGGAAGGGATAACTATAAAATTCAAATTATGTACAAAGTAATTTGAGAGGGTAGGCGCAGTAGTAACAAGGGCGATCAGGAAAGGGTTGATAGAGAAGGTGGCAGGTGAGCTGTACCTTGAGGAAAGCCAGGAATGGTTAGAGCCTGAGATACGAGAAAAGTTCATCCAGAGATGGGGGAACCACCATGGGATGTTGTAACTGCATGATGGAATGGGTAGCTATATAATACTGGGTGAAATGCAAAACCCAACTAAACTTCAATCATATAACACATTGTCAAATCCCTGAATTCAGACCAGCTCCTGATTCGTGCTTGTTCTCTGCTGAAAGGAATTGGTATTTGTAGGATGAAGATGGTGAGAAATATTTTGTAATTTTGTAATTTTCATATAAAAATATGAAAATGTCTAAATGAGCCATAATCTTCTCACTTCATGTTCAATTTTAGCCTTAAGGCTGAAATACACAATGCAGTGCACCAGTGTGTGACTTTTGACAGGTTTCTTAGGATGCCTCAATTATTTGCTAGTATGCATACCTGTGCCCATTGGGTGAAAAGAATCAGAGAATGTCAGATTTGGAAGGGATCTTAAGAGTTATCTAATCTACTTCCCTCATTTTACAGATGAAAGAATTGAGAATTAGTCAGTGATATGTCCTGTCTAACATGTGGCTGCTAGTGGTGGGATGAGACTTAAAAAACCCAGGTCTCCTATTTCCCAATCCAGGGCTATTTTCATTACAGTATCCTCTTCTTGCTTCTCTTCAGTAGGTTTTTACGACATGACTCTTTCAAGGTTCTTTTCCCACTTGTCTGACTACTACTTCTCAGTATTCCTTTTTGGATCTTCTTCTAAGGCATGCTTGCTAACAATGAGTATCAACCAGGACTCTTTCCTGGGCCCTCTTCTCTTCTCCCTTTATACTATTTCACTTGGTCATTTCATTAACTCCCAAAGTTTTTAATGATCATTTCTATGTAGATGATTCTCAATTCCACTTATCCAACTGGAAACCTCTCTTCCAATCTCTAGTCTTGTATCTCCAATTGCCTGTTAGACATCTTGAAATGGATGTTCTGTAACCATCTTAAACTCAACCTCTTCAAAACTGAACTCACTGTCTTTCCTCTCAAACCCTCCCATCTTCCTAACTTCTCTATTCTGGTCAAGAGTGTGTACTACCTTCCTCTCAGTCACTCAGCCTTGCAACCTAGGTGTCATCTTTAACCACTGTCTCCCTGCCTTCCTGCTCTTATCAAATGAATTGTCAAGATTTTCATTTTTGTCTTTTAATGCCTTATAGTATATGACTTCCCTCTTCTGTCCTCTGACATTGCCATCTCTCTGGTATGGGCCCTCATCACTGTTTTTTTCCTGGATTATTGCAATAACCTGTTGGATAGCCTTCTTACCTCAAACCTTTCTCCACTCCAGTTACCTTCATTTGCCTGTCAAATTGAATTTCCTAAAAGCACAGATATGGCCATATTATTCCTTTAGTAAATCAACTCTAAGGGCTCCCTATCACCTACAATCCTCCACTTGGCTTTAAAGCCCTTCATAACCTCATCCCTTCCTATAATTTTAGCCTTCTTATGTCTTACTCCCTTCTGCATAATGGAGAACTCGTGGCACTGGCCTCCTTGCTGTTCCTCAGGTATGACCTTCTATCTCCTGACTCCAAGTGTTTTCGCTGACAGATTGCCATGTTTGTGATTTCTTCAAGACTCAGCTAAAATCACACCTTCTGCAAGAAGACATTCCCAGTTTTTAGTTTAAAAAAATCTTAGTGTCTTCCCCCCTGAGAATATCCCCCTACTAATCTTTTTCTATATCTTGTTTGTACATAATTATAGCAAATGAGAACCATTTTTAATCATAGGGTTAAGCTCACTTACCTTGGCAGTATATTTTCTAGGAATGCATGCATAGATGATGAAGTTGACACACACATTGCCAGAGTTAGCAAATCTTTTGGGAGGCTCGAAAGAGAGTGTTGGAAAGAGGAGGTATTAAGCCTGAAGGTCTACAGAGCCATTGTGTTGACCTTATTATAAAAACCTGGAGAATCTACCAGTGCCATGTGAGAAAATTGGTTCACTTCCATTTGAATTGTCCTAGAAAGATTCTGAAGATAACGTGGCAAGATAAGTTACCTTGAGGTCCTTTCTGGAGCTGAACGGCCAAGTATTCAAATGCTATTGCAGAGAGTGCAAGTCTGATGTGTTGGTCATGTTGTTCAAATGCCAAACATTTGCCTAAATGACTAGTTTATGGAGAACTCACACAAACAAGGCAAGTGCTCACGCAGAGGTCAGAAGAAGTGACATGAGGACACTATCAAGGACTCTCTAAAGAACTTTGGTATTGATGGTGAGACATGGGAGACACTAGACCAGGACTGTCCTGCATGGCATACCTGTATCAAAAAAGGTGCTGTGCTCCTATGAGCAAAGCAGAATTGCAGTAGCTCAAAAGAAATGTGAGATGCACAAGTTTAGCTACATCTCCATCCCAAATATTTGGACAAGGTATTTGTGCCCATCCTGTGGTAGTTTTCTGAGGTCACAGTCAGGCACAATGCACACTGACCTGGATGTTGTTTGGCCTCTTTGAGTAAGGACAATAACTAATCTGCTACTTGTATTGTCTGTATCTTCTTTCTATGTAGATGTTTGTATGTTGTCTTCCTATTATAGTATGAACTCCTTGAGAACAAAGATTATTTCCTGCCCCCTTCTTTGAACTCCAGTGCTTTGCACAGTGTCTAGCTCAGAGTTGGTACTTAATAAGTGCTAGTTAACTGAATGATTGATGCCCAAAAGGAATACGGTCTGGGCCAGGTAAGTTTTACACACACACACACACACACACACACACACACACACACACACACACACACACATCAACTCCCATTTCTTCAAGGAAACTGCAGGAGGCACTATAGTATTCTGCTCCCTAGGATGATGGGGGGTGATGGCGAGAGGGGAAAGTGGAAAGGAGATGGGGACTGGAGGTTCCCATTAGATACTGAGCTACTCCTGGGGGTAAGGAGCAGATGCCAGAAGAAATGAAGATAGGTATTTCTTCAGGAAACCAGAGTGACAGACATAGATGCTAAAGAGAGATCCAAGACCTAGAGGCAGTTTGCCATGTGGTGAACATCTGCTAATGCTGGGAGCAGTGCCTCCAGCATCAGAGAGAACAAATCCACTTGGAGTCTGTCAGTGCCAGATAGAGTTGGGACAAGCAAAAGAATCAGGAGGGAGGAGATTGAATGGAAATAGCTGCATGAAGGGATCTTGGCAGATACTGTTTTGGCAGCTTCCATCCCATCCAAAAGAAGCCCCTCCCAAGATCCCAGAAGGAAAATGATACACCTCCCTCCCACATCTCGTGTCCAAAGGTCCAGAAGATACCATAGAAACGAAGGAAAAACTATTGTAGAGGGAGTGTTAGGTGGAGGCAAGAAGTTAGAATTGAATCATTGGTTGGTCAAGCCATGGTCTAATAAACCTTTTTGGCCCTCTGGTTCAATACTCATTATTACCTTGGTGGTATCCACTTTTTCTTCTGGAACCCTGTGAGACTGAATTAGGGGTTAAAGACACAAAGGGTCTAAGGTGGGGCAGATGGAGCCAGGAGTCCCCCAAATCCAGATGTACATGTCCAGTTCATTCAAACAAGTGTTTACTAAGTATCTATTTTGTGTAGGAGGGGGAGGAGTTTATATTTTCCCAGTCAGATATGGCAACAAATTACTAATAAAATTACACGCGAGTACATATATAATGCTTTAACATGTAAAAAGCCCTTTCCATATATTATCTAATTTGATCTTCCCATCCAACAACCTTGTGGGGCAGGTGTTATTATTACTCTCATTTTACAGATGAAAAAACTAAGGGAGAGAAAAGTTAAGGGACTTGTCCAGTGACACGCTAATAAATATCTAAGGCAGGATTTAACTCATCTAACTAACTCTGGCAATCTATGTGTTGCACCATCTAGATGCTTTATACAGAGAAATTAAAAATATTTGGGATGGAAGATATTAATAGTTGGGTAGGGATAAGGAAAGGCCTCATATAGGAGGTGGTACCTGAGCTAATTCTTGAAGAAAGCAAGGGATTATAGGAGGCAAAGATGAGGAGACAACGTGCTTGCTGCATGGTGGACAGGGAAGAAGTAAGGCAAGTTAACTGGAATGTGGAGTGGTTGGGGGAGTATGTGAATAAGTCTAAAGATATAGACTGGAGCCAGACTGTGGAAGAATTTGCATTTTATTTGAGAGGCAAAAAGAATCTAGCAGGGATTCCTGAGCAACATTGTGAACCAGCCAGACTGGTACATTAAGAAAATTCTTTTCACAGCTGTGGGGAGAATATCTTGCAGGGGGGAGAATTGCAAGTAGAGAGATCAATTAGAAGGAAGCTACTATAGTAGCACTGGGGAGAGGTGATAATGGTCTTAACTAGGCTAGAACCTTGGCAAATAGAGAGGAGGGGACAGAAGCAGGAAATATTTTGGAATTAGAATAGACAATACTTGGCAATTGATTGGCCACAAAGGGTTTTGAACCAGAGTAAGGCAAAGAAGAGGGGTAGCCTCAACAAAAGGAGGGATGTTAGGAGAAGGGACTGGGGTTAGGAGACAGAGAACACAACTTCTGTTTGGGAGACACTGAGCCTGACATGTCTATCAGAGATTAAAGTAGAGATGTCCAGGGGGCAGCTGGAGATGAGAGATGGAAGTTCCAAAGAGAGAAAGATGAATGATAGATATGTAGAACTGCATTTTCATAGAGCTGATCATTAAACATATGGAAACTGAGGAGATCATGATATTATGGAGAAAAGGGCATGTAGAATTATAGGGCTAGAAGAGACCTTGAGGGATTGCCTAGGGACCATCTTGCTGTCTTCAGAGATGACTGTAATAGAGTATTTTGCATAACCATTCCTTTGTTCAACAAGTGATCATTAAGTTTGAGGTGCAGGAGATATAAAGGCAAAACCAAACTGTGCCTGGCTTCAGGGGAGCTTACATTCCATTGGAATTAAGCAACATACGCACATATAAGTAAATGCAAAATTTATTCAAAATGAAGTCAAAGAAGTTTTGTAGTTAGGCCACCAGCAATCAGAGAAGGAAGATCCAGAAATGTTACTTGTGAGGCTGCCTAGCTTTGCAGGAAGGAAGGAATTATCAAAGATGGAGAAGAGGAGGGAATGCATTCCAGACATGGGAATAGGGGAGGGCACTATTTGCAAATAGCTTAAATTCAGGTTACAAATTAAACCCATTTCCTAGTTATTTTGTCAGTGAGTGGAGGGGGAAGGTTCTTACTAATTAGATCAGTGATTCTCGAATACTGTAAATCTTGGGGAGGGGAAGGTTGTTAATTGATTCTGTTTGATTGGTTGGTCATGGGCTGGTAGCAAATGGCCACACTGCCTTTCCTGTGGGTTGGTGGTGTCTTAGCACCTTTATCTCCTACTAATAGTCTGAACTGTCAGTACTAACTCATTTTAGAGTTTACTCTTGACATAGTGGTCATGTGGTTATGCTTGGCTCCTTAATGCTCTTAGTTATTTGGGTTAGAAATTGTACCACACAATTTCTAGTCCAAGATGATGTATCCAGCCCACTCACCCCTGAAGCAGAATTTATGCACTGAAGTTTATCCATGGCAAATCTTATTTTCAAGTTTACTGACAGTGACTTCCTTTGTTTAATTACTCATTTGATTCCACACCTTACTTTCTTTCAGTTTATTCTTTCTTTGCATACCCTGTAGGATCATTGGAGGTATCCTTTGAAATAAGAATGTTTCTTTAAATCTAAGGTTAATGTTTGGAGACAGTGCCATGTCTTTTCCATAAAAAGAACTCTTATCTAACTCTCAGGGAATTACAGCACTGAAGAAGAGTTTGATTTTCCTCAATTAGGGGTACCAAATGATCAGCTACCCTATCCAACTGGATATCCAATTCCTATAATAATATTCTTACAATATGGTCACCTAATCAACGACTAGCTAAAACTCTTCAGACCTATAAGGGGTAGCAAGACTGAAAAGAGGCATTTGATGTGAAACCACATGGGTTCAAATCTCAGCCCTGCTACTTAATTACCTGAGTTCTGGGGCCCAAAAGAACAAGATGAATCCCTTCTCCCCATGACAACCTTTAAAATATTTAAAGCCAGCTATCACATCTCCCCTGAGTCTTCTGTAGGTAAAACATGCCCAATTCCTTTAATTTATCTTGATGACATAGACTCAAGGCCTGTGTAATTAGAATCTGTTACCCTAAGAACTACAATCCCCACAAAAACTACGATTCCCAGCACTCCACTCACTTCTGGTCTGATGTAGACAGGATATAAATTGTGTGGAGTTCCGTCTCTCGTGCCCTTTCCTTCCTGTTGAAGCTTTGGTGGAGTGGGGACTTTTGAGCAGCTAGAAAAAATGTAGTCATGTGGTTCTATTTTATCAGATAATAAACTTTATAAATACAATACTTGAAGGTATTGCATGTTAATTTAAAGCTTACAGGTCCTTCACTATCTTGGTATGGTGTTTTCAGGGAGGACTAGCATCTCCAGTGTGAGAGCTTGCTGAGCCCTTTTCAGGGATGTTCACATAACTTTGGGGTCCACCTTTGACCTACTCTTACCTTTGGCTCCAAGCAGCCAGAGCTTGTGCAGTAGCCACACTCCAGTAAAACCATCTTGGCAGATGGGCTAAACTAGTTTGAAAATAACCAATGGGCCTCAAATCCATTGGTGAGTTAGGGGGGTGTCAACAGACAGATGAGAACACTGTATTCTAATGGCCATTAAGCAGGTAGTGTGGAATGCTTAGAACCTGGTCAGATATTGAAGATGCCAAGGTCATTTGCTGCATCCGAGGCCATCCCCAGTCATCCTGACTTTTATCTTGTCACTGGACTTCTATGATTCTGGAAGACCATGAGGCTGA
Source organism: Gracilinanus agilis (assembly GCF_016433145.1). Taxonomy (NCBI): domain Eukaryota; kingdom Metazoa; phylum Chordata; class Mammalia; order Didelphimorphia; family Didelphidae; genus Gracilinanus; species Gracilinanus agilis. Next base: position 562,207,847 of record NC_058131.1, on the reverse strand, counting down.
AGTTTTTATGCAACTCTGCCTCACTTAAATTTAATTCATGAGCAAATCAAGACATCACCTCGTGATATCATTAGTCGTCTTTGAAATGAGGGATGAAAAACAATGACTACTCTGGACACTTCCATTTTATCAGTCATTTTCTTAAACTGAATTCAGCAGTATAGAGGAGGTCTGATGAGGGCAGAATATAATGGGACTAACACCACCTTATTCCTGGAAGCTAAATCTCTCTTAATATAGCCCAAGACTGAATTAGTTTTTTTTTTTTGTTTGACTGTCACAATATACCACTGACTTATTAAAATTTTGCTCACTAATGCCCCTAGATCTTTTTTAGAACACCTGCTCTCCAGTCAGGCTTTCCCCATCTTGTACTTATGAAACTGAATTTTTGAATCTAAGTGTAACACACCATTTATCCCTATTGCATTCCATCTTATCAGATTCAGCCTAATGTTAGCTAATCAAGACCTTTTTGGATCTTGATTCTGTTGTCCAATGTGTTGTTAGCTATCTCTACAAGTTAGGTCAGCAATAAATCTGATGAACAAGCCATCTATGTATTTCTCCAAGTCATTTATACAAATATTAAACAGCATAGATTCCTGGAGAAATCCATGGAGGCTACCTGCCTCTTGATGGTGAATCATTAATAACTACTCTTTGAGCCCAGCCATCCAGTCAGTTCTGAATCTATCAAACTACTATCATATATTTTTTTAAACCCTTACCTTCTGTCTTAGACTCAATTCTGCCTATTGGTTCAAAGGCAGAAGGGTGGTAAGGGGTAGACAATAGGGGATAAGTGACTTGCCTGGGGTCATACAGCTAGGAAGTGTCTGGGGACAGATTTGAACCTAGGATCTCTCATCTCTAGGCCTGGCTCTCAATTCACTAGTATCATATTCTTCACAAGAATAGTATGAGATATTTTATCTAAAGTGTAAGATACTTCGACTTTGCTAAAATCTAGGCTTTTTTAACTGGGTTGGGAAATGAATTGACAGGGCCAAAGAGACGCCCATGTTCAGATATAAGTGTACAAAAATATTCCAAAACTAAATATTTGGATTTGCTGGTTATTTGCCTCTGGGAACTATCCACCCTTCTGTTCTTTTCTATTTGTCTGAATAATTTTTAAAATTGACTTCTTATGTAAAATAGACTCAAGAACCATAAAGAGAAAATATTGAAATATGTCAGGACTATAGATGTAGATTATAAATTCCTTGAGGGCAGAAATAATTCTTATTTATCTTTGTGACTCCATCAGTGCCTGACATAGAAACCAAAATATAATAGGTGCTTAATATGTGTTGAATTCAAGACATTTATTAAATTACCTACCCAGTTCAGAGAATTTTGCTAGGTGCCAAGGGAGATATAATATTTAGATAAAGAAATTGGTCCCTACCTTTATGGATCTCACAGCCTACTGAGCATTTCAAATTCATCATGTCCCAAACACAACTTATTATTTCTTTCTTTAAACTCATCCTTCCTCCAAGTTTTCCTACTTCCGAGGAGGCACCACCATCCTTCCAGTCACCTAGGTGTGTATAACCTCAGAATTATTCTTTAAAGCTCTAACTCCCACATCATTCACTTCCATTTAGTTCCCAAGTCTTTTTAATTCGAATTCCACAACATCTCTCACAATTGTCCTCTCATATTTCAGCTCTCATCACAACCAAAGTAGTTCAGCCCCATCATCTTTCACAAGTGCTATTGTTATAGACTCCTAATTGGTCTCCTTGCCTTAAGTCTTTCATCTCTAGTTTCCACAAGGGCATCTAAGGAGCAAGTGTGACCATGTCCTATTCCTCTGCTCAATAAGATCCTTTGGCATTTGATTGCCTCTCTTCCCAAAGGCTTCTTGGTTTATGTCACTTTCTCTCATAAATTCCAAAGTCAAGCCAAACTGAAATTCTTGCTATTCCTCCTACCTGTCATATTTCCATGCTTTGATAGACCTGTCCCCCATGCCTGAAATGTGCTCCCTCTTCATGTCCAACTCTTAGAATCCTTCCTTCAAAGCTCAGTTAAATGGATACCTCCTATTTGAGCTTCTCGATTCTCTCAGCTTCTTGTGCCTTCCTCTACCCCAAATTGTTGTATTTGTTAACTGTTATGTCTATGGTACACACACATGAAATATCTGATAAAGTATAAACTTCTTAAGGGCAAGGATTTTGGTCTTTACATCTCAGTGCTTAGCATAGTGCATGGTACATAGCACATGCTTAATTTAAAAAATGATTAATGGAGATACAATAGACCCAAATAATTATTTGTTGTTTAGTTATTTCAGTTGTACTTGATTCTTCATGACCCCATGTGAGGTTTTCTTAGAGATACTGGAGTAGTTTGCCTTTTCTTTTTCCAGCTCATGTTCTAGATGAGGAAACTGAGGTAAAAAGGGTTTAAGTAACTTTCCCAGAGTCACATACAACTAGTAAGAATCTGAGGTCAGATTTGAACTCAGGAAAATGAGTCTTCTTGATACTCATCCACTGTGCTACCTATCTGTTCCCACAAATAATTATAAAATAATATATAAAAAGTATACATAGAGTACTTTGAGAGCTTTTAGAGAAGAAAGGTTGTCTAATATCCCTGTGTTTTTTTAAGCCCTTACCTTCCATTTTAGAATCAATATTATATATTGGTTCTAAGGCAGAAAAGTGATAAGGGATAGGCAATGAGAGTTAAGTGACTTGCCCAAGGTCATACAGGAAGAGGTCTGAGGTCACATTTGAACCCACGATGTCCCGTCTCTAGGCCTGATTCTCAATCCATTGAGCCACTCAGTTGTCCCCAATATCCCTGTTTTTTATTTTTTTGAAAATCTTAATATTATTATCTATTTTTGTGTCATTTTCCTGCTTGTCATAAAAGTAGTGGTTGAGGGTTCTGGTCAGTCTGATTTTATTGCATTATTGCCAAAATACCAAGCAGTGGTTAGTCATTTGAATTTGACTTTGTAACCTTTAAAAAAAAAGGTTTAGGTGTTTTATTTTTTTAAATAAAGAATTCCTGTTTATATTTCATATATTGTAACACTTAAAAATGAATTATCTTGAATGAAGATGAAAATGATTAGGGGGAATTTGTTCCATATTTGTGAATCTTCTACTTTAATTCACTTGAGTTCACTTTAAAGAAAAATTTCACTTCTCATGACTAGATAAGCACCCTGAAAGGCAAGTCCGCATAAAACTTGATTAATTGATTTATTAATATGAATGAGACACTCCATCGCTCAGCTCTCAGCATTTTCTATGGCTGCCCCACATGCCTGGAATACTTTTCCTCCTCATTTCTACTTACTGGCTTCCTTGACTTCCTTTAAGTCCCAATTAAAATCTTGCCTTTTACAGGAACCCTGATAGATTCTAGTACTTTATTTTTTAAAATTCTTTCTTTTTAAATCTTGTCTAATGATTGATTATACATATTTATTTGCTTCTTGTCTTGCCCATTAGATTGTGAGTTCCTTGAAGGCAGGGACTGTCTTTTGCCTCTTGCTATCCCTAGGACTTAGCTCAGTGCTGCCTGGCGCATAGTATATGTGCTTAATAAATTTTGATCGACTATCAAAAATACTTTCTAGGGGCAGCTGAGTAGCTCAGTGGATTGAGAGCCAGGCCTAGAGACAGGAGGTCCTAGGTTCAAATCTGGCCTCAGACACTTCCCAGCTGTGTGACCCTGGGCAAGTTACTTGACCCCCATTGCCCACCCTTACCACTCTTCTGCCTTGGAGTCAATACACAGTTTTAACTCCAAGATGGAAGGTAAGGGTTCTAAAAAAAAAACCAACCAAACTTTCTCCTGAATAATTGAACAAATGAGAGTATGGAAGGAGTCCCAATGGTAGACATAAGTAGCAATCTTGCCCAAGATAATTCCATTGAGTGGAGGAATGTCCACCGTAGGTGAGGGAGAAACACAAGGTCTTCATGGTGCCTTTCCTCAAACATCATCCTTCTTGACCTTTGGATAGCTCTTGACACTATTGAGCACCTTCTTCTATTTAACATTCTCTTTTCTTTAGGTTTTCCCATCTCTGATCTCCAAGCATTTTCACTATAATCACCCATGCTTAGAATGTTCTCCCTTCGTCTTTATCTCTACCTCCCAGCTTCTTCGGCTTCCTCCAAGTCCCAGCTAAAATCCTGCCTTCTTTAGGAAGCCTTTTCCAATTCCTCTTAGCTCTAGGTAGGGCCTTTCCTCTTGATTAATTCCAATTTATTCTGTATACAACTTGTTTGCATGTTGTCTCCCCCATTAGACTGTGAGCTCCTTGGAGGCAAGGACTGTTTCCCCCCCTTTTCTTTGTATCCCCAGCACTTAACAGAGTTAATAAACATTGACATTGCTAGGAAAGTTGACAAACGGGGTGTGGGAGGGAGATTTTATGTGAGGGAGTTAGGGTAAAGGTGAGGGGAAGAAGTATATCAGTAACCTTCTTATTTTAAGTAGTTATTCTTGTGAATAAAGTCCTTAGCTTACTTGTTTCTGTCATTCAGAAGTGCAATGCTTAGCAATACCCTCTAAATTTCAAGATGCTAGGGGGCAAAATTTTCTGTGTACCTTCCCCTAGTTATATCTCTGCCCCCTGTAGCTGATCAAGAAATATTTCTTAGGTAGCGAGGATGTGAAATTAGTTTTTCTCATGGAAATTGCACGTTTGAGGACTAAAGCAAATATACTGCTCGTCACATACGGTAGAAAGCAGTCAAGGACTTCTTTTTAAACTTAGTTGCATATTCCAGTCAGGATTTCTGCCTCTCTCCCTTTCCCTCCCCCTGTTCCCAACTTCCCTTCTCCTATTCCCACACAGGAGAATCATGAGACCATTTCATTGACACTCGAATGATGTTAGGCTTTAAGAAATATAATGTGACTGCCAAGCTCTCATTAAGTCTAGATAATGGAACTATTTGGGTCTTCATATCCTGGGGTGTAGAGAAGTATTTATAGACCCGCTACTCTCTGTATGTTGTTTTCTGGCAATAATTACATTGATGCTGTGACATTATAATCAATGTAGGCATTTTCCTCTCTTCTGATTAACTTGAGATTTCTATGAGAAGGGAAAAAGAGGCGAAATTTATTTTTAACAATGAAAAGGCTTACATATGAATAGCTTAGAGGAAATGGGGCAAACTCTGAGAGCTACCTAGATGGATGGCGAAAGAAGTCAAAGCAACCTCCTAAAGTGTTAGGTTTATACACTTGGCTTCTCCCTTCCAGGATATTGCTGGGCACAGCGCCCATTCGCCTGATGTCTTCCTCTGAATCTAAGGAGGAGAGGACCCTGGCCTCTGAGGTACGTCTGCTTAAAATGAGAACTTGAAGATGTCTCTCCCTTGTAGCTTTGGTTTAAATAATGGGGCATCAGAGACTCAGAAGCCATTCATTCATTGCCTTGAGGATCCAAAGCTGGTTACAAGGTATAAAAAAGAAAAATTCCAAGTGGCTTCCCGTCATCATTTCTGCCCTGGAGTTGCTGACGAGGGAGTATTTATTTGCCTTTGCACTGAGAGGTTACAAACCAAATACGAGGCTGGAATGATTGTATCATAAAATGAGCCCTCGCCAGACTGGAGTCAAGAAGCACTAGTCTGGAGGATTCTAGAGGGAAATCTGCATTACTCAGTTGGTTACCAAGTTATTTTGAATTAATTGGCTTTGGATTTAGATGAAAGTTCAAGCCAAGGTAGCAAATATTTATTAAATTCCTATTATACAACAGGCACTGGCCTAGGCACTGGGGATACAAAGGAAGATTAAAGGGAAAAAAAAAAGGCTCATGGTCTAATGAGGGAGACATATATGCAAACAAGCAGGTACAAATAATATATATGTATATGTAATAAATGACCAGATGGGACAGTTGTATTTTTGGAGGGATATGACCCATAACACATCTACACAGTTCTTTAAGATTTGTAAAGTGTTGTACAAATATATAATTTTGTTGACACAATAACAGAGTGGAGTTGGGTGCTATTACTATCCCCATTTTACAGATGAAGAAACTAAGGCCTACAGTTAAGTAACTTAAGTATCTGAATCAGGATTGGAACTTAGTTCTTCTTGATCCCAAGTTCAACCTCTGACACACACTGGCAGTGCAATCATGGATAGTGGGGGCAGAAAAGGCCCTGATTTACCCTGGCGAGGAAGTTCCCTATTATCAATGGAATCACAAGTTTAGTTGCCACCTATTATAAGGGAAGCAAGGAATGTATAGGACCCATAAAGGAACTGAGATAATAACCAAACAATGGCTGAGCCCTCCTCCCAGAGTGAGAGGCAAGCAAAACACAGGGTTTATTGTTCAAGGGGAGAATTGGGTCCAAGACAGAAGTTGTTGTTCAGTCCTTTCATTTGGATGTGTGACACTATTTGTGGCCATTTGGGTTTTTTTGGATAAAGATACCAGAGTGGTTTGTCATTTCCTTCTCCAGGTCATTTTACAGATGAAGAAACGGAGGCAAACAAGGTTCAGGATCACACAACTAGTAAATGTCTGAGGTTGGATTTGAACTCAGGTTTTCCTTACTTCAGGCTTGGCAGTCTTTCTATTTGTTATGCCACTTAACCAGCCAAGTTAGGAGTAGGTCAGTGTGTTTGAAGTTCTCAAGCTGAACAGCCAGAAGGACACAAGAGATAAGAAAAAATGTAACAAGCCAAGGACCTAGACAGGCAGAAACTATGATAAGGAACTGAGAAAGTTCCGGATAACCTTGGGCAAGCCTTTGCCTCCTTCCTTCTTGTCTTCAGATGAGTTGAGAGTCTCTGAGAACCCAGATAAGCACCCAACTTCCTCTACCCCACTTACATTTTCTCTGACCAACTGATAATTCTGAGACATTAACTTGTATTCACTTTCCAGTGGACCAAACAAGTCTGCCAGAGTATTTTGCAGAGGACAAGATCTCCAGATGTCTGCTAAGCCAAGTGGGATGTCAGAATCTCCTCTCCCAAGGAGGGAAGTTAATTTTATCTATATTTGCTATAAGATATGGGGCCATTTTGATGACTCTTAGCCCAGGGCAAATTGCATGCTCCAATATTGCCTTGCCTCTGCATATGTTTTGGCATGGGTAAATGTGGGCTGAAGGATAAATCATGGACAAGGTCTGGGTGGATTCCTGGGTGTCCTCTGATATACGGTAGTAAGAGTTTCTACAGTTATTAGGACACCAGTGCTGAGACTTAACCAAGGGGACAGGCACAAACTGTTTTACCCACTTGGTAGGGCTGGACCGATTGAACTTGGGCTTCACCTGTTAGTCACAGGAATGCAAGAGCTCTTTGTCCCTCCAAGCTCTTGGATCACTTATTACATAAACTGACCCTACCTGAACAGTGACTTCTACTAACTGGACCCTATGAGGCATGAGTCAGGAAGGCTTCCTTAAAGGCAGTTTCCTTTGGGATTAGGGAGTATTAACTTCAGGGGAGATGGACGTCCCATGGTGTTAGCCCACCACGTGTTACTTATTAAATGTTGACTTTCAATTTTTGGAGCAGGACAAACTCATGTTTTCTTGTTTTGGGCAACTAAAGCATATTGTATGTGTATGTAAGAAACATTTTTTTTTTTTTACAAAAAGAATGACATTTATATGGACCTGAACTCCCAATTCTAAGAAAAAATGAATGATAGTAGATGTAGCAATACCAGTAAGAGGTAACTATTTTATAGGTGGTGATGATGATGATGATGATGATGATATAAGAAAATATCTGAGAGTTTAGGGAAGCACTACTGTTGGGTATAAAATGGCAATATTAAAGCTATACTGTTTATGAATGAAGGAAAAAGCATTTATTAAGTACTTACTCCATGCCAGGTACTGTTTGAAGCCCTGAGGAAACAAATACATGAAAGTAGGCTAAGTTCTGTCCTCAAAAAACTTGTATTTTAATAGGGAAGATGAACATTCTATAACTGTAGTCTCTCTCTTGCTACATCTATTTCCTCCCCTGCCTGACATGTGGAGAGATGTAGTCTGAAACAGGAAATGATGAGATAAGGGAGGCGAGTGAAAGATGCTGGGTCTCCTGGTCAGAGAGATGACAAGGTGGTACACTCTTGCTCCCTGGGTGTCTGCTGACTCTACTACCTTTTTACCCTGCCTTATAAGCAATGAAATAGCTGTGACAAGAAGCAGAGATACCTACCAGTGATGGGCACAAAATAAGAAAAGCTTCAGTGAAACCCTGGAGCCAAAATGAGGGTCCGAAGTTCCTGAGTTTTAATCTAAAGACATACTCGAGTAGTTTCATGGGTCAGATATCAATCGTCTGTAATTCTTTTTCTTATAAATTATATATAACGATTATATATAAATTATAATTTTTTCCTCACAATTCATAGCCATGGGGGGTAAGCAAAATGAATGGTGCATTTCTTAAACTTGGATTTCATGCATTCTATGTTTTTTCTGGAAATCTTTTGCATCTACGAATAGTGGGGACAGAGTTGAAAATTTTTAGTATGTATTGCTTATTGATTCTACGCTCAGAGTAAAGGGCTGCATGTAGATGAGGAGATTTTGCTTGTTCCTATGACTTCTTTATGATAAAGTCATATGGTGGACTCAGAAAAATATAGTTAATTTGGGGAGGGGGAGTTGTAGGATGAGGGCTCAGAGGTGATTTTGATTGAGGAAGCCTATAAAATCCATATCTCATAGACAGTGAGTCCTTGGGGCTACCTAGACAGGGTATAGCTGGGAGATGGAAGATCCTAGCCTTTCTGAAAGCCACAGAGAGACTTGGTATTTTCTTGGCACTCCTACCAGCACCATAAACTAAAGCACCATAACTGCCAGTGTGAGGGTGGGACTGACCTAGATTCTTTTCTTCTTAAGTACAGGACCAGGATAGTGGCTCTCAATGCCACCTAGTGGAAATATAGTGCTTTGCATTGTAACTTAAGTTATTTCAAGCAAAATTTGGTATTCTCTCTCTCTCCCTCTATCTTGACCTTCTTTCCTCTTTTTATCTCCATCTGTTTGCTTCAGGCCCTCCTGCCATCTTCCCAGATAATGCTTCTAACTCTTCTGTTCCCCCACTGGTAAGAGTCTTCCTATCAAGATTCTGCCTGCCATACTAACTTCTCTTGTTTCACATTCCTTGGGATTTTTTTTTTCTATTTCAGGCTCCATCTTTCTCCTCTGTCCCCCTTTTTTAAAAAAACTCTCAGGAGACCTGAGTTTGAGTTCTGACTCTGACACTTATTAGTTGTCTCAAGTCAGAATGTTTCTGAGCCTCAGTTTCTGAAAGATGAAGGAAGCAACAGATGTCTCCTAAAGTCTCCTCCTAAAGACTCCATATTCCTTTGATGGTGAGAAATCCTATTCTTACCTCACACATCATATTTTAGATGCCTCATATTATCCTAAAATCTAGAATTTCATGGTATAATGCAGTGGTTCCCAAACTTTTTTGGCCTACCACTCTCTTTCCGGAAAAAAATAATACTTAGCTTACTTACTTTTATACTATCACTGCCCCCTTACAGTTATTCACTGCCCCCAAATGTACCTGTGGCCATCTCCAACCCTCCCCAGATTGCTGCAGCACCCACCAGGGGGTGGTAGCTCCCACTTTGGGAATCTCTGGTATAATGGAAAGGGAACAACACTTAGAGACCAGTGACTTGCATTTGTGTCCCTAACTAGCTGTGTGGGTAAGTTACTTTATCTCTCTTAGCCTCCATTTTCTCATCTATAAAATGAGAAGAATAATTGTCATGCTATTTATTTCATAAAGTTGTGAGGATCAAACAAAATAACAGAACTAAAGTACTTTGTAAATGAGTATTATATAAGTGAGCTGCAAACTCTAGTTGTTTACATTCGCTCAGAAGAATTTGATCCACCTATTCACATAGGGAAGATCAAGTAGATAGGAGGCAGCTAGATGGCTCAGTGGATCCAGTGCTAGGCCTGGAGCTGGGAGGTCTTCGGGTTCAAATGTGGCCTCAGAAACTTTCTAGTTGGGCAAGTCATTTAACCTCATTGCCTAGTCCTTACCATTCTTCTGCCTTAGAACCAATACAAAGAATTGATTCTAAGACAGAAGGTAAGAACTTAAAAAAAGAGATCAAGTATATGAATAATGTCTGATATGTGGTAAAATGAACCCAGAGTTGATGAATAAATATATATTTCTTAGATTGATTCTGCAGATGGACAATGATCTAGCTTTAGAATTGAATAGGAGAAAGGGGAGCAAGATAGGTTGCTCTCTCTCCTTTTTCTCTCCCTCTTTTTTCTCTCCCTTTTCTCTCTCTACCTCTTTTCTTTCTTCTCCCTCTTCTGTTTCTGTCTTTGTCTCTCTTTCTCTGTCTTCCTCCCTCCTGCCCCTCTTTTCCTCCCTCCCTCCTTATTTCCCTCCCGTCTCTGTCTCTGTCTCTCTGTGTTGTCCATCCTTTCTTTTTCTGTCTGTCTCTCTATAATATAATTACACTACATTTTTAATAACCCCCAAATTCTCCTTGAATCAAAAGTCTATCTTTTTAAACATCAACACTCATCCATTAATGCTGTATAAAGTCCCTGAAGCATTTAAAGTGTGGTTCCACATAGGCTGTAACATATTACTGATGAAAAACTGTGCAAGAGAAGCAGTATAAAGGTTATCATTAGAGAGATAGATGACCAGAAAAGAAGATGGACCAGTTATGTGACAATAGTGAGGCATAAACAATGGACAGCCTGTGTGCTCTGTTGGCCCTGATATAACGTTAAGAAGTATAGATGGAGGACCACATTGGGTGGACTACTAGTGGAGGATTTATGGCTTGGGCAGAAGACAAATGGAATGAGAAGACACAGATAGGTTGGAATATTTAAGGTTGGAAAGAATATCCACACTGATGAGACCTATGGAAATGTTGAAATATTAATAATAGATTAATGCATCCTTGCCTCCCCCCGCCCTGCCAAAAAAAAAAAAAGATTCAGGCTATAACCTCACTGAATGTCCTTAAAGTTTTCCTCAGCTCTTTTTTTAACTTAGCAGATTGAAAGATGATTCATTTAATGGCAATAAGCATCCGCTGTCTAAAGAGAATACAAGAGACTCTTGGCCTTTTCGAGAGAATCATTCAAAAGGTCCTGTGAGTAGGGAAATGCCATGAATACTATATTACACTGATAATAAAGAAGGAGATAGAAGAGGTAGGAATTACATGTACATATTTTTTCCCTTTTCTTCCTTTTAATTTCCTTTTTCTCTCTCCCCCATTAGTGGGGAGGATCACAGATATAGAACTAGAAGGGCCCTAGAGGACACCTAGTCCAGCCCTCTCACTTTACAGAGGAAGAAACTGAGGCCTACTGATATTAAATGATTTGCCCAATGCCACCCATGTGTAATAATAATGAAAATAATAATGACAGATAGCCTTTATGTAGTACTTTAAGGTTTGCAGAACTCTTCATCTGTCTCTGTCTCTGTCTGTCTGTCTCTCTTAATTACATTTGATTTAGTAGCTCTAGGCTGATGGAGAGGGAACATATCCCAGCCATGAAGGGGACCAGGGATGGAATGCTGAAACCAGTTTGGCTGGAATGTAAAAGAAGGAAAATATGAATGTCTGGAAAGACAGTTGGCTATTCAGGCAGATTTTGCTCTAGTTAAGTCTGGGCTACACAAATTTGTTTTAGACCTAGGAGTCTCCTTCGAAATTTAAAACCCAAATTAATTTCTCATCTTTTAAGGAAGGAAATTTTATTTTATTTTATTATTTTTTTGATATTGGTAATTCTTTTTTTAAACATTTATTTATTTGTTTGTTAGAATATTTTTCCATGGTTACATTTTTCTTTCCCAAACCCCCATCCCTCTTCCCTCCCCATAGCTGATGTGCAATAAGGAAGAAAATAAAAAAAAATTATAAGACACTAGGTTTTTTAGGGCATTGGTTTTCAATCTTAGGCCAAAGGACTTAGAGGACCTGCAGAAAGGTTTTTAAGAATTCCCTCAGAAAAGTCAAAGAAAGAACTGAGAAACTGGTTGGACCCCTTCCTGAGATGTGGAAGCGGTCCCTCTCCTTACTTTTCTCTTTTGATCCTTCATCAGCCCCAAAGTTTCCTGGGGCTTCTTGGTCAATGGCCAAACCTGCCCTTCTCATGCTCCAGGTTTAGCCCTTTATCTCTACTGCAAAATCTCATTTCCCCAATGTTTCAGACATGTATTACCAACCAGATGGATTCATGTGAAGGTGTTAATGGTTGTCAAATGAATGAAGGCTAGGAATAGCTTTTGATTACAGGCCTTCTATGTAGCCCACTGGGCTAGGTATCAGGGAAGATACAAAGATAATTAAAAAAAAATTAAGACATGGTCTTTGCTCTCCTAGGGCTTATAACAATAAGTCACATTTGCTTGTTTTTCAGTCTGGACCCCACGGATTATATACTGTTGATGGGCTTTTTGTGGCAAAGATACTGGAGTGGTTTGCCATTTCCTTCTCCAGCAGAGTAAGGAGAAAAGCAGTTAAGTGACTTGCCTGGGATCACACAGCTAGTAAGTGTCAGAGCCTAGATTTGAATTCATATCTTCCTGACTCTGGGCCCAATACTCTACCCACCTTGTTTATTTCAGTTTCCTTATCTATAAAATCAGCTGGAGAAGAAAACGGCAAACTACTCCAGAATATTTCTAAGAAAATCTCAAATGGAGTCATGAAGAGTCAGACTGACTGAAATAACTGAACAGTAACAAAGGGAGGGAAAGGACAATATCCTGAAGTAGAGAGAATACTTCAATGACAGTTGAGGTTGAAGCAGTAGAGGGGGCAGTTTGACCCTCTGAAGAAGTAAATACACCCATGATTGGCCCAGCCAAAGTGGACAGAGGACTTTGTGGCAAAGCCTAAGGACTATAGTTCTTCAAAGGAAGAGAAGAACTGGATGGCAACCATCCCCAAGTGAAGGGAAAGATAAGGAAACACAAGGGTGCCTACACCTCTTCCTGAAAAGAGGGGACATTTATACTGGTTGTCTCCTATAGCTCACACAAAGGCAACATTGACTAAGACCTGCTAAGGGTACCATACTTTTCTGGTGTTGAGCAATAAAGGCCAATGGAACAAAGAGCATCTTTGTGCAGTGTTATTTGGACCTGTGAGTAAAAACCCAAGAGTTCTATATAAAGAAACGCAACAAAGCAGGAGACCTCAACTCGAAGCTGGAGTAGCCCACGTGGAGTATGCCAGAGTGGGGATTCCTTTCTTGGATGGGTCATACTGGAGGGCTAATAAAAGTTTCTTCTAACTCTCAAATTCTGTGCCTCTGTTACATCTTTTACAGAGGAAGATTGATGAAGAACATTTGGCACACAGCATCCCATTGAATTCCAGGTAGGAGACTGTCACTACACAGTGATTATTAATTGGATCCCTCATTTTGTCTAATGTATATCACCCACAGACTTCTTGGGTGTGTTGGGAATCACCTCTGTTATTTATTGGCTAAGTTCAAAGATGTAGAAAGGAGTCAGCTTGGAGACTAAATATTAATGAGGTTGGAGGAATTTGGATGGGGGGGCAGATGAATAGCTAAAACAAAAGTGTCTTCTTATTACTGAAAAAGTAGTTTTCAGAAACGTATGAGACTTTGTGAAGTGAAGAAGAGCACATGGGAAAGTTAAAGATGGCAGCAGTTTTGAGGAGAATGGGCAACTAACTAGGTGACTCAGTGGATTGAGAGCCAGGCCTAGATATGGGAGGTCCTGGGTTCAAATCTGGTCTCAGATGATCCAGATACTTCCTAGCTGTATGACCTTGGGCAAGTCACTTAAGTCCCATTGCCTAGTCCGTGCCATTCTTCTGCCTTGGAACCAATAGACAGTATTGATTCTAAGATGGAAGGTAAGAGTTTTAAAAAAAGTTTTGAGGAAAGATTGCATGAATGGTTGAGAACACTACTGTTTGTACTAATGACTTGAATAATTAGCTGTATCTTGTAAACTCTCTGTGACTCAGTTTCCTCATCCATAAAATGGGGATATTGCCCTGGCTAACTCAATGAAATGTTTTGGGTAAGTACTTAGCCACTCTAAGTTTATCTGTAAAATGAGGGGATTGGGCTAGACCTGAGGGTTTCTTCCAAGTCTGTGTTTATGATCTCATGAAAGATGTTACTCTCATTATTATTGTTACTCTCAAGCTCTGTTGAGTAGCAAGTTAATCGAGACCTTTCCCTTCATATTCCCAGGTGACTTATACAGTAGTATGATAGCCCATTTGGGAGCCTGTGGCTATTATAAGCTTTGTCCCTTTGGACTAGTAGCTAATAATGATAATTGCAAATATTTATATAGTGGGGAAGGAAATTAGTATTTATATAATACCTGGTATGTGCCAGGCACTGTGGCAAGTCATTTTACAAATATTATCTCATTTGATCTTCTAAACAAAGTAGGTGTTGTTATTATCCCTCTTTTACAGTTGAGGAAACTGAGGTAAAAAAGGTTAAATGGCTTACTTAAGGTCACACAGCTAGTCTGGGTCTGGATTTGAACTCAGGTTTTCATGACTCCAGGTCCAGCATTCTATCCACTGTACCACTTGACTGCCTTGTGTATATAGTGCTTTAAGGTTTGCAAAGTGCTTTATAAATAATCTCACTGGATCCTTATAATAATTCTGAGGTTATCACTACCCCCCATTTTACAAATAAGGTAACTAAGGCAGTTAGAGGCTAAGTGCCAAGGGTTACCTAGCTAGAAATGTCTGAAGTCAGTCAGTAAATAAGCATTTATTCTCTACTAGATACTAAACATGGTGCTAGGTACTGGGGAGACAGAGAAAGACAAAAGAGAGTTCCTGCTCTCAAGATGTACAAACAAGCTATATATAAGACGAATAAGAAATAATTAACAGAAGGAAGACACTAGAATTAAGAAGCATTGCAAAGGTTTCTTGAAGTAGGATTCAAATGTAGACCTTCCTATCTCCAAGTCCAAAGCTCTATTCACTATGTCACTTAGCTGCCTCTAACTTACAGAGCCTCATAGCCCCACATTTTTTCTTTTTTTAAGATAATCAACCATTCTTTTCCTTTATTGAATTAAAACAGGGGTCCTTAATCAAGAGTTCATGAATTTTCAAAAATTCAAATAACTTTTTCAATATAATTGTTTTCCTTTGTAATCTTATTTATTTTATGCATTTAAAGACCTTATTCTGAGAGAGGGTTGAATAGATGCCACCAGAATGCCAAAGGCGTCTAGGACACAATAAAAGGTTAAGGGACCCTTTTAATTAATATACTTAATTAATTAATGAATACTAACTAAAATAAGGAGCAAACTCAGCTCATAGAGGAGGGGAACACTTCAGCAACTTCCCATATTCCCAGAAAGCTCTTCTCTCTCTCTCTCTCTCTCTCTCTCTCTCTCTCTCTCTCTCTCTCTCTCTCTCTCTCTCTCTCTCTCTCTCGTTCTCTCTCGCTCTCTCTCGCTCTCTCTCGCTCTCTCTCGCTCTCGCTCTCTTGCTCTCTTGCTCTCTCACTCTCTCTCTTGCTCTCTCTTAAAACCCTTACTCTGTATTGGTTCCAAGGCAGAAGAGTAGTAAGGGCTAGTCAATGGGAGTTAAGTGACTTTCTCAGGGTCATATAGTTAGGAAGTGCCTGAGGCCAGATTTGAACCTACGACCTACCTCCCATCTCTAGGCCTGACTCTCAATCCACTGAACCACCTAGCTGTCCCATCTCTGTCTCTTTTACCCTCCATTTCTGAGAAGGGGTCTCAGAGCTGAGTCAGAAATGGACATTTTCTTCCCTCTCCCAGCTCTAACCTCAGTCCTATCAGTCAATCAGTTCTTCTCTTGGAAAGGCTGATTCAGTCTCCTTTTCCCCGCCTTTCTTTTATAAAATTTATTTTTAATTTTTTTCTGGTTATACATACATTATCATGCAAAACATATTTCCTTATTCCTTTTTGTAGGTGAGTAATTTTATAAAACCAAAACCCCAAATCATATACCCATATAAACAAGTAATAAATAATATTTTTTCATCTGTATTCCTACTCCAACAGTTTTCTCTAGAGGCAGATAGCATTCTTTTCATGAGTCCCTCAGAATTGTCCTAGATCATTTTATTGCTGTTGATAGCAAAGTCAATCACCTTTCATCATTGCATGATATTTCAGTTACTGTGTATAATGTTTTCCTGGTTCTGCTTATTTCACTCTGCATCAGTTCATGGAGGTCTTTCCAGCTCTTTCTGAAATCATCCTGTTGATCATTCCTTATAGCACAATAGTATTCCCTTACCATCACATATCACAAGTTGTTCAGTCATTCCCCAATGGAAGGACATCTCTTTAGTTTACAATTTTTTTGCCACCACAAAAAATGCAGCTATAATCACTGCCCTTCTTAAAGATCTTAGGGACTAGCAAGTCAAAGTAAGGAGGGAAAGGCAAAGCCTGGGCCAGGGGCAGTAGGAGCAGAGAAAGTTCATAACCTGGATCATCATCCATTGTGAGGACAGATGATTATTGACATTTCCCCCACAAAGTGTGCCCTGGGCTGACACCCAAACTAAAGACTAAAGTTCAGCAATCTTAAAAGTAGGTACCAAATCTTCACTAACATCCCACAAAAAATGTGGCTTGCTCATAATAGTGACAAAAAGGAACATCCATTAAATTTTTCTTTTTTGAGGCTCAAAAAAAGTTTCCTTTTTTCTCCCCAGCTTAAAGTGCAATGATCACTCATGGGTCCAGTCCCAATATTGATTCCCATGGAAAACTTTTTTTTAAACCCTTACCTTCCATCTTGGAGTCAACACATATTGGCTTCAAGGCAGAAGAGTGGTAAGGGCTAGGCAATGGGGGTCAAGATCAAGTGACTTGCCCGGGGTCAAGATCAAGTGACTTGCCCAGGGTCACATACCTAGGAAGTGTTTGAGGCCAGATTTGAACCTAGAACCTCCCGTCTCTAGGCCTGGCTCTCAATCCACTGAGCCACCCAGCTGCCCCCTCCCATGGAAGTTTTAACCAATTCTGTGCTTCTGATTTGGGGAAATGGTTAACTCCTCCTTAGACATCCTGGTGGGCCCCGTGCTCTTGGGCCTCACCATATTGTTGCTGGATTTGGGGGTCACTGACTTTAACCCAAGCTCAGAACTCCCATTCTCGAAGGATCCCCTAAGAGCCATATAAGGCAGTAAGTCTTTCTGAGAAGTTTCTATTCGGTATGAATACAAACCTCAAATGGACTGTGGCCCATGAGTGTGCTAGGTATATCACAAAACTTTGGATGTTATATTATTGAAGAAAAAAATAACATTTATAAAGTTATCTAATATAAATTTTATATATCCAGCCTCTGTGCAATGGGTAAGTGTAGGGATAGGAAGTAGGTCATTGATTTCTTTAGTAGAGGAGATTCTCAGGGGAAGAATCCCCTTCCTCGAAGGCAGGATGAGTGCTT
Source organism: Gracilinanus agilis (assembly GCF_016433145.1). Classification (NCBI taxonomy): domain Eukaryota; kingdom Metazoa; phylum Chordata; class Mammalia; order Didelphimorphia; family Didelphidae; genus Gracilinanus; species Gracilinanus agilis. Next base: position 562,190,371 of record NC_058131.1, on the reverse strand, counting down.
TCCCTGTCACTTACAGTCTTAGAGAGTTGTTAAGAACACTGAGAGGCTGGAAGACTTGATCAGGGTCACACAGCAGTGTGTGACAGAGACAGGACTTAAATTCATGTCTTCCCAGCTTCAAGACTGGCTCTCTACCCACTATGACATGCTGCCTCTGGCAAATAAAATAGTTCATAAAATAAGACATTTCCCCACACACGTACATACTAACCTCAAAATATATCACACTTTGAACTTGTTAAAAACCATCAAAATAGTTGCTCTTATTAAATGGAAATTGTATCCCAAGTCCAGCCCTCTATCCTTTATGCCATGCTATAATGTTACTACTATCCCATCTCCCTAACTCCAATAATTTCTTCATTTCTTCATTCACATTTTAAAAAACTTTTCCCTTCTGTCTTAGAATTGATGCTAAGTATTGGCCGTAAGGGCTAGGCAATTGGGATTGTGACTTGCCAAGGTTCACACAGCTAGGAAATATCTGAGGTCAGATCTGAACCCAGGATCTCCTAAATCCTGTCCTTATTTCTATTCACTGAACCACCTACAGTAAATTCTTTATACATTATTCCAAGTTACCCAGTTAGATGCATACATTTTTTTAGTTAGGTGATGCTGTGGATATAGCGTTGAGTTTGGAGTGAGGAAGAATTACGTTCAAATTAATTCTGTTTGCCTCAGTTTCCTGAACTATAAAATGGGAATAGTAAGATAGCATCTACCTTACAGGGTTGTTTGAGGATTAAATGAGATAAATATTTGTAAAAGCACTTAGCACAGTGCCTGGCACAGAGTAGGTGCTATAAAAATGCTTATTCCCTGCCCCCAACCCCTTAAAAAAACTACTTATTAGTCTGGAAGAATTAAGTCTATTGATTATTCATTAGCATTAATTTTTAAAATCAGATAATAATAATAACTCATAATTTACAAAGTATTTTCTGCCTGTGGGTAGTATAAGTAAGAAGCAACTTTATTTACTTTTTGGGAAGAAAAAAAGATAGAACATACTGTTCATCTGCTTTTGGAAGTAACAATGGGAAACATTAAACTCTGTTCGGTGAATAGAACTATCATATGAATTATGCTTTATTTATAGAACACGTGGGGTTAAGAGTTAGGAGGGTTGGGAGGAGAAATGGAAAATTAAGAAAGAAGGCAATGACAGAGACACAAACATAAGAAAAGTTAGAAGAATGCATACAGTTCTCCATTTATGTATTTAACATATTAAGTATTTTAAATGTAAATATTACTATATATGTTTATAAAATTTTAATTTATATATATTATATTTATTATTTATATTTCTATAAATGTTAACATATCTATTAATACATAATTATATATAATATCATCTATTAGACTATGTTACTAATGTACCTATCATAATAGACAAATTAATTATATATTAATAGAACTATATAATACATGAATTTAAGTATAATTAATGACATTGATAGATAAATTAATATATAACATGATAGTAATATAAAATATATTACTATATTGAGGCACCTACTATGTGAATGTTACACTATGCTAAGCGACATGGGGGAATACAAAGTTAGAACCTCATCATCACACATCTTTCAGACAAAGAGAAAGAAACAACGAAGAAACAGTTTCCCAGGATGTTAGTGTCTTATCTTGTAGCCTTTTAGTATATTGTCTCTAAAGACAAAGTCACATTGTTTTTTCACAGCTACAGACAGGAGTAAGTTAGGGATGAGTAGAGAGACCTGATTTGGGCTGTGGAGACAAGGGCGATTAGTTTATCTACACATCTCATTGCAGTCCTTCTAGACCTGTGTCTGTCCCAGAAAAAAAACTCTTGTCAGCACCCAAGCACAGCTATGAGTCGATAGTTGTTGTAGATTCGTTTTAAGTTATGGTGTAGTGTTGTCTTTGGGTCATACCTCCAGTGATCCCCAGGACCATGGAGAACAGAAATATATGTACAGTTTAGGACTATTGCCCCACTAAAGGCTGACCTCTTATGTCACTGAAGTAATACTAAAATCATTAATATGGATGTATTCCTTTTAATGATTCTGAAGGGCATATAGGGAGGAGCACCAGAAAGTT
>NC_058131.1:562085647-562184157 GCF_016433145.1 Gracilinanus agilis | reverse complement strand
GAGAGGATGGGGGGGGGGAAGAAGGGGGAAAAAGGAGGGAAGGGGAGGGGAGAGAGAGAACCAAAATCTGAGTCTGGAAGGAAACCTTAGTGAAGCTAAATATGGAATACTATGTTCAGTATTTTATGAAGAATGTCAATAGGCCAGAAAGCCTCCAGAAAAGAGTAACCAGATTAATGAAGGGAATAGAATCCACACCATAGTAGGATCAAGAATAAGTTAAGAGGAGACAAGAATGATTTCTTTTTTCCTATCTTTCCAAGTACAGAAGGGAGGTTTTTTTTTTTTTTAACTTTTCTTTTCCTTTCTTTTTTTTTAACCTCAAAGTGATTGTCCTTAGAACTTATTTCTTCCCTAGCAATTTTATGATCATTGTTGTGTCACAACAAGGTTCTAATCATTTGGATACATTGCGAGAGAGGGAAGGGGTAGGGACTAAATAATTTTGTTTCCTACAAATTTCATTTTCATTTTCGTTTTTGACTTATTAATTTTGATCTGATACTTTGCTCTTCTGTCTTGATAAGACACTCAGCTACTTTACTTGTGATTTCTGTATAGTTAGTGGATAGAAAAATATTGTGGATGGGAACTTGAGTTAGGATCTGTAAAACTACCTAAAATACCCCACACCAATCTATAAAACTTTAATGAGTTAGAGAAGGAAATGGCAAACCACTTCAGTATCTTTGCCAAGAAAACCCCAAGTGGGGTCACTAAAAGTCATACAAGAATGAAACTATTGAACAAATGTGGAAGTAGGTAGGGACCATAGGGTACAGTTGAGGGGGATAGGTTATATAACTCATTCTTAAAGTATGGTGATAATGATTCCTGGTCAGCAGAAAGTAACTGCCACATATATTGTAGTTTCTATGGGAAAATGCACTATTTATCCTAAATGTGGACAATAAAAACATATCATTCATTTCCTGTTTCTTCCTCTATCCCTATATTGCTGTATTTATCATTATGACCATGTTTTTTTCTCCTTATTCTATCAAAGATCATGGATATTAATTATTCTGCCAGTAAAAGGAGGAAAGGGGGCTTTAGAAAACAAAAACCAAAGCTGCCCTTGTATAAAGCAAAATAAATCATGAAGTAATGGAAAGAATAATAGATTTTGAGTCAAGTTAGACCTGAGTTTGAATTTTGCCTGTGACACTAACTGTATGACCATAAGTTACTTAAAGTCTTTGAGTCTTTGTTTACTCATCTATAAAATAAAGTTAATAATGCTTGTAATTATTATTACTTCTTGGGGTTGTTGTAAAGATCTAATACTCTAATATATATATAAAGTACTTCCAAAATTTGGAATCCACACAAATCTCTATTCTGTTACACAAATGCCAGCTATTATTATTATTAGGTGTAAAATTCTAATCAGATCTAGAAAATCGATTTTTGTATCAATACTACATTTTCCTTCTATTACATAGGCCTTTGCTGGTAGGAAGATTACATGGTTTTGTGGGAGTGTGTGGGTTTGTCAACTTACATGACAAATGTAATTTGAAATTTGAATTTTTATGCAGAAAAATTACAGTCAATTATAATCAGTTATTTACTTTGCAATAAACAGTAGTTTTGAACTCTGGCACTGAACTGTGAAGCATAGGAAAAGGAAGAGGATTGTCAACACTTTTGTGAGAGAACACAAATCCTTCTACTAGTCACTACTAGAGCAAACTATATAGGATATTCCAAAAATCATTGGCCAGTTTCAAGCCTTAATAGTTAAAGAGCTATTTAGCTATTAAGGTTTAAAATGACGCTATAACTTTTGAGACTATCAGTATTAAATCTTCCTTATTCCCCATTTTCCAAATATTCTGATGGATGAAAAATTCCTATATATCACATAAAATATTAGGGCTAGAATGAATCTTAGCAATTATGTAGTTCAACCCTTTATTTTGCAGATAATGTGTGAGCACTACCAATACAATACCAATATTCCTGGGCATTCTTTGTGGCTGTGTATTATGGACTATTATACCTTCAGAAAAATAAAAATTGTAGGTCATCCAAAGGACAATGGAAAGAAAAATGGTATTTCCAACAATGAAATATGTACAAGAAACAGCATAAAAGATATCCTCAAAGAGCTATATCATAGGAAAAGGAAGTAGGCTTGTCCTGTAATCAGAGGGTGGACCCATGGACAGTCTATTTGTTAAAATTATATTTCCAAAATGGTAAGAGTCTAGAGGAAGTTTCCCTACTATATATTGGGTGTGTCTCCGGTGGGGATAGGAAAGGACAAAAAATCTTTATGATGAATTTGAGAGCTGTACTACTTGGGGGTGGGGGAAATATTCATATCAATGAGATCATAAGACTATAAATTTTGAGCTGGAAGAAACCTTAGAGGCCCTCTATTCCAACCTTCATTTTATAAAAGAGGAAACTGAGTTCCAGAGAGATTAATTGATTTGTTCAAGTTCATACAGGTAGTAAATGCTAGGTATTTGGAAATATTTGATAATGGTGCTGCATGAATTTTGTTGAGAATATTAGTACCAAGCACTGGGAGAGGCAATCAAAAGAGTATAATGCTTCAATTATGCCAGGTCCCCAGAGAACTATTCCATATTAGGAATATGGGCACCAGTGCCTCCCAATTTGGTTTTTGGAACAGTAAACATTTAGTTAATAGAAAACTACAAGAGTAGTTTAGCTCATGTGGCAAGATGATTTTACTGAGGTGTGGCCATTGCATGTGCTATGGCTTCTTGGAGCCACAGGTGAGAGTTAGGTGAAAGATGGACCCCAAAGGTGAATGAGAAGCCCTGAAAAGGGCTTGACAAGCCTTCGTAACAGAGATGCTAGATCTCCCTGAATATCCTAGGACAACTGATAGAGCTCAAACTTGTTGATAAGTTAGGGGGAATGTCTACCTCATATTTGTGAAGGTTTTCCCCAGTGGAATGGGTGGATGAAAACAATTTATTCCAGTGGCCATGAGGGCAACTGTAGCAGGTGTTGTGGAGTGTTTAGAGCTTGGTCAAGCAATGAAAATGTTTAGGTCATCCACTACATCCCAGGCCATCACCAATCTTCTGGACTCTTATGACTCTGGAAGAAAGAGTGAGGCTGAGGACTTTGTGCAACTTTTGCCTCACTTAAATCTAATTCACTTTCAAGCCAAGACATTACCCACATGTCATTGGTTCTTTTCAAAAATGAAGGATGACTAAAAAGAGCAGCTGACAGAGTAGGTGCCTGGCCACCCCTAGTTCCCTATACAAGTATTTCAGAATAGAGTGAGAGCAAATTCATATGGCTAGTGACAGAGTTGAGACTAGAATCTGAGCTTTCCGATTCTCCCTCCAATGTTTTTTTCAACTACACAGACTGGTAGACCATGATCAGGGCCAATTATACATGTTTTTGCTCTGTTTTATATCATCCATGGATCTCCCTTCTTTACTTCCTCTCCATCAGGGTAAACTTTTCCAGTTCTCTTGAAACCATACCAAGCAGATTGATGATAGAGATGGCTCTTGCTGGTATCTTCTTATAGCTAAGTGATAAGTTATGTATTATTATTGATCACCCCACCAGAATTGTGGTAGAATGGAAAGGAATCTTAAAGAATTTCTAAGTGTTCTTTACGTGTTGTAGTAAACAGTGGGGTTTCCCTTAAAGTGTTCCATTCATCATAGCGGTATTTTCCCCATTCTTCTTAACGAATTTCTAATTTTCCTTTATAGCTCAGTGGAAAGATTCCTGGAATGCCTGGCACATGGTAAGCACTATATAAATATTAGCTATTTATTATTAGAAATATTGGGTTCCAATTTCAAATTGTTCAACTTATTGGTTGTGGGACCTTAGGAATGATCATAACTCTTCTGAGCCTCAGTTTCCTCATCCATAGGATGGGGATAAAAACTCCATTACCAACTAACTCATGAGGTTGTAAGATGAAGTATGCACAGAGCTAACCATTCAGCTCTTTGGAAATATGAGTTGTTTTATTTTTTTAATGTAAAGTTTTATGGATGCCTTTTGCTTATTTTCCTTATGTACCTTTTCTTGTTCTCTCTTCCTCTACTCCCACTGAATCTTTCTTTGAAATATAGAAAAACAATTGACCAAAACCAATAGACATGGGGACCTTACCTGATAGTATATGCACCATTCTACACTTGTAGTTCCTCATCTCTCCCTAGAGAGGAATGATGTACATTAAAAGTTTGACTTAAATAAATAAAATGCTTATTGAAATGAATTGAATTGATTTGTCACCCAGAAATTATCTACAGGAGAGTTTTCTTGTTTTGTCTAGTAATTGTGTATCTGGATACCAGTCTCTTGTCCCCCTCCCCCTGACTCATCTTGGAAATAAAGTAGCTAACAGACTGATCACTCCACTACCCATGGGGCTGTATCACCTGCCACCAATAAAAGGGAACCCATTTATCTTCTTCCCTTCTCATTTGGTGCGTGGGCAGAAACATGGATTGCATTGGGATTTATAGCTGACTGGCCACACTAAACAACCTAGACATCTGAGAAAGAAATCCTCCCCCCTCCCCAGTTGGGCTTGACTGGAAGCCGTCCATTACACCTTTCCAAGGGACTTAGGTGAGAACTATAATTCTCCCAATGGGGACTTAGATAGAGCAGCTTATTATTTTTTTAAAGGGTCGGATATTTGTTACTCACTGGCTTTAATATGTCCATCAACCAGGCCTGCTTTTAATTGAAAAAAGGAATTTCTGTGGTACTGCTTGGGTTCCTTTGCCAATCGGAATAATTGCTATTGGCCTCGGTTTTGTCATCATCTGATTAAAATATTCAGATTTGAGCACTCTTTCCACAAAAGCATGAAGCCTTTGTTTTAAACCTGTTGATGTACCGCTGTCTTTTTTTTTTTTTAATAGTGCATGGTGGGATTGGTTTATTTAGCCTGACTGGTTGGTTGGTTTATTGTGATAATATAAGGAGGCAGAGTATAGAAAGAAGACTGGAAACTATACTAGAGTACTGAATTTGGAATCAGAGGAGCTGGGTTCAGATCCCATCTTTGCCACTTTATTACCTGTGTGACCTTGGGTAGTTCCCTTCACCTCTTGAATCCAATTTTATTATCTAAAAATGTGAAGGTTAGACAAGATGACTAAATTTCTAGCTCTGAAGCTGATTGTAGAAAGCTGTAGGCAGTGAACACAGAGCTAGGATTTGGATGAATCCTTCTGCTAACAGCAAACTATATGACTTTAAACTCTGATTATTTAATGAATGCTGATTGCCTGACAAAAGGATCCACTGGATCCACTGGGGAAAGAAATGGCAAACTGCTCCAGTATCCTTGCCAAGAAAACCTCATGGTTCATGATGTCACAAAAAGTCAGCTATGACTGAACAACAACAAAAATAACTAAGCAAATAATTTCAGTTTCCTCATTTGCAAAATGAAGAGATCGAGGGACCCAAAATTTCCATCAGCTTTAAATCATGTGATTCTGTACAACTATCTTCTATGAAGGCAGGAAGAAAATTAGCATTTATTGGGCACCTACTATGCATGTATCAGACACTGTGTGAAGCATTCTTTTTTTATTCAAAGATATTTTATTTTCCCAATTACGTGCAATAATAATTTTCAACATACATTTTTCAAAATTATAAGATCCAAATTGTCTCCCTTTCTCCCTTCCCTCCCCTCACTTGGAGATAGTAAGCAATTTGATCTGGGCCATACATGCAAAACATACTTCCATATTGGTCATTGTTGGAAGAGCTGTGTGAAACATTCTACAAATATTATCTCATTTGATTCTCACAACAGCCCTGGGAGATCAATTATCCCCATTTTATAGCTGAAGAAAATGAGACAAACAGAGGTTAAGTGACTTGTCCATAGTTACACAGCTGCTAAGTGCCTGAGATCAGATTTCAACTCAGGTGGTCCTGCCACTAGGCACTATACCCATTGCACCACTTAACTGCCTCTATTCTTGTAATATGCTACAAGCACATGTCACAGTGCTTACATAGTCATCAGATAAATTCCTGAGCATCCCCTGGGTACAAGGTATTGGGTTATGTACTGAAAGAATTATAGGGCCACAGTCAGGGAGCTGGAAAAGACTTTAGAAGTTAATCATTCTAGGGGGAAAGACTTATAAGATCTGAAAAGAAACCAGAGTATTAGAAGTTAATTATTCTAAACCCTTTCTTTTAAAGATGAAGTCACACAGGCCATAACTGGACTGGAACCCAGGTCCTTTGACTTCTTTCTGCTCTCACACAGGCAACCAAGGTATAAGACAATATTCTGTCAGTCTACACATATGCCCAAGACAAGGGAACTTGTCAGGACCAGCAGTAAATGCTGTATCACCATAGAGGGTGTAGACAATGAAGGGTAGAGAAGCTCAGCAAAGGCTAGGCTGACAATGGAAGGGACTTTAGAGTTGCTCAGTAATACCTGGTGCCTGCACTGACACCGACAGAATTATAGCGAGATGTATTCCTTAAGGGCGATGTTCATCGTGTCTTAAAAACACTCCTTTTGCACCATCTCTGGGTTTAACAACAAGTCTGTCTCGAGCCTTCCTGAGCCAGAGATAAGAAATATTTCTTGATTGGGATGATGCTGTAAAGGAATGGTGACTTCTAGTCTTGTTGTTGTTCTTGAGTCATGTTCGATTCTTTGTGACCTCATTTGGGGTTTTCTTGGCAAAGATACTAGAGGGGTTTGCCATTTCCTTCTCCAGCTCATTTGACAGATGAGGAAACTGAAGTAAAAAAGTAAAAAGTAAGTGAGTTTCCCAGGGTCAAACAAGGAGCAAGTGTCTAAGGTCAGATTTGAACTTGGGAAGATGAGTTTTCCTGACTCCAGGACTACTACTGTCTCTCCCTCCTCTTCGCTACCTAGATTTGTTAGATGGCTCCCATCTCTATCTTATTTTGTTCCTTTCCTTTATATATTCTTCCCTCTTGTCTTCATTCCTTTCCAGGTTATACTTCAGATTTTCTCCACCATGTCAGAGAGACCTACTAACCCTGGAAATTCATTGTGACTCTGGTTTTCTCACATCGGGAGTGTACTCTGTTCCTGCAGCTCCCTATCTTCCAGTTATTCCATTGAAAAAAATCTTACCTTATGTCTTAGAATCTATAGTAGCGATTCTAAGAGCCATAAGAGCTACTGAATTAGGGCAAAGTGACTTGTCCAGGGTTGGTTACATAGTAAAGAAGTGTCTGAAATCAAATTTGAACCCAGGTCCTCCTGACCAGAGATCTCCTGCTAAATCCACTGCTCAAAATGCCCCATGAGAAATGATGGTTAATTTTTTTGTGTGAGCATTTACACCTTGGGAATCAGCAAATGCTACAAATATAGTCCTTTTCTTTTTTAAACCCTTACCTTGTGTCTAAGAATCAATACTGTGTGTTGGTTCTAGGCAGAAGAGTGGGTAAGGGCTAGGCAATGGGGGTTAAGTGACTTGCCCTGGGTCACACAGCTAGCAAAGGTGTGTCTGAGGTCAGATTTGAACCCAGGCAGGACCTCCCATCTCTCAGCTTGGCTCTCAATCTACTGAGCCACCTACCTGCCCCCCAAATATTATCTTGACTTAATGTTTTTTTGATTGTCTAGATTTAAGAAATGATGAGGAAAATGTTAATAATGCAGATTAACACATGTTTTTCTTTTCTGGACAGCTGATTGTTAAATATTTAGCAGCACATTACTATTACCTGTCAGATTCTACTTAGACTTTCTAGACAGGAGATTGTCTTTCTTTCTGATGTAAGGATAGTGCCTGATATATAGTAATTAATAAACTACATTTACATTAATAAATGCTTATTGCCTTTGACAGTCAAACTAGTACCTAGCCTGTACCCTCCCCCTCAAGACAAATTTTGGTGTTAAAAAGAGAAAGTTTTGATATTAAGTTATAACTTATGCCACTTTTCAAGGGAATTAAGTTACAACTGCTTTCTTACTCCACCCAATGATTGAATTAAGAATGCTGACAAAGCCTGTTTATCTGTAAACAAACTACTTAAGATAGTGGGGTAAAGGGAAGATACTGGTGGGCATCTACGCTCTGCTGCCATTCTAAAGGTCTGTTGATTCCTGGCATCTAGATGACTCTTGGCTCTTGGTCCTCTTGATTCACTGGCTCCTGGAAGACCTTTTCCCCAGAGTGAGGTTGGAGTCTCCAGGGAATTTTAATCACAACAGCTATTCCCCATAGATGCCATTTTCCCTTGCATCTTCGTCCAGAATGTGTTCTCTTCAAGTCAGGTGCCATTTCCCATGTAGCACCTTTCCTGCTCTTCCCTTCTTCTCCAAATTATTAGCACTCTCTCCCTTTAAAAGTATTTATTTGCTTTAATTATGTACATGTTGTATTACCCCACTAGAATGTAAGCTCCCCAATACCAGGGACTCATCTGTTTTATTTTTGCCTTGTATCCCCCCTAAAAATGTGGTGGGTACCTAATACAGTTTTTAAAAATTTGAATTGAATGCCACACAGAAACCAGGTATAGATCAATATCTCACACTCTATACCAAGATGAGGTCAAAATGTGTATATGATCCAGATATGAAGATTGATATCATAAGTAAATTAGGGGAACATAGAATAGTGTACCTGGCAGATTTATGGAGAAGGGAAGAATTTATGACCAAATAAGAGACAGAGAGAATTACAAAGTGTAAAATGAATAATTTTGATTATATTAAATTAAAAAACTTTTGCAAAACAAAAGCCATGTAACCAAGATTAGAAGGGAAGCAACAAACTGGGGGAAAAATTTATAACAATTTCTCTGATTTCTTAAATATATAGAGAATTTATGAGATTACAAGCCATTTCCCAATTGACAAATAGTCAAAATATATGAACAAGCAATTTTCAGATGAAGAAATCAAAGCTATCAGTAATCATATGAAAAAATGTCCTAAATCACTCTTGATTAGAAAAATACAAATTAAAACAATTCTGAGCTACCACCTTACACCTAGCAGATTGGCCAATGTGACAGGAAAGGAAAGTGATAAATGTTGTAGAGGATGTGGCAAAATTGGGACACTAATGCATTGTCAGTGGAGTTGTGAACTGATCCAGCCATTCTGAAGGGCAATTTGGAACTGTGCCCAAAGGGCTATAAACTGTGTATACCCTTTGATCTTGTAATACTTCTACTGGGACTGTATACAAAGAGATTAAAGATAAGAGAAAGGACCTACTTGTACAAAAATATTTATAGCCACTCTTTTTGTGGTGGCAAAGAATTGGAAATCGAGGGGATTTCCTTCCATTGGGAAAAGGGTGAATAAATTATGATATGTTTTGGGAATGGAATATTATTGTACTATAAGAAAATGGAATATTATTGTACTATAAGAAAAGATAAGTAGAATGAGTTCAGTAAAAGCTGAGAAGAGCTACATGAACTAAAAAAGAGCTAAATAATCAGAAACGAGAGACTCCTGTACACAATAACAGCAATATTGTACAATGATCAATTGCAACAGAGTTAGCTACTCTCAGCAATAAAATTCCAGGACAATTCTGAAGGACTTATGACAAAGAAGGCCATCCACCTCCAGAGAAAAAACTCTTGGAGTCAGATGCAGATCACAGCATACTTATGCAATTTTCCTATTGTGTGATGTTAATGTGTTTTTGTGCTATTGCTGCACTAGTCTTACAAGTTTCGTTCCTTGTCTTTCTCCTTGCAAAAGTTTTTAATCTTTCCCATTGTCTTTCAAAGTCCTCTTTTCTCTACTATCTTTCACAGTAGCTTATTTACAGTTTCATTTTGGAGTTTGGAGTTTCTATGAGTATTCTCTTACAACAATGACCAATATGGAAGTATTCGTTATAAGATAATACATATATAATGCAAAAAAAAAGAATGCACACATGATAAAATGTCATTCATTCATAATCTAGTGGTTTGAAATTTGAGGTAATTTGGATAGGAATCTTTGCAATGTCTAAAAAGATAGATCTTGGGAAACAATTACATTATTTAAAAGAATAAACTTTCAAGTACTCAAAACCTTCAGAAATACCATTGTAGAAGATAGGATTTAAATTTGAAAGGGATTTTGAAAATTGTCCAGTCCATTCACCCATTTTGTAGATGAATTAACCGAGGCCTAGAATGATTAAGAGACAGGTGGATGGAGCTACACTTGGAGTTAAAAAGAGCTGAGTTTTTTCCAGGCGAACTGGAGAGACCCCAGGAACAGATGCAGAGTGAAAGGAGCAGAGCCAGAAGAACATTGTACACAGAGACTGATATACTATGGTAAAATTGAATGTAATAGACCTCTGTACCAGCAGCAATACAATGACCCAGGACAATTCTGAGAGATTTATGGCAAAGAACACTACCCACATTCAGAGGAAGGACTGCAGGAGAGGAAACGTATAAGAAAAACAACTGCTTGAACGCATGGGTCGGGGTGGACATGATTGAGGGTATGGACTAGAAACTACCACACCAATGCAACTACCAACAATTTGGAAATGGGTCTTGATCAAGGACACATGACAAAACTAGTGGAAATTTGCATCAGCCATGGGTGGGGGGAGTGCGGGGGGCGAAGGGGAAAGAAGGAGCATGAATCATGTAACCATGTTAAAAATGAATATTAATAAATGTTTAAAAAAATTGAAAATAAAACTCCTTAAATTTCCCCAGAAAAAAAAAAGAGCTGAGTTTGAATCCTGCCTCTAACAGTAGCTGTATAGGGTTGAGCAAATCACAATCTTTCAACCTCAGATTTTTGCTTTGTAAAATGGGGGTAACAATAGTACCTCACAAGATTGTTGTAAGAATCAAATGAAGATGCATATAAAGTATTTGGCAAGCTTTAAAGCAATATGTAAAATTAGCTATTTATTATTATTGTTGTTATTTTTATTTTGCTAAATGCTTTGCCCAAGATCTCAAAGAGTAGCACAGCCAGGGAAACTAGGTTCTGGGACTTCCCATTCAGTGGTCCTCTTCCATGGTGACAATTATTATGCTAATCTATGTGCTTAAGCCTATGTTAGACAACTCCTGACTCTTCAGATTTTCTCCACCATGCCAGAGGGACCTATTAACCCTGGAAACTTCAAATACTTCAGTAGGAATTCCTCTCTCATTTGCTGTGGATGCTTTCTTTCTTTTTTAATTAGGTTCAAAAAATGCTTCTGCATTTTCTAGATTTTTTCCAGTGGAAATCTAGGAGTAACTCTGCACTGAATTTATGGCTAAACTAAGACTTGAATTCTCCTAACTTCATTTCACTCCTGCTATCTAACTAGAACATGCTTCATAAGCAGGTGAGCTGCAGGGCAAGCCACCACCTGGGAATAATGACAGCCTTTTGGGCATCTCCATGTCTGAGTTCACAGAGACCTGAAGTTTTCTCAAGTGCCAGCTCCTCCCTAATAACTGGTTAGCGGTCATTCATCAGAGTCAGAAAGTTGCCAGGTACCCTTCCCTTCCTTCCCTCTCCTTCCCCGCTACCTCATCGCTATGGAGACCAGTCAGCTTCTCCACCACATCCACCGCAATCATTTCAGACAGCCAAAGATTATGACAGGATAAAATATTTCCCCATGTTTAATTATCATGTGTTTTAATTTGTAGTCATCAGGAGAGTGGTGGATTAGAGGTTGTGAAGCTCCCAGAGAAAAACAACTTCTAAAAATACAAGTGTCGCTAGCATGATGGGCCAGATTCTGAGAAAAGAGGTCTGAGGCGCATTCACGTGCTTGGAAAACAACATGATAATTATAATATGAATTGCTGCTGGAGCCCAGAGAAGAGATGATTCTGAATGCTCACAACATCCATCCATTCAATGAGATGTAAAAGGAAACGATATAGATTTGAAAATATTTTCCCAGCCTACCCAATGGAGATACACTGGCAAAAGATGGATATAACCTCCACATGCCTTCTTGCTTGTTGGGCAGGGTGATAATTGTACCAGGATGATTGGGGGTAGGGTGGGATAGGTATCGACTCTTTTTTGGGGATATGCCCCAATTTGTATATAATTATTTGCATTTGTCTTCTCTATTAAATTGTGAGTTTGGGGAAAGTTTATTTATTTCAGTGATTCCCAAAGTGGGCACCACTGCCCCCTGGTGGGTGCTGCAGTGATCCAGGGGAGCAGTGAGGGCCACAGGTGCATTTATCTTTCCTATTAATTGCTATTAAAATTAAAAATAATTAATTTCCAGGGGGCTAAGTAATATTTTTTCTGGAAAGGGGGGCAGTAGGCCAAAAAAGTTTGGGACCCACTGATTTATTTATTAAAGCCCTTACCTTCTGTCTTAGAATCAATACTGTGTATTGGTTCCAAGGCAGAAGAGCAGTAAGGACTAGGCAAAGGGGGTTAAGTGACTTGCCCAGGGTCACATAGCTAGGATGTACCTGAGGCCAGATTTGAACCCAAGACCTTCCATCTCTAGACCTGGCTCTTATTCTACTGAGCCACCTGCCCCTAAAAGGCAGATTATTATTTTTTTAAAAATTCTCTTTGAATCCCTAATATTCCACAGAGTGCCTGGCACATAGTTGGTGCTTAATAAATTACTTGTTGACTTGACTAGCTAGAATCTACCCCTTTCCACATTCACCCAGTTACTTATGAGATGGGGAGGGAGCCCACTCTGAGGCAAGTCAGGATCTGACTGGTAGAACATGAGACACTGAGCTGGAGAAGGAAACAGCAAACCACCTCAAAATCTTTGCCAAGAGAACACAAATCTTGTAACCATGTAAAAATATTCTAAATTAATTAGTTAAATAAAAATTTCCAAATTAAAAAAAATCTTTGCCAAGATAACCCCAAATGGCATCATAAAGAGTCAAATACAACTGAAAAAAGACTGAATGACAGTAACAATAAGTTCCTCCACTATTGATTAAATCAGGGAAGCATTTAAGAAAATCAGTCTTCTTGGTGTACAGTATAGCCACATTTGGTCAATTTTGACCAGAGGATCATAGACTCTTAGAGGTGGAATGGACTTCAGAGATTCATCACATCCTTGAGACATATAAGTAGATGTCCAGCTTCTGTCTGAAGACCTGTAATCTTAGGCTAGGATGGCACCTTTAATTTCTATATTGTATTTCCTTAAAATGATAATCAAATCATTAATTTGCTATGCTAGAGTTACTGGGGGTGGAGTGAATGCAAAGTCCTATTAAACCTGTTAATTGACCATTTCTTTTAGTCACATCTCCTAAGAAAGCTGCTTTTGAATGATTATATGTGCTCTGGAAATGTTATAATTAGCCAACTTGTTTGGGCCCTGCTATTCCACCACAATCATTAGCTGCAAAGAAATATGATTAACAACTGAGAAGTAGAAATAGGATTCACCAGCTGATCTGTGTTATATAACAAGCCATTTTGGAGACATGAGTATTTACTGAAGAAGGTCTTTTCTTTGGCCAACAGGCTATAGTTAAACTTCTGGGTTGGGCACGGTATTCTAGCATTATTTGGGGAGTTGTTACTAACAAACCAGGACAAAAGGGAAGTGTCTGTTCCTGAAGGCTCATCTTGAGTCATCCACAGATCACTGGGGCCTCTCATTTGCTCCTGACACGGAAAGACCTTTTATGTTTTGTTTGCTTCCTCTTCAAACTCAACAATCTTTCACTGTAGTCCTCAGTCGCTGAGTAAAACCAATTCAGCAGGAAAATACATGAACCAAGAATAAGTCATACATTGCGGTTACTGAGAATTAGATTTCTAAAGTCTCTTCATAGGAAAAATAGAGTCAACAATGCTGATGGATTAGTCGTCTTACTGATATTAAGGCTGATGTGGGAAGTAGGCTTTGAACTGCTATGGATCATTGGTTGGCCATGTTTTAGTCATCTCTTGTAGATTCCCTACTGAATTCTCCCCACAACAGCTATTACAGATATTCTCTTTTGTCCTCAAACTCCTAATTTATCCTCTATTGCCATATGTATTTCCAAAAGGTGATTTCAATTCCTTATTTGCTTGAAAAGGCTGAAGCGTGTTATTTAAAAATGTTTGTATCCCCAGCACCTAGCTCAATGCCTCACACATAGTAATTGATTAATAAATCTTTCCCTGAGCTAATCATTAATGGAGGAGTTTCTCACTGGTGTTGTTTGGCCATTTTTCAGTTGTGTCTGACTCTTCTTCATGACCCCATTTTGGGTTTTCTTGGCAAAGATATTGGATTGGTTTGCCATTTCCTTCTCTAATTCACTTGACAGATGAGGAAACTGAGGCAAATAGAATTAAATGACTCAACCAGGCCCACACAGCTTGTGTCTAAAGGTAGATTTGAACTCATGAAAATAATTCTTACTGATTCAAGCCTAGTACTCTATCCATCGTACCCCCTAACTGCTCAAAGGAAGAGCTATGCTGCTTGGAGTGGGGGAAACTTTGGTTGGCAGAAATCAAAGGAACCAAGTGTTAGATCTTAATATGGGATTTGTCAAAAAGGAGTTGGAGTGCAGGGTCATGGGTCAAAGCAAAGATTTAATAAGAGATAATTGTCAATTTAGTAGACAGATTAAAAACATAGGCCATACAATTCAGGCTAGATCGAATATATAGAGATAGGCAGATAGAAAATGAAGTAGGGATGAGGAAGAAATATTGAGACAAGCCATGGCATCAGGAAAATGACAAAAGTCAAATGGATCGACTAACAATTTTATATTAAATGGTAGCTTGCTGTATTCACTATGTGTTTTGGTATTGTGCTTTTGGACAGTAGGGTGGCATTTTCATTATAATGTCCTTCTATATACAGAATTCTCAGATTCTCAGAATTTGGGGAATGGCTAGAATTCTTGTTTGTCTGGAACACATACTTTGTGAAGGGGAATAGTATGACATAAGACTGAAAATGTAGATCTGATTGCAGGAGGCTTGAAATGCCAATTATGTTTAATCCTACAGGTAAGGGGGAACCTTGAAGAGTTTTGAGCCAGGGATTGACTTTTCCTGAATCTGTGCTTTATGAAGATTATTTTATCAGCATTGTAGAAGATGGAAAGGAGAAGGAAGAGACCAGAGATAGGAAAACCAATTAGGAAGCCTTTGCAGTAGTCCAGGTGAGAAGCAATGATGGTTTGAGCTAGTGTGAGCAGAGAGAAGTCAAACAATTAGCATTTGTTAAGCACCTGCTATGGGCCAGGTACTCTGCTAAGTGCTAGGGATACAAGAGAAGGCAAAATACAGCCCTTGCTCTCAAGGAGCTCATAATCTAATAAAAATATGTAATTAACTTCATACAAACTGGACTCATCCTGGATAAATTGGAGGTATTCTTAGAGGCACTAATGCTAAGGAGACTGGGAAAGATTGTGCAGAAGGTGAGACTTGCTCTGAGACTTAAAGGAAACCAAACATGAGAGATATGGAGGAAAAATGGGCAACATTTGGAAATTGGTTAGATCTGGGAGAAGAGAGAGGGCAGAATCAAGAATAACTCTGAGGTTATTTGCTTGAGTGACCTAGAAGATTTTGGTGCCCTCAAAAGAAACTTGGGGTGCTTAGAAGAGAGGAAAACTTAGGAGAGATGATGGAGTTCTATTTTGAACATGTTGAATTTGCGATGCCTATGGGATGTCTAGGAGGAGATTCCAGCTGGTAATCATTTTGAGCCTTTTGTCAAATCAAAAGCCCTTCTAGGATGCATAAATGACTTTGACTGTAATGCTTTGGTGCTTTCTGAGCTTTGGGATTTAAGAGTAGCTTGGCATCAAAAGTCCTAGCAAATAGTCTTCTATTTGGTCTCTTATCATCTTTTTAGTGAGACCTATTCCCAACTTACATTAGAGACAAGGTATTAATTTGCCTTCTTAGCACTCATAATTAGTTTTTCAATCCATCCCCATGACTTTTGCATTTTTCCTGCACTTTGATGAAATAAGAAAAAAGTAAAATTTCATCACAGTGTGATGCCATATGTCTTGGAAATACCTCCGTGATTACCTTTTCTCTTCAGCAGAGTTATGGTCTATATTATACCATTTAGCATTTAGTTATATGCTGCCTTGGGCTGTCATCTAATTGCTTCATGTGCTCATTTCTGCCTACTACATCATAAGCTCTTTGAAAACAGGAGCCAACTTTTATATCTCCCTTATATGGACCTTGGTGCTCCCAGCACATTTTCAAGTCTATTAAGCACACATATTTCTTGATTTTTTGATTATTTGATTTGAGAGTGTTGATTTTCATTCTTGAGAAGTAGGGGAAAGCCTTCTTAGAGAGTTTAGAGTAATCTACTCTGGAAGTATTGCAATATGGAGGGTTTGAAGGGACATCTATATGATAAGCTATTCCTACTTATGAGAATGCAACTTTTGTGGAGGTGCCATCAATAACTTCAGAGTATACATGGCCCCCTCTTTTTCCCATCATACTTTCCTTTGATGATGGCTTTTTATGATTCCTTGCATGCAATTCATCTTTGGTAATATGCCACAGTCTCATCACACCCAGAGGGATTTTCCCATTGCCCTTCTAGTCACCTGAAATTTTGCTTGCTTTATAAAGATGAGTCAAAACATAAAAGATGTGCTTGGAAGAACTTCCTATCTAAGATTGAGTTTTCATGTCTGGCTCTTATTGTAACCCTTGGTAGAATCATCATAAGATCATGAACTAAAATGGACCTTAGAGACCACCTAGGAAGATTCCCTCATTTTAAAGTACTTGAAAGTGTTTTTAAAGTAAAATTCCCTCATCTTATGGATAAGTAGATTAAGGCCCATAAAGACTCAGTGACTTAACTAAGGTTTCACAGGTTTAAGAAAGCATCAAAGGAAGTATTTGAATCAAGTTGTCAGCATCAACGCTACCTCTCCTGTGTCATACGGCTTCCCAGGCACATTTGAATTTCACTGAGGTGCAATAGGACTACTTAGACTACTTATGGAGTAATCCAGAGTCTCTCTGGATTACACCATAGATGAAGCATGACTGATTCAACCCAAAGTTACACTCTACAATGGTGTTGTTGTCAAGGTGTAGAGACAGCCCCTTGCAGATTAAATTCAGTATCAGCTAACCATCACAGTCCAGGAAAGGCATGGGATGGTGGGACTCATAAAAGCCAAAATAATCTATCTAATATATCTGAAAACTCATTGATGTGGCTATTAACTCCAATGAGCAGATCATAATCTATTATGCCTATCTATTCCATGAAACTTTTGCTCATGTCCTATAAATTTGCCAAAGGGGTCCACCCAAGGAGCTAGAAGGAGGGAACTCCCTTTCTCTTGACACAATAAAGATATAGCATACAACTCAGTAGATAGAGTTCTGGGGTCAGAAAGATTCAAGTTCAAATCCAACCTATGATACTTCATAGCTGTGTGACCCTAGGAAAATCATTTAATCTCTGTTTCAGTTGCTTGAATTGTAAAATACAATTTTACAAATACAAAAAAAATTGTAGAATAATAATAATAGCCTCCCAGGGTTGTTGTGAAATAAATGAAATAAAATTTGCAAAGTGCTTGGATATAGTTGATACTTAATAAATATTTCCCAACCCCATCAATTATCCCTTACTCAGTCCATGCGACCAGCCCATGTGACCAGCTTTGTGCTCATATTTTTTATGATATTCTTTGCCCTACTGTTCCTTCATAATTTCAAATTTGTAATGTGTTGCATCTGACTCCCACCTACCCTGTAGGGATCCTAAATTTTAGTTGTTCAAAGACTATAACATTTCTTGACTTCCAAATTTATTGTTAGGGATTAAGTTATGATAGCAATTCCCTAATGAACACATCTTTCTGAAAATGAATTTGACATTTTACTTTCTTCCAAGTACTTCCTTCCTTCCTGAGCACCTTCCTCAGGGTTTTTAAGTTACTAATATAAAAATGAGGAAAAATGAGGGCTTACTTTTTAACAACTGAATTAGGACAACTAGCTATGAGATATTTTTACTCAATGAACACAATATTATTGAGAACAGCTGTGCTCCTCAATATCCCAAATTTAGCTAAACAAAATCAACTGTGAGTCTTCTTCTCTTTGTTTTCTATCTGATCCATGGTTTATTTTTAGGAAGTTTTTCTAAAAACTGAATGGTGATGTGGCAGGGAGAAGGAAAGGGAGGGGGAAGGTTGCTTTGGGACATAGGTACATAGCTCGGTAACCAACATTAGAAAGGAATGTCTGTCTTCTGATTGGATTCCTAGGTCACCAACATTCAGCATGTGTGTGTGTGTGTGTGTGTGTGTGTGTGTAACTGTTGGCTTCATGAGATAGTTGTGATTCAAACCTCTCCCTACCTCTACCCTCCCCTTTTCCAGGACCAGTAATTACAACTTCCTAGATTCTCTTGCTAATAATATAATTCCCTATGTAATAAGGGTTGGAGAACTGATGGGAATCCTGGGATTTGTAGTTCAGAGGAAAAAACACTTTTTTTCTCCTAGAATGTCTATCCTTTTGAACCACAAATCCCTGGATGCCTGCTAGTTCTCTCTCTATTACACTCAAGCTCTGGGGAACATCTTTGAGTGGTGTGAAGAAAGAGCAAAAAGGGGGAAAGAGAGGGCAGAGGGAGAATGGGAGAAAGAGGGATTAAGTTCATCTATTGGGTCTTTTGAGTAACAAGATGGAGGACTAGACATTTTTTCTGATCTACATAACCTTTCGAACTTCTCCAAAGCAGAAATATGTGCCAAAAGATAACGCAACTTCGTCTGTTGCCATGGTCTAGGTCTAGGACATGCAGAATATCAAAGAAAAAAACCCAACAATCCCCAAATCCATGAATGGATGCTCATTGATCATTGGCAACAAGTCTGTACTAGTAGACCCACGACATAGGCTTACAACAAAACCCACCCCATGCCCTGGTCGGCATTCCCTCTTTCAATGCCTTAGAGACTCTAGTTCCAGGTTATGGACATTTGCCCCTACTGTGACAGTCAGGCACAAAAGTCAGCCTAGGTCCATAGCAATGCCTCACTAGTGCTACAGAACTCTGAACAGTTGGAACCAACAACTCCTTAACATCAGCTGAGCCTGGGTCAAAACCAACAATCCATGACAACAGCAGAACCAATGTTGGGACAGATAAGTGCAAAGCTCTGAACTGTTGGTACAAGGCCAAAGAATAAGGAATAGAGAGAGTGAGACCAGGATAGGATACAGAGGTATGTGTTTTGTGTGTGTGTGTGTATTGGAGAGAGATGTAAACAGTACTCGATCAAGCTGGAGAGAAAGAGACTGTCATCCAGCTGGAGCAAGTTCTGACCACACAAGAGTAAGTCGGGAAGAGATTTAGGCAGATAAGCCATTAATTGCTCAATATGGGAGGAGGCTGAGATACTGAGATCCAGCCCTTAAGGAAACTAAAATCATAGTGGAAGGAGCTAGAAAGCGAGTGAAACAAAAAATAAGGGAGAAAAGAGGCTGAAATGACCAAAGATTTCAAGATGCAAACTCAAAGACCTTGAACAAAAACAGTTAAATCAATGGGAAAAACAATAATAACAAATGGAAATATAGTTTTCAAATCTAATATATGAAGTCAGGCATCTATGATTATAACATTGTAAAGCAAAGGAAAATGATCCAACATTTGATGAGTCAGCTGACTCTATGGAATTTGAGAACATGGAACCACAACATGTTATTCCTGAGTGGTGCAAAAGAGAAATGAGAATTATTAAAGCAGAATTTATGGCCTGTACAGCAAAATTATGACAGAATAGAAAAATTGGAATCTGAAATGGTAAGCCTTACCAAAAAAACCAGAAGAGATTGAGAATATAGATTGGGAATGTAAAAACATCAAAGTGGAGGTCAATTTAGAAGAAGAAAGGCAAAAAACAGTAACATTAAAGGAACTATCCTCACTATGTAAGCAAAAACAAAGTCAGGATATGTAGAGACAACCCAAGGATCACAGGTCTCCCAGAAGAACATGACAGGACAAAAACATTAACACCAAAATGAAGAAAATAACAGAACTACTTGGAACATTTTTTTAACCCTTATCTTCTATCTTAGAATCAATACTGTGTATTTTTTCTAAGGCAGAAAAGTGGTAAGGGCTAGGCAATGGGGGTTAAGTGACTTTTCCAAGGTTACACAGCTGGGAAGTACCTGAGGCTAGATTTGAACCTAGGTCCTTCCATCTCTAAGCCTGGCTCTCAATCCACTGAGCCTTCTAGATGCCCTCCAGAACTTCTGAATATAGAAAATGAAAGTATGACAGCAAAAATTCACAAATTGTTTCCAGAAAAAAAACTCAAGGCTGCAAACTCCAAGACATAGAGTGGTTAAATTTGACAATTCAATTCAGAAACAAGTTCTTTCAGTAATCAGGATAAAGGCCTTCAAATACAAATAAAGAGTATTCAAATAATGAAAACATTATTATTCATCCACTACAAAACAGAGGAGGGCATGAAATAATATGCTCTGAAGAGCATTGGAGCTCAGAATGCACCCCTGGGTGACCTGACCTGCAGATCTGAGTTTAACCATATAGGAAAAAAAAGTTGAGTTCAATAATAAAGAAGAATTTGAAACATTTTTAGAAAGAAAATCAGAATTGAAGAGATTATATGTTCCTCAAATACTCCCCCAAACAACAGAGATGCTGGCAGAGTCAATAAATGTAGTAGGTAAGGACAGCACAGCCACAGAGTGACAACAGGGAGTCCAGTAAGAGATTCCTTTTTTGGGGTATGCAAGGAGACATAAGTGAAGGGGGAAGTCTGGTAGAGTTAACAGTGAAGGGGCAGACGGGAGACATTATGGGAAGAGGCTACATGTGAATGCTTAGGGTGGTTGTTTTTTGTTCAGTTTTTGGTGGGACTACATTACAACAGAGGAGGGCATTTAAAAAGAGGGAATGAAGGGGAGAGAGAAGAGAGGATGATGTGCTGGAGTCAAATCAAGGACTAGTGATGACAGGAAGATGAGCTCTGTGGTCTCAGATAGAGAGGAACTTATAAGAGAGTAGATGGGAAGGATTGAAAAAGATGGAAAAGGAAGGTCTTGTTTTGGTGATGAGAGGAGGTTCCACTTCTGAATGTTCCTATGGGTGAAGAGAGATGGTCTATGCAGGAAGATGGGGATTTAATCTAGGGGATTTGCAACATGAAAAATCTACTTGTTCCACAGTCAGAGGAGGTGATTTGGAACTCCAGAGGACAAACGACACCTCAGGGATTGTGAGAACATGGACAGAGGGAGGAGATTTTGAGGCAAATGTGGGAAAAAAAGGGCAACTAGCAGAGGGTGTAGATCAGTGTTGGGCTGCATAATCAAGGCATAAGAGGGAATGGGACCTATCATGGAGCAGAGTTCTCTTAATCCTGTAACAACTGGCATTGTTCTGAGAATGAGGCATTATGGAAGATGGGAATCCATAGGGCTAGTCCCATAACTCAGTGAACCTAAAGGAATGCCCAGAGTAGATGGATCCATTGGAAGTTTTGATTGCATGAAGACAGAGAGGCCAGATAACTAATAGGGTCATGAATCAGAGAATGAGGGTCTAGAGTAGACAGAGAAGATAGATAATGAAGATAGTGAAAAAAACCCCTTTTTTGAAAAAGGGTACAAAAATGAAATTAAAAAAACTGACGAATAGGATTAGTTGAAGGGGAAGAAAGGAAAGAAGATTCTCTTTGAATGAAAGAAAAAAAAAGAAGGGGGAAGAATTATATAACCATAAAAAAGCTGGAGAAAAAAAGGAACTAATAAACAAAAACCCTAAAGACAAAGTGGGAACAAATGAAAAGAGGGAATGAGGGATAAGGAGAAGAAAGCCAGTGGGAACAGGTTCATCTTGAAAAAAAGATTAAAGCAGGGCAGCTAGTGGGCTCAGTGGATGAAGAGCTAGGCCTAGAGACAGGAGGTCCTCAGTTCAAATCTAACCTTGAACACTTCCTAGCTGTGTGAGCCTGGGCAAGACATTTAACCCTGTTGGCCTCAGTTTCCTTATCTGTAAAATGAGCTAGAGAAGGAAATGGCAAATCCCTCCAGTGTCTTTGCGAAGAAAATCCCAAATGGGGTCATAAAGAGTCAGATACGACTGAAAATGTGACTGAATGATGATGCTGAATGGCTGGTTCCTTATATAAAATTTCCAGAAATTCCAAGGTGAATGAAATCCTCCTCAGCTGGGGGATCAGAGAAAGTTTTCCAGAGAAAAAAAGAACTTGACCTGGGTCTTGAAGGACAGGTATGACTTTGGCTAACGGAGAAGCGTTTGGATAGCTGGTGAATCACGTCCATATAGGAGTCAAGGCTGGAAGGGACAAGTGGGACTGGGGAAACAGACCAAAAGGATTCCCTCCCATTCTACTTTTTTTTTTTTTAAACTCTTACCTTCTGTCCTAGAACCAATACTATGCATTGGTTCTACAGCAGAAGAGCAGTAAGGGCTAGGCAATGGGGTTCAAGTGACTTGCTGTGGGTCACACAGTTAAGAAGTACCTGAGCTAGATTTGAACCCTGGTCCTCCTGACTCCAGGTCTGACGTCCTATCCACTGTGCTACCTATATATCTCTTTAAAGTTTGCAGATGTTATCTCATTTGAATCTCACACAATTCTGTGATGGAGGTCTTATTGTGACCCCTATTTTACAGACAAAGAAACTGAGGCAGAAAAAATTAAGTGACTCACACAGAGCTAGTATTAATGTCTTGGGGGTGGGGCAGGATTTGTCTTCAGATCTTCCTGATTTGAATCAGAACAGCAAAGGAAATTCAGGCTGAGTCTCACCACCTAGTTGCATTTTCTCAAACCCTTTCCTCACAATGACCTAATGAGTTATTTGCATTTTATAGATGAGAAAACTGAGAAAGACACTGAGAAACAAAGTGAGGTGCTGAGGGTTATGCAGCTAAGGTAGACTTTAAATCCAGGCCACTCTCCCCAATCCAAGTTCACTGGGCTATTCACTGCCTGCCCTTCACTGCTCTCAAGTCACATCCTGGTATTGCAAAACGAATTTGTAAACAGAGATGGCACTTCTGTTGTCTGAATTTTCATGCCTCGTGCAAGTGGTATTTATTTTTTCCCTACAAATTACAATCTGCATTGACATTATTAAAGCAATCATATGGGCCCAGCAGAAAATGAAGAAGAAACACAATTGATTATTTTTATTGCTGTAGAAGTCCTTTGCTGGTGGACTGGGCATAGACCCAATTTCATTTGTCTGGGATACTGCAAACGCAGCTAATTGCCTGTCTTCGGTAAAGGAGAAAGACAAAGAAATAATAAAATATTTTTATTAAAAATTCTACTTGCACAAGACTTATATGACTTTACCTTTTCTATGGCTCGCACATTTGTTTTAGATAATGTCTCTATTGCATTGACTCTTATGAGGGCAGCTCTGTTTATCTGGGCTGCTTGAGCTATCCAGTGAGTGTTAAAGAGACGATAGAAGGCAGCATAGAGGTAATGGGAAGGCTGTTGGGATCGGTGACCCCATTCCTACCTGGAGTAGAGTGTTTAGTTCCACATAGCTTGTGCGATGATGGGCAAGTCGTCTGATGGCTCGAAACCTCCATTTTCTCATCTGTAAAATGGGAATGGTGATATTTATTGCATACTGTACAGGATTGTAAGGAAAAGGCTTTATAGCCTGTAATACACTATAGTAATGTGAGATTTAAAAACTTATTTCAAAAAGTACATAATTTAAAGAACAACCAATGTTGTTCGTATGAGAAGGTGTCTTAAGGAGTAGAGTCTAGGTGGCTCAGTGGATTGAGAGGCCTAGAGATAGGAGGAGCTGGGATCAAATTTGGCCTCAGATACTTTCTAGCTGTGAGACCCTGGGCAAGTCACCTAACTCCCATTGCCCAGCCTTTATCACTCTTCTGCTTTGGAACTAGTATATAGTATTGATTCTAAGATGGAAAGTAAGGGTTTAAATTTTTTTTTTTTAAAAAGGAGTTTAGGTCCCTATCTCCACTGCAAGAGACTTCTTGCCCAGAGCAATTTCACTGCATGATTTGATTTTTTTTTCTGCCTAGCTGCAGGTTAATCTATTATCCAAAGCACTGTAGCTATAGAGAGAATGGAGGAGTTCCTATGTTTTTCCCTCTTGCAGAGGATTCACCATTATTATAAAAAACCCCAGATTTATGAGATCAAAAATCTTAGACATGAAAAGGATCTGAGGGGTTAGTCTAATCCAGGAGTTTCCAACCTGGAGTCTGTGAACTTGGTTTTTAAAAAAGGTTGATAACCATATTCTAATACAATTGCTTTCTTTTGCAATCTTTTGCATTTCATTTTTCACATTTAAAAACATTATTCTGTGAAGGGGTCTGTAGGCTTCACCAGACTGCCAAAGGGGACCACAACATAAATGAGATTTAGCATCTCTCCTCCACTCCAACTCCCTCATTTTACAAGAGACGAAGAAGCTTGTTTTGATTATCCGCCTTCCTCATGAATTCATCTCTTCTGTGTTTTCTCTTTGACCAGGTTCTGGCAGGAGCCAGGCTTGCTGCTGCAGAGCCAAATGTATGCATAGGAAACCTAGGTAGCAATTTTTAGATATATGTTTAGGTCCTGAAACTTGACCCCTAGATTTTAGCATAATGAGTCATCACTCATCTCTTCTGGAATTGGTTTAATTGACTCTCAGGGTTCCTTGGTTACAGAGGAAGAAAACAAATCTTCATATTGACTATTGTTGGCAAACGGAAGTCTAGAATGGCATTTTAGGAGGCACAGTGGGAATAACTGAGTGGAATAATCCACCATCCCCACTACTTTTTTTTTTTTTAAACCCTCACCTTCCATCTTGGAGTCAATACTGTGTATTGGCTCCATGATAGAAGAGTGGTAAGGGTAGGCAATGGGGGTCAAGTGACTTGCCCAGGGCCACACAGCTGGGAAGTATCTGAAGCCAGATTTGAACCTAGGACCTCCCATCTTTAGTCCTGGCTTTCAATCCACTGAGCTACCCAGCTGCCCCCTCCTTTTTTTCAAAGAAAGATAAATGGCTTTTTATTTGACTTGCAGTCAATGTGCACCATTTTACCATACAAAAATGCGAAGGAGCAAATCACAGAGGTGATTCGTGTTTGTTAACAAACCAAACTAAGAGAAATGATACTTTTATGAGATGTGAGATGTGAGGGGAAAACAAAAAATGAGGCTCTTTGTAAGACTCGGGTACATTTATAGAGGATTGAGTGAGGGACATCAAAGAGAATGTTAGAAATATGTTAGAAAAATGTAAGGATTAAGGCAAGGAGACCTCCCCTGCCTCATTGAGCATACTTCTTCCCTAGGAACACTACTTTTCAGGCTAATGTCCATAGAGGCAAGTTTAGTACCAAAGAGCTGGGAACTGCTGGAATAGTTAAGACTCGACTCTGATAGAGGTTGGGCCACCAGCCAGAAGAGCTGCTACTCTCGGTTTGCTCATTGTACTTATTGCATGTGAGCCCCCCTTTTAAAGTCCCAGTTAGATGAATCTTAATCATGGGGCTTCTGATGCTGCATCAGTAGAGCACATACTCTAAATGGCGCTAACATGTTAGAACACATGGCATCACGGCCCAAAAAGGGATCCATGTGTCTGTTGTTTGATGGTTAGCGTAGCTAAAGTTAGGGGATCATGGAATTATAGCAGGATATGCATAATGAGAGGGTAAGCCATAGAGTGATTATTTAATTATTCTTTTGGCTATTCATTCATAAAATTGTCTAGTAGGACCTTCAGGGAGTGAGATGGGATCTACTTCTTCTCTAGAGGAAGTGACTACATTAATGTAGTCCCAGATTCCTACAGAAAGGATATACAGCTATGGAGGTAGTCTTTTATAATAGAAAGAACATCAGCCTGAGGATCAGGAGAACTGGTTTTTAAAAAACAAATCACTGTTTTATTGTTTTTGTTCATTCATCTTCAGTGGTGTCTAACTCTTCATGACCCCACTTGGGATTTACTTGGTAGAGATACTGGATTGGTTAGCCATTTCCTTTTTTCTAGCTCATTTTATAAATGAGGAAATGAAGGCAAACAGGGTTAGGTGACTTGTCCAGGGGCACACAGCTATTAAGTGTTTTTGACTGGGTTTGAACTTGGGAAGATGAGTCTTCCTGACTCCAGGTCAGGTACTTACTTTAGCCACTACACCATGTCACTGCTCCTATTTTGGTTACTGGCAAATGGATTCTTAACTTTTCTGTTTTTCTTAAAAAATATATAATAGTTTATCCCCCCATTACATGTAAAAATGCTTTTTTTTAAACCTTCATTTTTGAAAAAATTTGAGCCAAATTCATTTCTTTATTTGTGATATGAGAGGATTGGGTTAGATAATAACATGTAGATAATGCTTTAAAGCTTGAAGAAGATGATGGAGGTGAATGCCCATTGATAGGTGTAAATTCCCAACAATCTTTCACCTTGGTGCTATGTGGTGTCCCATTCTCTGCAGAAATCTCTTGATTTATATCTTCCCTTTGGATTGGAGAGGCTAGCTCATCAATCAATATCTGACTCCAGGCATTCAGGGCAACTCTACAGGAGAGGGAGGAGGGAACACTCAGCCAGGGGACATACACCTGTAGCAACATGTTCTCTCCATATTGGCTCTCTTGAGCTTTACATCAACTTTGCAAAGTAAGTACGGAACATATTATCACATTTATTTTACAAGTGAGGAAATTGAAGCCAAGAGAAATTAAGTGTCTTGTCCATGGTCATGCAGCTAGTAAATGTCAGCATCAGAATTTGAACCCAGATCTCTCTACACTCCAAATCTAAACTCTATTTGCTATGTCATGATACCTCAAAGTTCCTTTTTTCAGCCCTTAAGTTTGATCCTTTTACAGGAATTTTTCCTAGATTTAAAAAATTTGACATAAGAGATTGAACATTTTCTACTTATCTTTTTTTTGGCATTTTACCTTAAAACTGAGTACAGTTGGTGGGAACACTGATAAATGTTTGATAAATACTTGTTGGCTTGATTTTCTTTAAGAGGCTGGGTCTTATTCCATTAGCTCACTAGGCACAAGGACATTTTGTTACTCTCGTTTCATGACTGGGATTGAAAAAAAATAAAAAAGAAAGTTTCTCCAAGAGGTCTATATTTTTCTATATGGGGGCTGAAAAATAGGCCATAGTTTGGACACATTTGACAATATTTAAATTATGTTTTGCAGAGATAGTATGGCAAAATATTCCAATTTGAAAGGCTATAGGTTATTCTCCTCTTGATCCATAATGCTGTGTGATATGAAGTGAGTTAATTAACCTTTCTTTTTTGGGATTTCATGGCTTAGTATTTCCATAGAGTATTTCATAGAATTGTGAATAATAATGAATAATTCGCAACCTGCTAAGATATAGGAATAAACTGGGACAGGAAATGAAGAATAGTAGGAGTTATTTTAGTAGTTAAGATGCAAGCTATTTAAAATGGTCACAGTGTCAGACACATTTAAAGCTTAGTCATTCTCTCCTCCTTTAGGTAAAGTTTTCAAAGGACTCATGACTTACAGCGAAAGTTCTGCCGATGATATATGGTTGTGAACTACAGAAAACTGTGATCTCCAAAGAATCAAAACTGCTGTGATCCAAAGAGGGGTGGAAGGATACACAGTGTAAATAAGAGGTAGCTTGCATGAATCATTAAACATTTATTATATGGCTACTATGTACCAGCTACTGTGCTGAATGCTGAGGATACAAGATAAAGATTGTCCTCAAGGAGTTCATGTTCTATTGGGGGTGGGGGAAGTCATGCTCATGTATTGGTACATACAAAATACAAGGAGATAAGAATCAGGTTAAAAGAGATCATCTATGCAGTGAAATGAGCACATTGTGGAATGATCAAATGTAATCGTATTTGCTACTTATAGCAATGCAATGATCCAGGACAATTCTGAGGGACTTATGAGGAAGAAAGCTATCCACATCCAGAGAAAGAACTGTGGGAGTAGAAAGGCAGAAGAGAACAGGTAATTTATCACTTGTTTGTATGGATAGGTGATTTGGGGTTTTGGTTTTAAAGAATTACTCTTTTACAAAAATGAATAATATGGAAATGGGTTTGAGTGAGGATATATATATGTATGTATGTATGTATGTATGTAATAGCCAGTGGAATATCTTGTCAACTCCAGGAGGGAGAGAAAACATGAATCATGTAATCATGGGAAAATTTTTAAAAATAATTAAACTTAAAAAATAAAAGAGATCATCTAGGAAATGCTAAGAAAAAGAGGTGGGCAAGTAGAAATAATGATAGACAACTTGGATGCTACTTTAAAAGATATTAAATGAATCAGAAGATGACCTCTGTCCTCTGTGGAGTAGATTGCCAAAAAAAAAGGGATTGCACAGTACAGGAAGGTATGGCTGGGAAGCAGTGATCTATAGCTAGGTTTAGAGCCAAAGGAACTGTATTCACATCCTGCCATTTACTGCCTATGTGACTGGAGGCAAATCACTTTATCTCCCCCTCAGTTTTTTTAATTATATAAAAAGGACCTTGGAGGTCCTTCTGCATCCAAAATTAGGACTCTTAGGATCATTAGATTGTAAACTTCTAGAGGGCAGAAATTGTCTTTTGCTTCTTTCGTATCCTCAGCACTTAGTATAGTGCTTGGCACATAATAGGCCCTTAATAAATGTTTATTGATTGATTTATTGATTGACTATATCACTGGTAGGAGTGCCCGTGGATCACAGAGTCATCTAAGGATGAATTTAAGGCTTTTCATCAGTTTTTCTCATGTTACTGGATCTATAAAAGGATCAGACAAGACTAGATGGCCTCTGATGATCCCTGCACACCCTAAATCTATGCCTCCTTTATTCCTGACCCAATGAATCACTTTTGCTGGCCTGCCTTTGTTCATTGTTCAACTGCTTACAAATAACCACCAAGGGTGAGCAGGGCAGACATTTTAAAATGCCACCGATAAGCAGGAAAAAAATGTGGTGGCCCATAAAAGAAGGAAAGAGAAGAAAAGATCACACCCCAAAGATCTATAAATACCTGCTGAATAAGAATTCAACTATATGTCACTGTAGGGAAAGGCTGGTCAGCTTGGAGACAAAACAGCCTTTGATTACTACACAGATAAATAAAGAGAATTCGAATTAGTCACCCATCAGAGTCTGATTTGTTAATACTATATGCAAGAAGAACCAGGAAAACTGTAGACCAATGAAAACAAAAGAGAGACTACAATGACAGAGTTCAAGTAATATTTTTTTCTCTAGGCTTAGAGGAATGTACTATTTGCTAGAGTAAAGGTAAAAATCAGGAGAAGAACTGGACTCCGTTGGAACTATACATTTCTGCAAAAATCAGGTCCCCATAAAGATGGAATTTGTGCTCAATACAACCAGTCTCTACAGGGAGAGGAAGGTGAGAGTGTCAGTGGTAGGTATTTTCAGGGAAGCAGGTCTGACTTCCCCTGAGTTTTATACTGAAAGTATAGGGCCTGTGCTTTTTAAAACTTGGCTCATCTCGCTACAATGACCCTCCATTGTGCTTAGAAGGGCTATTTCCAATTTTTTCCCTCCCTGAAGATATTTATGAACATGATAATTGGCACAGGCTCAATGTCTTTTGGGGCTACTGTTCAAGTTGGGTTTAGGTGTGAGGACTCCTTCACATTTGCCCAGGCTATTCCTTCTACCATTCTTTCTAGTTAATAAGATTCTACCCATCCTCAAGGCCCAACTGTATTGTCATCTCCTCCATGATGCTTTCCCTGATCATAGATAATCTTTACCTTCCTCTGAGCTTGTCTTATATTGATAATGCCTGTCTTTTTCTCTTGGATTGGAAGGAAACTCTAGAGGTCATCTAGTTTAGTGCCTACAATTTAAAAATAAGGAAACTGAGGCCCAAAGGAGAAGTAATTTGTTTGATGTCATAAACATGTCAGAACTGAGACCAGAATCAGTAAATTTTGACCTTTGATCCATTGCTTATTACTGAGGAAAATTAATGTTGAATTGTAATTATTTCCATATGAAATCTTTCTTAAATCTTAGGTTTTGAAGGTCAGACAGCTTCTGATTTAAAATAATTACTCCCAGGCTGCAAGGAATCTCACTGTGTTGGCTTTTGTTAGAGTAAAGGTAGAGAGACCTGTTTTTGTTCTTCTGTAAACAAGAACTCTTAGTTAAGGGAAGTTGGCAAGCTCAAGCTATTGAATTTTGCAACCATATAGCTTGTTTTAGTGTCTTCCTTGAGACCCCTCCTCTAATAAGGTAATGAGGGAAGAGTTGAGATCTCTAAATCTACCTCCTCTCTTGAAATAGCCACCAATGGGGACTTGCAAGGAAGGTCCTAAGGTTGAGCTTTTAGGCTAATCAGAAAGAGGACACATTCCATTTAAAAGCAAGAGACAGGACTTGGCTACTCTATTTTTTGCTTAGGAGGCCAGTGAGAGAGCCATTCTTTGTTAGCAGATATTATATCTGTTAACCCACAATGTTATTCCCTGAGAAATGGCCTCATATTCTTTATTGGTTAAAACCTGGATGCTATACTACAATGTTCTTTCTACTATTCTTTGTGCTGTAGTTATTTATAGAGCTGTGTTATTTTCTCTAATAGATTGTAGATGACCATATGTTTTCATACATCTTTTCCCCCACACAGTGCTGAACACAGTGCCTTTGACAGAGTAGATGCTCATTAGCTAAGGGTTGAATGATTGATTGAATATGAAATAACTTATAAGCTATTCAGACGAAGCTGAAGAGATGTTAGGGGTCATTCAGCCTATAGTTTTACACATGAGGAAACTGAGACCCTGAGGAATAAAGTAACTTGCCCAAGTTCTTTTTGGTTGATATGATTGATTTCTGAAAAAATTATAGAGACTGGAAGAGCTGGTACAGTGTTAAAGGGAAGCTAAAGTTATTCTGATTTTCCAGAAAGGGAGCAGGTTTTTGTGAAGAGTGAATCAAACTTTCTTTGTCTATCAATCAGCAATTTTTAAGTTAATCATTCAAAAACTTAAGCACCTCTACTGTTATGAGGAAGAGTATAGATATTTAGTGAAATTAGCACCCAGGTTGTCAGGTTGTCAGATAAGACCTGAAGATTCCAAGGATGGAATTATGGCAAGGAAGGAAGGGATTTCCTGAGAGACACTGTTATGGCTGAGAGAGCAGTTGGATTCTGAAAAACTGTCTCCAGTGAGGAGCCCAGGAGAGAGTGGATTTGCCTCCCAGAAGAAACACCTGCCTGAGGGGAAATTCAAGTTGAGTTGGAGAATCTGACTTGGGTTGGTGGACATCCCAAACTGATTCAAGTTCCTTGGTTTAATCCCGTTGGGATTAATTCAGCTGGAATTTGTGCTCTTGGTATATACTTGGACTGAAACATACTGCTCAAGACCATCAGACCATCTATGTGAGATCCCATTAGTCCCTTGTGTCCTGGAAGCCTGCATAGTGTAGTGTAGAGATTTCCCAGATCTTTAACTTTTAACCCTGAATTGATCCCATAGTGTTTTAGAGTAGTGTGACCTTTCCCATCTCTTTTAATCTTAAGTTAACTATTAAAAAAGTGTTTTTTTTTTATTACTATTGTGCTTTTCCCTGTAGAAGTAAGGTATTCCTGTTTTAATCTAAGTGGCAGTTGGATCCCAACTGTCATTCACTTTCATTGTCATAGCCCTTTTGTATTTGGTTAAGATTGTAATACATCTACAATCTTCATTCTTCCTTCATCCCTTTCTCCCCATAAGAAGCCCTTTATGTGTATTTGTGTTTATTTACCTACTTCACTACTTAACACTAAGTAAGAGTGTTCGCAAATCACTTGCTAAAAGTGGGTGACAATTCTAGGGGCGACTGACCACCCCCTGGGCAGTGCTAAGGAAATTGAAAGACTGCAATTGGTTCCTGTAAAGTAGAGAAAGGGCCAGGAAGTGATGTGTAAAAAGGACTATAAAAAGTCCTGAATTTCCTGTCCAGGGAGATTCGGCTGGTGACTTGCCTCTTGAAGGTGGCTTTGGACTGGGACTTTGGCTTTAACTTGGGACCTTGGCTCTTGGACTGCTTCTTGGAGGACTGATCTTGAGTCTTCGAAGTCCTTTGGACTTCGATGCTGGAGGACTTTGCCTTGGATGAGTGAGTAGCTGAAGACAACACCTTCTGGGGAAGCCCCTGTGGGGCTTAGCCTTACTTCACTAGAGAAGGGCTAGTAGGCTTGTTAAAATCTGTCTCTTTAGCTACCTTTTTCCATTTTCACTTTTTCTACCTCTTTGTAAATAAAGCTACTAAAGTAATTTTTGACATAAGTTATTATATCTTTAAATCGGCGACCACGATATTTTTTAGAATTCTCATATTTAGTCAAATCCCTAAATTTAATTTCTTACATTTCCAAACTGGCCAGTGATCCTGAATTTAATGCCAAGCAAAATTCTGGAACATTATTAAAGGTAGAGACTGTGAGCATTTAGAAAAGGAGGCAGTGATCACAGATTCAGAGTGGCTTCAATCAAGAATAGATTATAGATTTAGAGACTGAAGAGACCTCAGAAGCCATCTAGTCCAAGCCTTTATTTTATAGATAAGGAAACTAGGCCTAGATGGTTTGCTCAGGGACATAAAGGTAATACATGTCAAAGGAATTTGACGTTGGGTTTTCTCATTCTAAAGACTATATTCTTTTTCTTGCACTATGCTGCTGCTATTTTTTTCAAACATTTATTAATATTCATTTTTAACATGGTTACATGATTCATGCTCCTCCTTTCCCCTTCACCCCCCGCACCCCCCCCACCCATGGCCGATGCGCATTTCCACTAGTTTTGTCATATGTCCTTGATCAAGACCAATTTCCAAATTGTTGGTAGTTGCATTGGTGTGGTAGTTTCGAGTCCACACCCTCAATCATGTCCACCCCGACCCATGCGTTCAAGCAGTTGTTTTTCTTATATGTTTCCTCTCCTGCAGTCCTTCCTCTGAATGTGGGTAGTGTTCTTTACCATAAATCCCTCAGAATTGTCCTGGGTCATTGTATTGCTGCTGGTACAGAGGTCCATTACATTCAATTTTACCATAGTATATCAGTCTCTGTGTACAGAGTTCTTCTGGCTCTGCTCCTTTCGCTCTGCATCTGTTCCCGGAGGTCTCTCCAGTTCGCCTGGAACTCCTCCAGTTTATTATTCCTTTTAGCACAGTAGTATTCCATCACCCGCATATACCACAGTTTGTTCAGCCATTCCCCAATTGAAGGACATACCCTCCTTTTCCAATTTGTTGCCACCACAAAAAGCGCAGCTGCTGCTATTTTTGACATGGTTACTGTATTGGAAAATCAAGGGAATGTTGAATACTCTCCAGCAAAGTAACTTGGAATGTCCTTGGTCCTATACTGTTTAACAATTTTAACTATGTCTTCAATAGAGCCTTACGTGTCATGCTTAACACATTTACAGGTGATTGGGAATGTTTTCTTGTAGGAAGTAGGATTCTAATGGGGACTTAAAGGAAGCAAGGGATGCCAGGATGCAGAGATGAAGAGGGAGAGAATTCTAGGCATGGAGGACAGCCAATGACAATGCCCAGATTGGGGAGATAGAGCGTTTCTTGTAAGGAACAGTAAGGAAGCCAGGGTCAGAGTCAAGATTCAAAAGGATGTCAATAGGCTAGAATAGTGGGTGAAGTATAATATAATGAAATTTAATAGGGACAGCTCCTGTACTTGATGTAAAAAATAAATCGACTTCAGGATAAGAAGGTATGTCTAAGTGACAGGTCACATGAGAAAGATCTGGAAGTTTTTTAGGGATTAGAAGGAGCTCATTTGAGTCAACAGGGTGACAGGAGCCTAGATTAAGAGGGTCAGAAGAGAGAGGTAGTTCTTGCTCAGACCACATCTTAACTATGGGCATGGCATTCCAGGAAAGATAATGAAAAATTGAACCGTGTCCAGAGGTGGGTGATTAGGATGCTGAGAGGATTAAGAACCATGCCATTTAAGGATTGGTTTAAGGAACTAGTGGTATTTAGCCTTGAGAAGACAAGAAGCTTTCTTTATATATTTGAAAGGTTGTCTTGTGGAAAAGAGATTAGACTAGTTCTCTATGACCCTATATGTCTCTAGAAGCAGAATAAGGAACAAAGGGTAGAAGCTACAGAGAAGAAAAATTAGTCTCCATACAGGGAAAAATTTCCTAATAATTAAAGCTTTTCTAAAGTAGAATGGGCTGCCTGGGGGTAGTGGCTTCCTCTTTAAGGATGATTTCAAATAGAGTCTGGATGACCACCTGTTGGAAATATAATAGAGGGAATTCTAGTTCAGATTTGACTAGAAAGAAGACCTCTGAGATTCCTTCCAAATCTAAGATTCTAAGATTCTTTCATTTTTATGAAGCTAGCACAAGAGAAAAAAATAATAAACTTTCTGGCCACCTGGTGATGTTGGGAAATACAACAAATGTTTCTAATGGAAACCTACTATCTCCTGGTGTGTCTCACTTTGCAATTTTGAAGTAAACATGCATGATATCATTAAGATGAGGCATACTTATCAAACTGTGGATGATAAAAAGCTGGGAGTGTTAGATTATAGGACGAATGAGAGTCAAGATTCAAAAAGACCTTGAGAGGTTAGAATTATGGGCCAAATCTAATGAAAAGAATTCTATCAGGGTCAATGTAAAGTCTTGCATTTAAATTTAGAAAAATCAATTGTACAACTACACGATGGGAGAGACCTGATTTGACAGCAGTTTATATGCAAAGGCCTCAGGGTTTTAGTTGATCACAAGCTCAGTATGAGCCAACACTGTGATGCAGCTGCTAAAAAATGCTAATGTAATCTTAGACTTCACTAATAGAAATATAGGGAAGCTACAGTGCCAGTGCACTTTGTTTCGATTCAAAGATGCATAGATTTAGATCTTGGAAGAAACTTGAGGAAGAAGAGAACTCAGGTTTTTCGATTCTAAATCCAATGTCCTTTCTACAGTGCCATGTAGGATCTGTATGGCTCCCTGAGGTTTGATATCAAGGCTTCCTCTTTCTCTACATTATCGCTTCTGATGATCTCATTTGGTGATGGTGCTTAACCTTAACCGTCCTATATTTCAGTGCCCTCATCTAAAAAATTGAGGAAATTGGAGTAGTTGATTTCTAAGTTCTCTTCCATCTCTATAGCTATGATTCTATGATTGACATCTGTGGATTCATATATCACTTCTGAAACAGCTGACTTCTGAATTTATTTTCCATCCACCATGTCTTCCCTTAACTCTAGACAGCTGTCTTCTTGTCCTATCTTGATGTCTTACCAGGATCAAATTCTACATATCCAAAATTAAATTCATCTTCTTTTCTAATAAACCTGTCAATCCTGACAACTATCACCTTCCCCATTTCTGTCAATGACACTACTACCTTCCTAGTTATCCAGTTCACATTGGGCCCTCCTTTATTCTCTGTAGTGTAGTCTATCTCCATGATGTCTCTCAAGTGCATATCCTCCTCTCCACTCACAGGCCTATGTCTGGGATTCAGATCTACATCACCTAGACTGGGTAAAATGGTAATAGTCTCCCAGGGCTACTGATTGCTTGGTTCTTACTTGGTTTGGCTTTGCATGGTTTAATAGCTATTCCAATTGACCAAGGACCTGGGACTCTTGACTTCTTCCTCCAACTAGCAGAAACACACCAATTGGAAATATTTCTTCTTATTCTATTTTTACTATGCTTTATAATTTCATCCCACACCATATTTCCACATTCTGCTAGAAGAATTATCATTCTGTCTGCCTGTTTTTCATCCTCATATCCTCTCTCAGATCACATAGGAAGTGGGTGGGTAATGGGCTTCTCTGTTGTACCACTGGCCTCCCAACAAGTGCTAGTGTTGTGCATTACACAGCATGGGGCTTCTCACACCCTCTAATGGTTGTTTTCTTTTTAGAAATGGCATTTTAAAAAATGAAAGCATTTCTCATGGCTTATCTCCTGTTCCCAGAAAGATCACTTATTTGTCGTCAATTTTTCTGCCTATTTTTTCCCCACCATATATAAGCCCACCTCTAATAGCCTTCTCAAAGATAAGGCTAGAACCCATATCCTAGGAACTCTTTTGTGTCTCTGGAGTGATTTTTTTAAGTGTTGTATTTTGGATGTAATGGCAAGGACATGCAGAGCTCTTACTATTCATTCAATATTTAGTTAGCAGGGTCCAAGCTCTTCTTGAGCCATTATTGTGATGGGAAGGATGATGATGTTCTCATAGATGTCACTTTTGGTTCATGGCTTTATGATACCAGTACTCCCCATACTGTGTACACCAACACAGAAGCAAACGATGAGGATAGTTGTAGTCAGATCTTTTCTAGCATTGCTTAATTCAGTGATTCCCAAGGTGGGCGCCACCATACCCTGGTGGGTGCTGCAGCGATCCAGGGAGCGGTGATGGCCACAGGTGCATTTATCTTTCCTATTAATTGCTATTAAAATTAAAAAAAAATTAATTTCCAGGGGGCTAAGTAATATTTTTTTCTGGAAAGGGGGCGGTAGGCCAAAAAAGTTTGGGAACCACTGGCTTAATTGAATTACACTGGCTGAATGCATATTTCTAGTTTCCTGTCCATAGAGAGGAGTGCTGGGGTGGTGGGGAAAGACCAGGCAAATCTCATTTGAGATAGGGATAATGTATAACCAAGTTGGAAATGTTAAGTTAGATTGGGGAATATATATAATATTGGTAGAATACCTGTCTTAGAATAAGATGTAGGTGAGGAGAAAAGATAAATAATGACTTTCTCAAACAAAATGAGATAATGTAGGAAAGGTGCTTCACAAACCATACCATGCTTGAGAAATATTTGTGATTATTTTTATTATGATGATTCTTCCTAGAACTAATGGTTTTGAATCCTGGACAGGGCCTGGTAATTCCAGTAATCATAGTTGAGACACTGAATAAAAGTGATCAGAACAGAGTTAATTGAGCATGCTTTTCAGAATCTGAAGGCTGAGAAAAAGCATCACTCAGTTTCTCAGTTTAAGAAAAGTAAATTATGATAAAATGTTGGCATTAGTCATGGAAAAAAACCTAGAGCAATAGTTTAAAAAAAAGATAGCCAAAGGAGTCCTGAGACTTAAAAATTGTTATAATATAAAAGATCACATCATGATATATATACTTTTATATATTTCATTTACATATATGTACATAAATAAACATAGGTGCATAGGGCCATGTTGAGAGCCATTGGATGTAGAAATGCCATTGGAGAAATAGGATCAAATTTAGGGCCTGTTATCTGGATTCCCTACGTGACCAGTCCAGGCTGAGGCAGTCTTTGTGTTTGGTTCTGGTCACCTGAGCCCCGAAAAGCTCTGGTAGGTTAATCCAAAAACAACTTAATTCCTCCAAGAGGCTATTAGGAGTCATTTAGAGAAACAGAGTCTGTAATATTTTATCTGGATCCCATTACAAAATCATCGGCAAGTAAAACTATGTGTATGATTTTTCTGCACTGCATGTCAGGATGCAGACAGAATGGGCCATCTAAGATAAAAATCTGAGGTTCCTCTTTTGACTCAGTTTTTGATCCCCACCTTTCTTAGAATTCTTATTGGAGAGCTTTGAAGTGGCAGACCAGCATCTCCAAGTTGATGATTCCTCTCCTTGATAATTGAGAAGCCTGAATCCTAATAAACATTACTTAGATAAGATTGCATACTTAGATTAGAACTGGCGCCTTTAGCAGAACTCAGTTGGTGAGCATCTCCATGGGGTATTTCCGCTCCCAGAGTTATCCCCTACTAAATTGGTGGTTGGAATTTGGCCATTTGTCTTTGCACCTTTACTCTTTAAACTTCAATGGGTTATTTGTTATCCCTTCACTGCTGTAACTCTTTTTTTGTGTTCTTTGTTTGAAATCAGTATATAATAAACTCCCAAGCCCACAGAATTCAGAACAGCATGGGCTAACCACTAGTCTAGTTGTTCTCATTTTCTTTCTTCTGCTTTAACCATCCTATGCCACCACGCCACTCAGGACCCCCCCAAAATCATATAGAGGCCTGCCCCCTTTAGTGCCAAATATATATATATATATATATATATAATTATTACATGTGTACATTACATGCAATTTGACAAACACACATATATAAATTGTTGGATGTCTCATATGCAATATACATTTACATATATACACACATACATCCTCTTAGAAGTCTAGGAAAATTATACTCCAACCCTAATGCTTGAACAAAAATCTTTTATGACAAATTGACAAAGAAAGAAAAAAGCATCTTGGAGGAAATGGTATTTTTTTTAACAAATTAAAATCGCTTCCTGTAGGAAAAACAGGGAAACTCACAAAACTGGGCCTGTCAGGTGCAAACCAGAATTTAAATTGGACTCCATAGACCTTCCTGAGTGTCTTATAAGTGATACCAAAGAGATTCTCTACATCAAAGCAGAGGACATAATCAGCAGGATTGCTTGTTGATTACAGCACAAAAGACTAGCATGGACAAAGAAAAAGAAAGCAGAAAAACTCAATGAAGTCTTTGCTTTGAAAAAAGCTATTATGGAGTTTCCTGCTCCTGAACAGTTTCTTGAAATTATTGGGTTGGAGTGA
Organism: Gracilinanus agilis; assembly: GCF_016433145.1. Taxonomy (NCBI): domain Eukaryota; kingdom Metazoa; phylum Chordata; class Mammalia; order Didelphimorphia; family Didelphidae; genus Gracilinanus; species Gracilinanus agilis. Next base: position 562,145,509 of record NC_058131.1, on the reverse strand, counting down.
TCAGATCAAATAGTCAGAAATACATAAGACAATTTAAACCCAATGGACATGGTAGACAAAAATAAATCACTAGGATCATATGGCATCCATCGATGAGTTTTAATGGAACTCTTGGGATTGGCAGAATGCTAATGTGTCTCCCATCTACAGAACAGACTCCAGAGAAGATATCAGGGAATTTCTGACTGAAGAGCCTTACTGTGATATCTGGTGAGCTGATGGATCTATAATAAAGAAAGGCTGCAGTGACTCAGGTTAAGGGATCTTGAACCTAGATCCTAGAATTTGTAAATAATCATAACCAAGAGGGTGAGGAGTGGGTGAGAAAGGCAGGTAAATATGGTTTCTATAAGGGCAAACATCTTACTACTGAGTTCTTGAGGAGGTAAAATTAATTAGCCCTTGGATAAGGAGGAACCAATGGACTTTCAGATAACCTTTAGAGGTTTCAAATAAAAGTTGAATCACCATTGGTTTGGGGTAGAACATTTCATAAAAATGAGGAAACTGACACAAAGATAAACAAGAGCAAAAAAAGGTTAAGTCAGCACTGGATGAAATATGAAAAGTGGTAGCCTCTAACGATCACTGCCACCACTGTTCAAAATCCTGGAATGATGATCATATCCCCAGGAGGTCCAACTCCAAGAAGAGTTCAGATTGCTATAAAGTGGTATTCCAGTCAATCCTGAGATAAAATGAAGGTTAGATTGATGCCATTTAAAGACTGATGAGTAAGCTAGCCATCTCTGTTCCTTTCATCTTTATCATGTTGGAAAAAAGCTTATTTTTCTTGAATCTTGCTCTAAACCAAGTATGATTCTTTAAATTACAGTGTGCTAATATGAGTCAATATCTATGCTTAGCTGTTTTAATAAATAGTTCTATTTTTTTTACCAGAAAAAAATTGATTAGAAATGCAAACTAATCTGTGATTCAGTAAACCATGTCCATGGGGAACCTATTTAGACGAGTACACCATATCCCAGGCAGCCATTCCCTTGGTTACAGATTACCTAGATTGCAGACATGAATTTAAGCAGCCCCTTGGTTGTTAACCTTGTAAACCCAAACCTATAAATTGAAAGCAAACATCACATTGCCTAAGGACTTAGAGTAGCAAAATGAATGAGGCTAAATGAATGGTCATTAGAATTTGGGTAGATGACAACTGCATGCTGCTTTTGATCATGATTTTTTTTTTTAATAGAGCTCTGTTTTTTTGGGAAACATTTTGCAAAACAAAATGCTCTGTTTTACCTGTGGGGTTTTTAAAACAGCTATCTGTATTTTTCTTCTGCTCTTTTCCTACCATTATATTTTCTGCCCCATTACTTTCCCTACTGAAGCCTGTCATGGAGGGCTTAGTGACAATCAAATGGGGCGCAAACACACAAACATACACATACAGCTTTTTTTCCTGTTATAGAGGTATTCATTTGGGTAGATAAATTTAAAAATATATTTCATTTTAATGACTTTCATGTGTACTGGACCAAACATAAATGTAATGTCAGGTTTATTTTAATAACATTTCAGGACTTGGCATGTGTTTGCTTTGCTTTCACTGTCCCCTTCTGTGTCTGTACCTTGCTCTTTGTCTCCATAAAAATTTTCTATAATTAGGTCCCTTTTTTTGTTGTCTGCTCATTTTCCCAACCTTTTTATAGGTAAGCTCTGTTCTCTGGGAGCTTAGGGCACTATCTCAAGCTTCAGTCCTTCCTTGATTAGCTTTATTTCTGGGTTTCTGCCAGTTTCAGTTCTTCCAAGATGGTATCTTTAATACTATTTTTAAAATGAAGAGTTTGTGTTTTAATCCTTTCCTCCTTTTTGGTTCAAAAGAGTGGGATTCGGGCAGCTAGGTAGCATAGTGGAGAGAGAGCCAGGTCTGCAGATGGGAGGTCTTGGGTTCAAATCTGACCTCAGGTACTTTCTTAGTTGTGTGGCCCTGGGCAAGTCACTTAACCCCCATTGCCTAGCTCTTACCACTTGTCTGCCTTGGAACCAATACTTTGTATTGATTCTAAGATGAAAGTTAAGAGTTGAAAAAAAAACTCTAGGACATGGTTCCTTGCATGTAAAGAAATTAAAACTTTCTTGGAAAAAGCAGTGTGGTATATTTGAAAATATATATCATTTTAATTACTTCCATGTATACTAGACTTTGTATTGATTTTAAGATAAGATTTAAGAGTTGAAAAAAAGAACTCTAGGACATGGTTCCTTGCATGTAAGGTACTTAAAACTTTCTTGGAAAAAGTAATGTGGTATAGGAAGAAAAGTATCAGATTTTGGAGGGGAAGGTCCTGGATTTGAATCTTGGTTTTGCCAGTCACTACCCACGAATGTGTCCCTCCATTTCCCTTTCATGTTCTGATCTGTAAAATGGAATTGCTCACAGTCCTTCTAATGTTGATAGGAGAGTGGCACACTTTTGGAAAACAGTCATTTTGCTTTGGGAATGATGTAAGAAAAGTCCAGATACCAGAAGCCAACGAGAGAAGGGGAGACAGTTTGTGGTTCTGTGTCCATCTGGGAGTAAATTCTCCCACATCTTTATCCTACCTACCCATAGAGGCATCTGATTGCATGTGCTGTCCATCAGGAGATTTTCAGTGGGGATCCCTATCAGTCACTGATTGAACAAGAGAACTTGAACTCAGTGAGATATTCTTTCTTTCCTGCCCTGCCGGGCCCTTCCTCCTTGAGACCATGGGACCCTACACTGCTTGGCACCAGGACTTTGAATTCATTTGTCTCCAAGTGACAAGGGTGAGAGGAGTGAGATTTCAGACCCTGCCTAGGAGGGTCCCTCGGCTCTGGCGTTCTAATGTTGGCCTCTTTTATTTCTGATTGAGCTTTAGTAAATGTAATCTAATCTATAGATGAGTGAATAGTTCTTGTGGAGTCATGGGAAACAGATTAGCTTTCTGGGGAAAGAAGGTGAACATGAGTCAAATGAATTATAAATCATGAAGAGATTAATCATATAGCCTTACAAAGAAGCGTGGGTTGGCATGGGAAGGGAGAAATGGCAGAAAGAAGTAGGAAGCAAGTTTGTCTTGTCCACCAGGGATTTAAAAAGGCTTTAGGTCTGAGGATTTTTAGTTTAGTCTATGCATGTCCAAAACTTAAGTCGGTAGCTTGGGGTTTGGAATGCCACTTAAGGTAGTTTACCTAGTTATATAACCTGTATTAGGCAGTTATTCTAACCCCCAACTCCACATTGGCATCATTGTAAAATAACGCTTCTGTATGTATGAGGGATTGCTTTTATATATGACTATGTGTTTCATAATTTGGAATTGCTCCATAAAATTTTTTTTAAAGTTTTATAAATTTTTTTGACCTTAATGATATATTTCCTGTTGGTTCTTCTTCTTCTTTTTTTTTAAAACAAAACAAAACAAAAAAACCACAATTAAAATGTTTTTATTTTCAGGTTTCTTTTTTAGTTTTAAAGTTTATTATATTTCATTAAAAAACAGATGTTTTTATTCTAGTGTCTTTTATTTTTTATTTTATTTTAATCAATCAATCAATCAATTAATTAATTTTATTTTTTATTTTATTCAGTGTTCTTATTCCAGGACTAATGATGCTTGTTTTTGCAATAGGATTCTCCTTCTTCTGATATATTCTTTAGCCTCTCCCATCACACTATGCATTTTAACTACTAATATGTTCTGCCTGTCATAGTACTGACTACTATGAATTACTACTGACTGGAGACATGCATGATTGCATGTTGTTTAATTGCATGCACTTAGCATGTGACATGGATACCACTGCCATTGTTTGTGTCATATACTTATTACTTACATATATGCTTCCTAGTTAATTGGTTCTGCATGGCATTAAATGTAATTTTACTTGTTTGAGGACAATTTTAACCAGATTTGGACAAAATAGAAGTCGACATTTAAGAAATGTAGTGCATAGTAACATGCATAGAAACATGTAGCAGACTTTTAATTCTAGGAATTGGCCGTGAGCATAAACATAAGGGTTTTGAAAGAGCATCAAAGGACAAAGTTAATGGTTTGGGGAGAGGTGAAGTGATGTGTGGAGTCAGATGAGAGTCAGTCTGTTTTCTATAAATTGGCAGGAACAATCAACAATTCAAAAATTCTGATTGAGATAAAAATTGGGGGAAGAGTGCTTAGAAACTGATTACTAAGCTGCCCTCCGAAAAGAGATTTGCTCAGATGGTTTGGCAGAAAAGGTTTATTGTTAAGTAAATTGAAATGCTGGATTAAGCTTAAGACAACACAGTACTTTTAGCTGGTAATGGGTCTAGGTTTCACATGAAATAGGGACATCACTGGCTTAAACTAATGACCTTGTGGAGCTGGAACCCATGCTCCTCTGGGAAAGAAACATTCAAATTTTGGATTGCTCTTAGATTAGCCCTAAATCTGTGATCTTGTAGTAACTGACATAGAAAAAAGGCTCAGTGAATTTGGTATATGAATGTAATGAAATATTATTGTGCCATAAAAAGTGATGAAAAGGACACTTTCAGAGTAACCTGGGAAGACTTATATGAACTGATAATTGCTCTGGAATGAACAGAACCAGCAGTGCAATTTATATTCTAATGACATTGAAAAAAAATCCAACATCTTCGAAAGACTTAAGAATTCTGATCAATGCAATGACCAAGCACATGATTCCAGAGAACTGAATTATACCAACTCTGGTGATGGATTTAATATGTGGAATAAGAGATATATTTTTGGGAATGGCCAATGTGAGGATTTATTTTGCTAGGCTATGCATAATTGTTACAAGGTTTTGGTTTTTATTTTATTTCTTAAACATGGGGGGAGGAAAAGAAAATAAATGCTAATTTAAAAAAAGAAAATTTAATTAAAAAAAAAAGGATAAGCTTCTGAAAAGCATTGAAAGACCAACTTTTGGACTTATGTAGGATCTGAAGGTTATGACTCCTGAAGGTATCTGGTAGGAATGCTGGGAAAGAGTAAAGGCTCAATTTGGCAGGAACAAAGCAACAAATGCGTACTAAGTTTCTTACTACTGCCTCTTGTTGTTATTGTTAATTGTTTTTCAATGACATCATGGAGTGATATCTTGACTTTCAAGTGAATTGATTTAAATGAGGCAGAGGTGCATAAAGTTCTCTTAGCAGCTAAGAGTTGGAATGGAATCTGACCTGAAGTTAGAAAAACTTAAGTTCAAATCCAGTTTCAGCCACTTAACAGCTGTGTGATTCAGGGCGAGGCATTTAACCTCTGCTTCAGTTTTCTCATCTATAAAATAAGAATAATAATGGTACCCACCTCCAGGGTTGTTGTGAGGATACAGTGAGATAATATTTGCAAAGCAAACCTTAAAATGCTACATAAATGGTAGTTATTGTTATTATTTATTATTGTTAATGTCATAAATGAGAGAAGTCCTCCGATTTTGGAATGAGTATGGACAGTCTACTAGAGAGGCTGGTAGTGAGAAGATCAATTAATCCTGAAGATATGGTCTAGGTACACAAATGAGTAAGAGTTTCATGTGTGCATGTATATACACACACACACACACACACACACACACACACACACACATATATCTCACAGGGATTTGAAGACATGCCTAGCTGAACTTGAGGAAGAAGAGATCGTTGCATTATGGAAAATGATTAAAAGAGTATGGTTGATAAAAAATGAAGGCTGAACCTGTAACAACTGATCTAAAAAAAGGAAAATGTGAATTTGCTCCAGTGTTGTTATTCAGATGTTTCAGTTGTGTCTGATTCTCTACTACCCTATTTTTTTAAAAATTTTTTTATTTTTTGGCAAAGATACTGGAGTGGTTTGCCATTTCCTTTTCCAGCTCATTTTGCAAATGATGAACTGAGTTAAGTGATGTGTCCAGGGTCACAAAACTAATAAATATCTGAGGTCAGATTTGAACTCATGAAGATGAGCTTTTTGGATTCCAGGCTGATGACTCGATCTATGGTACCACTTAGTTGCCCTTGACTTTTGTTAAGTACTTAGATTTGAATCCCAACTCTGGATAAGTTACAACCCTTAATGGGGCTCAGGTACCTCATCTATAAAATGAACAGATTAGACCAGTACATAGTTTTTAACTTGGAGTCCGTGAATTTGCATTTCTAAATTGTATTTTAAAACGATAGTTTTCTTTGTATTTATATATATATATATATATATATATATATATATATATATATATAATTTTATAATAAACTCCTGGTCTAACTCATCTCAAAGGTCCTTCTGATTAAAAATCCTGTGATCATATGCCCTTAACCCATTTGAAAGGACTAGGGAGGGGAAATAATTAATTAATATATAATTAAGCATAAACATTCCAACTGGTGTGGTAGGAGTTCAGAGAATGTAGAAATCATGATGGGGAAAATGGGAAAATGAGGAAGAGGCAAAGTAATATCATAGAAGTTAGAATCAGAAACATACCAATAAACAAAACAGCTATTTCATTAATAAACCTTCCCTGTCCAAAAGCACCGTAGAAAAATGGGTCTATACAATAGGGAATCATTCAAACTAAGCTGCGTGAACTTCTTTCTTTTATCAGCTTGGCATTATTACTTTCTAGGGTCTTCTCAAGGCTCCCATAATGTTATCTTGAGAATAGAAAGCTTCCGTGGATTCTCTCTCAGCTGCTAACCATAACAACTGAATTCTAGGTCATCTCTGCCCATTCTGGCCACCAAAAAATGGCAGGCTGCCTTATTTCTCTGAAACCTGGAGAGACAACGTGAAACCAACCAGGCCAAGTAGAGGGAAGGAAGGAGAGAGAAAGAGAGCTTCGCCAATTCTGTCCATGTGTCAGGTGTGGAGGAGGAGAAATTCTGGCTCAGAGCAAGACAGTGTTTTGAAGAGACCTTAGAGATCATTCCAAAAGAAGGGCTAGGATCTTCATTTTATTAACTAGGAAACTGAGTTTCCCCAGAAATGAAGTGATAATGATAGTTTACATTTTAAAGAACTTTAAGATTTGCAAATTTTTATAAATTATCTCTTTGCATTAATCCTGTGAAAAGGTATTAATTATCCCCATGCCATAGATGGATGTGTATATAGATAATATATTCCATGTTTACACAAATACATATTTATGTGTGTGTATATACATATATAAAATATATATAATGATACATTATCTATTCATGCATAACAATATGTATTTATATCCACACACATCTACATGTGTATATATATATATATGTGTATATATATATATATATATGTGAATCTCTCTATTTATCTGTGCCAGCCCTATGATTTCATTAGTATGGGGACATCTGAGTTAGGAAGCCTACCTCTACCAATGCATATCAACAATTATTCTGCGACTTCTAGACTTAGTTGCCTGGACACCAAGAGGTTAAGTGCCTTGTCTAGGATCTCATAATCAGAATATGTCTAAGGCAAACACTGAATCCAGGTTTTCTGATTCCAAGGCCAGCTCTCTATCTCCTATACCAACCTGCCTTACATAAAGATAACCCATTACTATTACATAAAGATTCCCAGAATAATTTGTACTTGATTTCCTTTTCTTTCTCAGTTCAGTTACTTCATACTTTCCAACAGACCAATCAGGATAGTGAGAATTAGCAGCCTGGAAATCTTCCCACGCCAGTAGGCATGATAGAATTTTTTTTTAAAGGCTCTGTACTTTACGTGCTTAATATTTTACACAGGAATTTCATTCTGGTCACTTTTTAAAAGCCAAATACTACCCCAACGACTGGTGTGATTGTCCTTTCCCAGGAGGGGACAGATTGCGGTTGATTTCTTGGCTTCTCCTTCGATGGCCCCAAAGGTGGGAGAATGAATCTGCATCGTCCTGGGGCCTGCTTGGCAATACTGGAGTAATTCAACAGCTTGCACAAGTGCTAATTAGTGCCAATAATAACTCAGGGCGCCTGCCCCGGCAGAAACAGGCTGAGGAGCCCGAGTTCCGTCCTTGAAGGAGGGACCTCAGGGCTTCTGAGCATGAGGTTGAATCATTTTGGAGCTCCGCCAAGGTGGGTTCATTTAAGGCTTGGGGGAGAGAGAATTGAAACTCCCCATCATCCCAGTGGCAGCTCTCCCCTGTCTCCCCCTCCCCATCTCCTCCGCACTGAAGAAGGCAGCCAAAAAGCTGAATCTGAGGAATTGGCTTTTCTTCAGGTGAGAAAACAGGACAGGCAATTCCTTTGCTCCATTAAGTCTTCCCCCACGGTACTGGCTCCTGTACAGTTAGCCCCACCAGGAGTTCTCTTCTGATGTATTTAGAATTAATTTGCTTAAGTAGAATACAGAGCAGGGTGAGGGGCCTTGTTTCTTTCACTTTGGGCACCAGTCCAGACAATAAAGAAGCTAAAATTCATTAAAAAAAACCCAAACCAAAGCAAAGGTTTGCTGACAGGGCAGAAAACAACCAGGTTGGTGCCAAGTTTACAGAAATAAGGATACCTGAACTGTCCTCGCTATAATTTGGTTTAGTAGGAAAAGACAGGTTCTGAGTCTTATTACAGACCCTCTTCTAGGGCCCTTTTTCTCACCTGCTTTGATGCTACTGACTTGAGAGAGGTGACAATAATAGTCCTAAAGATAGGATGTGGCCAGGTTGTGGCCCTAATTTGTTGAGATGAGAGAGGTGATTTCTATTCGAAGTCACTGCTTGAGTCATAATCACACTGAATCATTTGGGAAAAGCTGGGCCCTGGCTAGAAAGCCTTTTCTCCTTCTCCTTTTCCTTCTTCTTATCTTATCATTATTATCACCATTGCTAGTATGATTGATAGCATTCTGGTATGTCACAGGACTACTTTGGGGCTTGGGGAGTGATGTAGGACAGAGAAGGAGCTCCTAGGAGAGAGGCACCTGCTATTTTTGTTAATAAGCTGCTAAGCTCTGTTGTTTCTAGCTGCTGAAGTGCTGCAAATGACATCACCACTTCCTGGATATTGCTTCAGTTACCCACAGTTACTGGAATCCCTTTAATAAAAAGTGCCTATATGCAGTCCTTCAGTTAATCATATGAAATCCATTTGAGGTGACTCCTCTTACACATCTGTTCTAGGAAAAGTCAGAGTTTCTGAGAATCAGCTCCTTATCTGATCCTTATAGTGTCAGTTGGGCTAATGGAAGAGAGGTCACTATGGATGACATTTTCTCTGAAGACTTTCAGTCCAGGCCTTCGCTCTATGTTTGTGGTATGTGTGCTCATAGACATGTACGTGTACCTCTGTGTTTGATACTTATATTTTTGTTATTGTTTAGTCATTTCAATTGTGTTTGACTCTGTGAGTCCCTTTGAGGTTTTCTTGGCAAAGATACTGGAATGGTTTGCCATTTCCTTCGGCTCATTTTGTTAATGAAGAAATTGAGGCAAACAGGGTTAAGAGGGTGATTTGCCCAAGGTCACACAACTAGTAAGTGTATGAGGCTAGATTTGAACTCAGGAAGATGTCTTCCTGACTTCAGGCCTGGCACTCTATCCATTGCACCACCTAGCCGTATGTTTGTTTTTATCATGTTGCCTACTTTTAAAATACTCATCCTCTTATTACCTGTGTCTTCTTCACCTTCCTTTGGTTCACCAATGTTCACAATTCATCAATGTGCCTAAACTTTCCCTCCTTACAGTTCTCTGCTATGAAAAAAAACTGGAATCCTGCTTCTTCAGTTTCTTTTCCATTGGCCTCTGCCTAACATGGGCCACCATTTTGCCTCCCATGTCATAACTTATTTCTCCATCTTTGTTCTCTGTATGTCATTCTTGCATAAGAATCCCATTCTTCTGCTGTTGCCTTCACCCTAACTTATTGAGCATCTAGCCTATACCACCTTCTTCTTTCCCACTTTGTTTAGCGCTTTAACCCTTAGAATAGAGCATCTATTGCCTGGTCTTTTGTGGATCTGGAGTCAGATGGCTAGTTTTCAGAACCTTTTTCTATCACTTGCTACTCCTATAACTTTGGGCAAATCTCTCTAGACCTTTATTTCCTTATCTGCAAAATGAGGTGGTTGGGCTATATTGCCTTTAAATTCCCACTAAATTTTAGATCTGTGATTTCTCATTCCACAGAAGACAATGTCTCTTTATCCTAGACTTATTGCTTAACAAGTATTTAGTCAACTATTCTTAGCCACCATTCTAGGTACAAAAGAAATATCCGGCATGGCCCTTGTCCCAAAACACCATTCAATCCAGTTATCAGGATGTGGCATATACACATCCAGTAGTCATAGAACAGGACAATGTATTGGAAAATGCTAAACTGTGTGGTAAAGATAACAAATATGGTGGGGTTTAGGAAGGAAGAGGCTGGTGTAGGCTGGAACCATAGAGGACTTCAGAGAATAGGGAGAATTTGAGATGGGCTTTGGAAGACTGGTCAGAATTTGGATAATTAAGAGGAGGGAGAGGGTTGGATATTCCAGGAGAGAATATCCAAATAAGAGAACAATGGGGATGGAAACCAGTATAGTTTGTGGAAGAAAGGGGGAGGGGGAAGAAGAAGAATAGTCTTATTTTTGATTCCCTACATCAGGTCAATTATCAAGTCCTATTGATTTTTCCTTGGAAATGCCATTTCCTTTCCAATTTCACTGATATTCCACAAATCCAGGCCTTTAGAGTCATGCATAGATTGCTTTGAAAACCTCTTAAACTGACTTCCCTAACCTGGTTCTCCTTCAGGGCAAGGGAGGTGCTGTACATTACAATTAAATTAATTTTCATTAAATATTGTTTTCAAGTTACTACCGTGCTGAAAAACTTCAACATGTCATTATTTTATAACCATAGAGGTTATGTAATTTGCTCCTAATCACATAGATAATAAGAGGTAAACTCTTAAGTTTCCAGGAAGTAGAAAGAACCACTATTACTGAGGGCATCCTTCCCCACCCCTTGCTTTCTCCTTTCACTTCCTCTCCCAACCCACTGAGAACTGGCCTGCCAGATGTCAGGAAGACACCACCACCAAGGGCACATTTCCCCCTTGCCTTCCCCTTTGTCTGGGTTGCTTGACTGCTCATCTGGCTATTGAATAAGCTGTTGGATGAGATGAGAGTCAATGATTCTGTTCTTTCTGTTGAGATGAAAGACCATCATGCTTTACTATCTGCCCTTTCTCTATGCCCTGTTATTGCCCAGCACTGTCATGTGCCTTACTTAGATAACCCCCAAGGATCTCTGGCTCTTACCATCCACCATACCACTGCAGCCTTTGCACTTCTTTCCATCTGCCCTGTAGCTAAAATTTCTTTTTTGTGATCTCTTCCCCAGTTAGAGTAGGAGCTCCTTCCCCCCCCCCCAATCTCCATGATCATTTGTATATTCAATAAGTGGTACAAAGTAAGTGCTTAATGCATGATTTTTCATTAATTCATTCTTTCTTTTCCAATGGCTCTGTGCTGCTTTGATTTCCCATGAAGTCTAGACTAACTTCTTTTGATAGAGTTTATATACTCTAATCCCCAATCATAATCTGACCCATCCAACCTATTATCCTAAACTTCCTAACCCAGGACCTTTCATGACATGGGTGGTCAAGCCATGTGCTTTGGCCCTTTTCAGCGGGAAATGTGCTTTGCTGAGATGACCCAGCAACTCTTCATGAGTGCCTGTGATTGGGAGATTGTACTCGTGATAATAGGACACCGATTATCATGGGGTATGGATTGCGGTGGAAGAATGTTCATTTCTATGTTGTCTGTAAGATCCATGGAAACAGTTCCACTTTTTCTCTTGGAATTTTCTCTTTTGAATTTCTTTGTCAATGCCTTCTCTCCCCTGGAATTCCGGCAGATACAGAAGTATCACCCACTCCCATCCATTGGAACAATGGAAGCACGCAGCATAAGAGAGGAACATGTATTTACCTAGATGAGTTTGAGTTCTTGATTGCTCTGTTTCCTTTCTGGCACAAGAGGCCATCAATTAAGCATCTAGAGAAATGGACACACCTGCAGCCCCAGTACCTACTGGGAGGTGACTTCCATAGCAACTTGACTCTTAAGAGATGATCATTGTCAGATCATCCTATAAATAAAGGTATAAAAAACCAAACCCCCCAAAACATAAAAGCCAACCAACCAAACAAACAAAAAGAAACAAGCTAGGTTCTGACTGGTCTAGAGAGCTAGACTTTGTGATCTGGTTCTGGAAAGTGACAAGCAACTCTCCAAATTCACAAAAGGTCTTTATGTTTAGGAGAATGTTGATAGGCTAATTGAGGCATTGTACATTTTTGTGCTTGTTAATGCATATCTAGGAGTTTTGGGTGTCTGACACATTTTCTTTAGTGGAAGAAACAAATCTATCTCATGAGCACTTTGTGATTATTCTTTTTTGTGACTGTATTTTTCTTCTCGTCTGGAAAGTCCCTCTTTCACCTTGCCCTCATCCAAGTTCTACTCCTCTCTCTTTAGCCTGGACAGCTGATCTCCAGATAAACTTGGCAATCTTCAATTTGGTGAGTATGCTGGCACATATCACAGAGTGCAGATGTCCTTTGGGTCACTGATGCTACCTTGAATTCTTTGCCTAATAAATTTCTTGCTAAAAAAATGCCTATTCTTCCAGGTCCCATTTTCTCCAGCAAGTCTTCCTCAAGATTAAGCCTGCTGAATTCCTAAAAGCCCAAACTCATAGTTTTCTGAAATCTTCAAAATTTCATGGGAAAGAAAACCTCTCTTTCAAAAATAAATTTCAAAGTCATTAAAGATAAAAGCAGAGCTGTCTATGAGCCAATACTCACACTGGTGTGAAGAAACTACAAGTATTTTGAAAAGAACTTCTGCAGCTCTCATCAGAATTCGAAAGTTCTGTGGCTACAAATTCCCTATGGTGGAGACCCACAGAAGTACCTGACAAGCTTTGAAGCAAATTAGCTGGGACTAACCACAAGCTTACATCAGGGCCTTTGGCAGATGCTGTGAAAATTATTTTCATTTCTATAGAAAAGAAAAAGACCAATTTTTTTTCAGATATTGTCATGGGCATTCAGAATACCACTGGTACTATTGTCCCAAATGTTAGGGGAAAATGACAACAAAAACAACAGTAACAACTCTGAAAGATACAGTGGAATTAATTAAAATCTATATTAGCAGGGTAGTTAAATGGCTTAGTAGATAGAGGGCCAGGTCTGGAGATCGAAATTCCCAGGTTCAAATCTGGCCCCAGATATTTTCTAGTTGTGTAACTCTGGGCAAATTTCTTCACCCCAGTTGCCTAGCCCTTACCACTCTTCTACTCTAGAACCTAAACTTAATGTTAATTCTAAAAGGGTTTAAAAACAAAATCCATTTTACCACGTATTAGGTACTAAATTGTCACAAAATGTTTCATTCAATCAACAAATATTTATTAAGTTTACCTGCTATGTGCCAGGCCCTGTGCTAAGCACTGGGATTCATAAGAAACAGCACTGCTTACAAAAGGACTTTGAGGTCCTCAGAAAATTATTACTCCCATAAATCATAAATGAGAAACAATGTTAACTCTGCCGTACTTTAGGTTTCTGTGAGAAGGGAGTGTTGATCATTCTTTCCCTAGGTAGGACAGCGTGGTATTAGGATGCTAACAATTTGCAACCCCCCAAAGGATTATATAAATATGAATTATTCTTATTCTTATCATAATTGAAGCAGGCAAAAACAACATGGAGAGTACTCATCTAGTGACTTGTTTCTGTTCATTCTAATGTGGGGAAATTAAAAGAAACATATTAAAAAGTCACTTTTTATGACTGTATATTTACATATACATTATTTATTCACACATGCAATACAATAAATATGTATGTATACATACTATATGACACATGCAGCATAGAGGACATACATATTCAGACATGCAATTTATACACCCACACACATGTTTAATGCAAACACACCATGCATGCATACATGTTGGTGCACATATATACACACACATGTAAGTTCATGTGCATGTATAAGTATGTTGTATGTGTGTGTTCCCAAAAGTCATAGTTTTGTTTTAAGTTAAAGTTAAAAAGTTTAAGTTAAAGTGCTAAGACTTTTGGGCCATCTGATATAAATATATGTTAAATATATATTTGCATATATTTGCACATATACTTGCTGACTCCCATTTTTTTTAAAGTTAGAAAAAAGAAAATGGCATAATCCCTGAAAAACCTTAGAAAATGCATTATCTCAATGGGAAATAAGTAAAGTGTTAAATATAAAATCACCAGCAGATCATTTTTCCCTTCATGAATAATTAACAAAGCAGAGTTAGAAGGAAGATAATGTTTCTTCTCTTTCCTGCGCACTGGAAGAGATCGATAATTTTTTGACAAAATCTTTGACAACTCTGGATGTTCCACTGGCATCTCAAATTCAACATGTCCAAATTAGAATTCATTATTTTCCATTCTAAACTTACCAGTCCCTCAAATTCTCTGAGTCCGATAAGGACATTACCATATTTCCAATCATTTAGATTTACAAATCTGGGGTCATCTTTGACCTTTCTCTCTACTTTAGAACCTCTCTCTACCTGTTCCAATATTTAATTAATTGACAAATCTTGTAGACTTCTATAACACCTCTCAGATTTGGCCTTTTCTTGTTACTTAGAGGGTCACTTTCCTAGTTCTACTTCTCATCACCCCTAATTTAGACTTTTTGTAAAAGCATCTAGTCTAATTGGATCCTCCTCTCTTGTCCCTCTACTCCTCATCTAATCCATTTTCCATATGAGTACTAAACTAACATTCATAAAACATAGAATTAATTATGCCCCATCCAATAGGAGATGGACCTCCAAAGAGAAAAAAAATGAAATAGTGTCTGCTCTCAAGGAGCTTATATCCTGTTGCAGAGATACTTATGAAGTTGGGTGGGGAAGCTTATGTAGGAGTTGGTGCTTGAGTGAAGTAATGAAGGAAACTTGGGATCTTGAGAAGCAGAGATGGGGAGGAATAGAATTCTAGGCATAAAAGACAGCCAGTGCAAAAGCATCATGATGAGAGATAATAGTGTTCAGGGGTAAGGAAAGGCATCTTATATTTCTGCTGCAGGAGCTTATTTATGGGCCATTTTGGAGAGGTGTGCTTTCAAGCCTTTTCCTTCCTTTTAAGAGAAGAGACCACTGGGACGAGATAACATTTGAAGAGCTGTCATAGGGAATTGGGATTAAATTTGTTCAGTGTGGTGGCAAAACTAGGAGTAAGAGTTGGAATGATGCAGAGAGGCAGATTTAGACCCAATGGAAGGAAAAACCTTTAAACCATAGAATTTGGAATTGATTGAATGTGAAATGAGTTGGAGATGATGGTTTGCCCACTCCTAGAAACAGAAAACAGGACAACCTACTTGTTGCAAATATCAAAAAGGTACATTCAGTTGTGGGCTAGACTAGATAATCCCTATTTTAAAATTTATAAAATTTTAAATTTATTTAAAAAGAATAAGTAGCATTTACATAACACTTTAAGGTTTGCAAAGTGCTTTATAAATGTTTTCTCATTTTATCTTTGCATAAGGTAGGGGAGATGCTATTATTTTCTCCATTTTGCAGATGAGGAAACTGAGGTAGAGTTAAGTAACTTCTACAAGGTCACACAACTAATCTGAGGCCAGATTTGAACTTGAGTCTTTTTAACTTCAAATCCAGTGCTCTATCCCCTGGGTCACCTAGGTGCCTCCCTCTACGGTCCTTCTGACCCTAATATTCTTACTCTGCAACCTAATCTAAATGGACTCAACATTTCATTTCTAGACTCCGTGTCTCCCTGCCCTAGACTGTACTGGTCTCTTACCTTGGTCTCTTATCATCCTTCAAGGCTCAGCTCAAGTGATCCCTTCTACCATGAGGCTGTCTCTCATCTACCTCCATGTTCTTCTTCTTCTTTTTTTTAATAGGCAATGGGGGTGAAGTGACTTGCCCAGGGTCACACAGCTAGGAAGTGTCTGAGGTCAGATGTGAACCTAAGACCTCCCGTCTCTAGGCCTGGCTCTCAATCCACTGAGCTACCCAACTGCCCCCTACCTCCGTGTTCTTAATGTTTGTTCTCTCTTCAAAGAACTACCTGCATTTACTTATCTGTACATTTTGTGCTCCCCCAGCATAATGTAAATTCTTTCAGGGCAGGGATGTTTGCAATTTTTGTCTTTGTATCTTTAGACCCTGGCAGAGTGTCTGGCACAGACTTGGCACTCCATAAGTGTATGTTTGAGTGAATTGAAACCTTCCTTGATGTGCTAGGAGTTGGACCCACTAATATAGACTCAGAAAGCTATTGGTCAGTAGCTCACAATGAGCAGAGCCTGTTTTAGTCATAACAGTACTGGAAAACACATATTTCACCTTAAAATATGAAGCTCGTCCACCCGGGCCTCCCTCCTAGGACTTAATAACCCTAAAGCCAAAGAGAAATTTATAGCCTCTTCCGTACCTTGTGATCTATTACTTCAGCTTCTAAATATTCATTAGAAAAATAATAAAGCCATGAAGTTAAGGATCTGAATGACTTTATTGATAAGAGACTTTGGGGTTGACATAATGCATGTCTTAAATCATCTCCTAAAGACCAGAAAGAGTTTTGGCAGGACGCCCTTTTAAGCAAGCATGGAAAGCTCTTCCATCCAAATTGGCTACAGCAGGATCAAGGACATGGCCTGGGACTACGAAATAGGGTGTTAATATATTTGACAGGGGTTCTCTTGAAGGGTAATTTCTGGGGTGAGGTGACCAACGTTTTGGGGAGATTTTAGAAAAAAAAAGATCGTTTCTCTTTGTGGTATGGAGACTCAGTGACATGGAATGGTTCTATTAAACAAATCCCTACTTTTGGATGGAACCAAGTCCAAAATTCTTAGCTTGGAATTCAAGGCTCTTTACAATTAGGTCCCCAAACTCATTTTATAATTTCCTATCCCATTACTCACCCTCAATTTACTCTGTGCTCTCCCTAGATTGGATTATTTGCTATCTCTCATGAGTCTCTTTCTATACTTTTGCTCATATTGTTTCCTATAAGCAAAATGGTTCTAATTCCAAAGCTATTGATATACTTTATAGAGTTATCATAAGACTGGCATGAGCCTATTCACCATTTATACTTTCATATTTCTCATGTTAGTCTTAATTTTCCATTGCTCAAATCAAAAAAAAGACAATTTAAAACTTATGTCTTTGTGGGTTTTTAATGTAAAATTGAATTTGCAAATGCTGAGCAATGTCTGACTAGAAAATGAGTTGCATTACTTAATATTTTAATTTAGCTTGGATTTTACATATTCTTATTCATGATCATTTAAAAAAGTTGCAAATAGCTTAATTATTTCATCTTCTTGTACTTTAGATTAAACATACTTTTAGCATATATTCTGGAATTCAGAAGGAGAATAACTGACTTTGGTGGTGCTCTATTTCATTTCATTCATTTTGTGCTGGATGTACCCTAGGATCATAGGGCCATGAATTCTTTCATTTCTTCATTTCTCCCTTTATTCATTTAACAACTCTTGGATGGTAAGAAGACTGAAATCCATGCCATCTGGGAATTAGTTGAAGGAACTTGGAAATTTTATTCATTCATTTATTTATTGTTTATAATTAAAAAATTCTGAATCCCCCTATCTTGCCCAGGCTAGAAGTGCAGTGCAATCTCATGGACCACATCCCATCACTGATCAGTATGTAATCTTTTATCTGTTTCATTTCTGACCTGGGCCTGGTTTGCTTTTCTTTGGCAGCCTGGTGGCCTCCCCTCACAATCTTGTACACTCATTATATTGGTGTCAGACTTAATAGGAGAACACAATTGACTTCTACACCTTCTAAGGCTTAGAATTTTAGAGTCCAAGTGATTTACAATCCTTGCCTTTCCCAGTAGCAGAAATCACAGAGGTATATGACCATGCCTGGGTACTTCAGATGATCAGACTGGAAGAAAGAAAAGTTAATAAGGGGGATGATAGAGATATTCATGTACTTGAAGGATTGACTGTCTAATTGAAGAGAGATTGTACTTGTTTTGTATAACCCCAGATGATAGAACTAAGAATCAAAGATAGAAGTCGCCCCAAGGCAGATTTCAGATGAAAATATTTCCTAACATGTTGAACTTTCCAAAAGTAGAATGGCTTGCCTTGGGGGGGGAAGTAGGATCCCTTCTACTGGAGGTCTTCTGGGAAGAGCTAGATGTAAAGGATTCTGGTTCTCGTAAGGGTTGGATTAGATAGTGTCTTGGTTCCCTTCCAACCCTAGGATTCTATATAAATACTAAGGTGTGTTGTGTTAGGCCCCTGGATGATAAAACAAGCCATATTCTGTCCTCAAGGAACTTGTGAGCTAATAGGGAAAAGGAGACTTGGACACAAATTACTGTGGTACAAAATGGAATTTTTAGTCAATATACAAAGGAAGTATAAATAAGATGCTAATGAAGTTCTGTGATAACGAGATTAAACCTACCCTGTCCATTTTTAAATTTAATCACTAAAAGTATAACCACCACCACTTAATTCTCAAGTTGGGGAGGTCTGTAACCCATGTGTGCAAGAGTGGTTAATGAATCAGAAATGACTGACTGCCTCCGGGCAGTCCCAAGTAAAGCGTTTGTTGTGATTGGACATGTAAACTAGAGGAAGGCACAGGAAGTGAAGCAAAAGAAGCTCTTTTAAAAGGGAGTGACAACTTCCTGTGAGACAATTCTTGTTCATTCTTCAGCCTGGAACTGGACCTGAAGGAGCTCTGGCTGGGACCTTGGACTTAGTGAGACTGTTCTTAAATCTCAACCTTAGAATTACATGTAGTGAGTGTAAAGACTGACTCTTCTTGGATTGTTCTGAAGGGACTCTCTTCTTGAGAAAGGCTTCATGACTGAAGCCTTTCTTTATTCACCCTCGGCCATTGGCCCAAGACTGAGGTTTCTCTGGCTGAGGACTAATTAGCCCTGCCTGGGTTAAGTCAGGGGCCAGAGAAAATTACTTAGTGTACTAGGTTAGTTATCTTACCCTATCTTCTCTCTGATTTTCTCTACTTTCACTCTCTCCCATATTTAATAAATAAATTGCTAAAAATAATTTTAGAATTGATATTTATTCAATTTTTGGTGACCACCCTTTTAATATTCAGTCTAACCAACCATAATTCCCGCCCCCCCCCACCCCTTTACAGTTCAGAGGAGAAAGAAGTCATTTTTAAAACGACTTCAAGGAGGTGATACCATTGGAGCTGGGCTTTGAAGAATGCATATGATTTCTTTTTTTTTTTTAACCTTTACCTTCCATCCTAGAATCAATATTGTGTATTGGTTTCAAGGAAGAAGAATAGTAAGGGCTAGGCAATGGGGGTTGAGTGACTTGTCTAGACCTACAGATCTAGGAAGTGTCTGAGGTAGATCTGAAGCCAGGACCTCCCATCTCTGGGCATGGCACTTAATCCACTGAGTCAGCTAGCTCCCCATAGGATGGGCATGATTTCAATAAGTAGTGACAGAAGGGGTAGGCATTCTTGGTATAGGAAACAACATGAACAATTGAGCAAAAGCATGGATGTAGGTAATCATGGGGTTATCAAATAATTCAATTTGGTCAAAACATAGGGTATATTGAAGAGTAGAGTAAAATAAGGTGGCAAAGGTGGGCTGGGGCTAGGTCATATTGTTTGCCTGTTGTCTTCTGTTAGACCATGAGCAACTTGAGTGCAAGGACTGCCTTTTGCCTTTTTTTTTTTTACCCCCAGTCCTTAGCGTGGTGCCTGGCAAACAGTAGATTAATGCTTGATGACTGACTATTGCCTGAGGTCACAGAGGACCTTTAAGACTAACCTAAGGAGTTTAGAATTTATTTGGCAGGTAATGAAGAGAAAGTGAAAATTTTCTATCATCTTAGACACTGATTAGCACTTTTTCTTCTTACTCTTTTAAAGTCTCATCAGGTAAATGAATTTCCCCTCTCCTTTCCTTTTTCTCCCTCTTTTTTTTCTTAAAAGGTAAATTTTGCAGATATCTTTGGTTTTAAAATCATATAATATTTGTGGTAATTAGTATATGACACACCACAATCCAATAAACAAAGAAAATGATTAAGGAAAAATAACCAATATAGGAACCATGCTTTATGGTATATACAATATTACATAGCCATAGTCTTCTACTTTCTAAAGGACTTTCCCCTGGTTTTTCTTTTTCAATTTTAATTGAAATAAATTGAAATGTTTCATTTTCAATATGTCCCTGTGTGCTTAGCATAGGGCATGGTGTATATATATATATATAGTAGGTGCTTAATAAATGTTTTTTTAACCCTCCCCCTCCCCCTTTCTCTTTGAAAGTCATTCCTGATAACAAAGAATTTTTTTTTTTAGAGAGAGAAATTCAACAAAACTAATCAACACAGACATAAACCAACCAACACATAAACCAAGTCCATTGAATAGACAATGATCCATACCTACAGTCCCCTACCTCTGCAAAGAAGGGAGGCACATTCTCATATGTGACTAAGATTGGTCACTAGATTGCATAACATTTGTTTTGTACATTTTTGTTCTATTTTCTCTCTTGTAATCATTGGGTGTATTATTTTCCTGGTTCTATTTAATTCTCTGTTTCCTAGAATCGTAGATTTGGAGAGACAAGGGAGCTTAAAGGTCATCTAAGCCAACACTAATTTTTACAGAATAGGAAACTGAGGCCCAAAGAGTTCAGTGCCTTGTCCACGATTAATAATTAGGAGAATTGAGTTCTGAATGCTAGTACTCTGGCTTCAAAGCTCAGGATCTTTCCACCCTATCATATTGTCCCATGTTTCTTTCAATTATATATATACATATATATATATATATGTATATATATAAAAGCAACCAAACAACAGTGCAATGATAATCTAATACTTCAACACACCACAATTATTTAGTCAGTCCCCAAGCAATGGGTGTTTACTTTATTTCCAGTTCTTTGCTACTCAAAAAAAAAAGTATTGCAATAAATTTTTCCAGTATATGGGTCTTTTCTTTCTTGACCTCTCAGCATGTCCCCTGACTTTTTATAATGATTCCCAAGCCTGTCACTTATCTACTACCTCTTACTCCAACTCTGTCCAGCCAGTCCCCACACAAATATCCATCTCTCCACACCCGATAGCCTCTATGACCTGGGGTGATGAAAAGGCTGTGCTATTTACCATCAAGTTACCAAGTGACAGCATTAGACAATTTTTGACCAGAAGGAGTTCACTTATGATAGCGACATCTAGGCAGCTAGGTGGTACAGCAGGAAGAACACTGGACCTGGAATCATGAAGACGAGTTCATAATACAGCTTTTGTATGTGACTCTGAGCAGGTGATAACTTTTCCATGTCTCAGTTCCCTCATCTGTAAAATTGGGCTAATAATAACCCCTTCTGCCCATTGTTGTTATATGGATAAAACGAGGTCATATTTTAAAGATGTTTTGCAAACCTAAAAGTGTTATGGAAATGCTAGCTTTAAAAAAATATATTTTATTTCCCCCCAATTACATGTAAAACAATTATTAACATTTAAAGAAAAATTGAGTTCCAAATTCTCTCCCTCTCTTTCTTCTTCCCTTCCCCTCCCTCCCTGAGATGGTAAGCAATCTGATATAGATTTTACATGTGCAATCATGTAAAGCATTTTTTCCATATTAGTCATTCCGTGGGAGAGAACTCAAACAAACAAATAAAAAACCAAACCCAAAATGAAGGAAGAAAGTGAAATATAGTAGGTTTCCATCTATATTAATACTCCATCAGTTCTTTATCTGGAAGCAGGAGGCATTTTTAATCATGGTCCTTGGGGACTGTCTTGGATCACTATATTCCTGAGAATAATGCTAGCTATTATTATTATTATTATTATCATCATCATCATCATCATCATCTAACAAATAGAATTTGTATGACTAAATAAAGTGCTTAATCATCTTAAGGCATGATTTAAATGTTGCATTTGCTTAATGAAGGGAGTTTTTTGAAAAAAACACTAAGTGTTCAATGATTACTTTTTGATTGGTTGATAAATGTGGCATATGTTTATGAAATACAAGCTCTAATTCCCTGAGAACAGAGCCAGCCTTGGCTGAGACATCTAAATGGCAAAGATAAGCTCACGAAAGTTATTATGTAGGTCACAAGGAATGATTTGGATAATCCTACACATGTTCACCCAATTGAATGTAAGCACACTTCTCATCTACCAACCAGAGTAACCAGACTGATGAAACTATAACTGTATTATATATAAAGTTCCCCTGATTGATACCTTTTTGCAATAACATCATTAATATGGTATAATTATGCCCCCACCATAAATTTGTGAAATTCTCTCAATCATCTTCTGGCCAATTGTCCAATTATAACATTGATCTTATAGAATTAATATAATAAGACTAATATGATAAGAACCTATAATCAGAGGTGTGCTGGTAAATGTTAACAACTGACTATCTGGGGAAAATGTATGCATCACATATTTTTAGTTTAATCTGCATTATTAACACTTTGCTTATTATTTGCCTAAGTCTAGATCAAATTTAATTTTTATTTTAGTATCAAATTTAGTAATTTTAGTATCAAATTTAAATAGAAACAGATCCTGGAAGGCCAATTTTGATTTGGAAAACCTCAAATTAGCATCATCTCTGTTGTTTTATGTTTTTATTTATTTTGTTAAACATTTCCCAATTACATTTTAATCTGGTTTTAGTTATATCGGAGAGTTGTGTGGACAGCATTGGACCATGAATTTGATACCTCTAGAGTCTTTAGAGTATCATCAAGATAATAAATCAAGCCCTGATCTGCAGACTTTGCTGATTTCTGAGGTGTAAATGTTCACATTGAAAATTTAATAATTAGTTCTTCCTGAGCAGTAGGAGCTGGCTCCAGCATATCCCTGACAAAATTGTTTCTCCTAATGTTATATACTCAGGAAGCTAGCTAATAATACGAGATGGAGTGTGCCTGTGCCAATTTATACCTATAGAAACGTATAGAGGTAGGTGTTAGTGTTTAAACTAAATCAAATGCGTTTACAGTTTAGACCAATTCCTTTTTAGTATAACTTTAACAGATGATGATCTGAAAGTTAATAGTTATAATTGTAAGCTTACACTTGGGTACATAAAAAAATCAATTTCATAAGTAGAGCATTGGGAAGATATGATTAAATATTCAGCCAAAAATTTTAGGATTTTCATGGACTACAAGATCAACATGAAGCACCTATGTGATATATGACTGCCAGGAATGCTAATATGATTAGGATTCATTGAGAGGGAGGCGTAGTAGCCAGGAATTAGGGAAATGATCCTCCTGTTGTCATTTGCCCTGGTCAGACAATGTCTAGAGTATTTTATTCAGTTCTGGGCACTACCTTTTATGAAAGGTATTGATAAGCTAGAGATAAGCTAGGGAAGGCAATCAAGTGTGGTGGAAGGCTTCAACAACTGCTTGATCACATGGATCGATGGGGATATGATTGGGGATGTAGACTCTAAACGATCACTCTAGTGCAAATATTAATAATATGGAAATAGGTCTTGGTCAACAACACATGGAAAACGCAGTGGAATTGCTTGTTGACTACAGGAGAGGGGGATAGGAGGAGGGGAAGGAAAGAACATGAATCATGTAACCATGGGAAAATATTCTAAATTAATTAAAAAATTTCAAATAAAAAAATAAAAAGGAAGGCTTCAAGTTAATGCCAGATTTGGGACTGACAGTTAACTCAGGGAAGAAAAACCTTGGGTTGGGATGGGGGAGACATGATTGCTGTCTTCAAATATTTGAAGGGAGATGGATTCAACTAATTCTACTTAGCTCCAGGGAGCATAACTTAGAACAAATTGTTAAAGTTATGAAGAGGTTAAGTTAGGCTTGATGTCCAGAATGGGGAACAGAGGGAAGGAAACAACATTTATTAAGTGAGGCACTGTGCTAAGAGCTTTACAAGCATCACCTTATTTGATCCTCACAACTTGGTGAGACAGGTTAAGGGAAAAAAAATCTTAACTATTGGAACCATCTAAAAGTAGCAAGGGCTTCCTTGGGAGATTGTGGCTCTTCTTTGATCTGAAAGTCTTTAAGTAAAAGATAGATGTCCACTTGTCATTTGTGTTTACTTTTTTTTTCTGGTAGATGTTGGATCTGATGACCTCTGAAGTTTCACTAAACTTAGAGGTTCTGTGATTCCTGGGGCTAATGACAGACTTGATTGAGCTGTAGGGCAAGGGTTCTTAATCTTTTTTTGTGACACTAACCCCTTTGGTAGTCTGATGAAACCTATGGACCCTCTTTCTGACTGTTTTTAATTATGTAAAATGAAAAGTATAGGATTACCAAAGAAAACAATTATATATTTTAATATAATTTATTTTTACCAATTACATGGAATGACAATTTTTATTTTTTTATTTAAAAAATTTAAAAAAATCCTTACTTTTCATCTTGAAATTAAAAAAAATTTAAATATCCTTACCTTTCATCTTAGAATTAGTATTATTATTACTATATTATTAATACTATCATTAATATTATGCATGGGTTCCAAGGCAGAAAAGTAGAAAGGGCTAGGCAATGACAAAGTGACTTGCCCAGGAGCACATAGCTATGGAAGTATCTGAGGCCAGATTTGAAACCAGGACCTCCCATTTCCAGACCTGGCTTTCTATCCACTGAGCCACTTAGCTGCCCTGATAATAACAATTTTTAACAACTGTTTTCTAAAACTTTGAATTCCAACTTTTTTTTAAAGCCCTTACCTTGTGTCTTAGAATCAATACTATGTATTGGTTCCAAGGCAGAAGAATGGTAAGGACTAGGCAATGGGGGTCAAGTGACTTGCCCAGGGTCACACAACTGGGAAGTGTCTGAGGCCAGATTTGAACCTAGGACTTCCCATGTCTAGGTCTGGATCTCTATCCACTTAACCACCCAGCTGTCCCCTGAATTCCAAATTCTCTCTCTCCTTCTCATCCCATCCCCACTTCCTGACACAGCAAGCAGCTTGATATAGGTTACAAATGTGTGATCATGGAAAACATCTCTACATGAAACCAATTCTATTAAAATACCAAAATATTAAAACACACCCATGCACATACACACACAAGTTCTTAGATCAGAGGTTAAGAACTCTTGTTTTAGAGAAATATGGTCACAAAAGGATCCATCATCAGCCATCCAATAATAGTAGAAAGATGCAACTCCTGTAATTTGTTGCTTTAGGTTTGCTTAGAAACATGCAACCAGTTTGTTGCCTGGTTTCCCTAGCTACAGGAAGAGCCAATCACAGGCCTATATGGATTTCTCTGGAGAGTCCATCTGATTTTTTAAGATTTTTTTTAAGTCTTCATTTGAGAAAACAGAAAAGAATGGGGCTCACGAAGGCAGAGACGCCCCTTGTCAACACATTCCTTGGCATGAGTTTGGGACTCTGATTTTGAATTAATATTGGCTGTTTGATTTGGTTACCAGCCTCAAGAGTATCACAGCTGAACTTCCTGACATACCTTACCATGCCCAGAACCAAGAGGACGTATTCTGACCTGTGGGTCCAGTGGATCCAGAGTCCCAGATCCTGGATAAAATGAGGCCAAACCTCACCGTAATCAGTGAGGTAGAACTAGAGAGCCATGACCCGGCATATGGCTTTTGTTCTCCAATGGGGCAGAATGAAAAGTCCGAAGCCTAAAGGGACCTGAGGCCGTTTAATCCAATCCTTCATGTTACACTTGCCTGAGGCCGTGCAGGTAGCACCAGGATTGGGATCTGAACACAAGTCATTTCATTATACAGGCAGTGCTCTGTCCAGGTTACAGAAGACACCACAAATCAGGAAAGGCCAGTCAGGCCAGTGGGACAGCTTCCAGCATGATAAACATTTTGAAGGGTCTTAAATTTTTAAAATTTTATTTTTATAGCTGACCTGTTCATTTACTGTGGGTTGTCTGACCTCTCTTTCCTCTCTCTCTGTCTCTCTCTCTCTGTCTCTCTCTCTCTGTCTCTGTCTCTGTCTCTCTGTCCCTTTGTCTATCTGTCTCTTTCTCTGTCTGTCTGCTTGTCTGTCTTCTCTGTCTCTCTCTTTGTCTCTGTCTCTGTCTTTCTGTCTCTATCTCTGTCTTTCTGTCTCTGTCTCTGTGTCTGTCTCTCTCTGTCCCTCTGTCTCTTTATCTCTCTATGTCCCTATGTCTCTTTCTCTGTCTGTCTTTCTGCCTCTGTCTCTGTCTGTCTGTCTCTGTCTCTCTGTGTCTTTCCTCTAATATTCTGGGAATGGAAAGGAGGAGCAACCTCCCCTGATAGAATTCAGATGAGTAGTGTCTGATTTCGGTGTCGTCATCCCTGCCTTCTGTACCGGTATGCCGTTCGGTATGCTCCCGTGAGGTCTGACCTAGATGGACAGCACATGACGTCCCCCACGTCTCGGGTCTCTTCCCCTGAGCTGCCCATTGGCGCTCGCACAGACCCTGGTATCTCAGTCTCTCAACATCCACAGCTTCTCGTGATCTCTGCCCACTTCACAAGTCATCTTTTCATCTCCGACTCCAGGGCCACCGTTTCTCTCTCACGCCGTTCTAACACAATCCACTCTCTACATCTAGGCCAGTCTTATTTATTCCCATCAACAATCTGCTTCCTTCCTGGCACCATTAAAAAACCACCGTGGAGCTGCCAGCGGCTTCCTTGACTCCTAAGCAACTCCCACCTAAGTGAGAACTCTCCCTCCGGGGCTGTGAATGGCACCGTCTGAAAGCCTCGGCTTCCCGCCTTCCCGGTGCCCCGGGCTCTTCCACCAGGGAGAGGCGAGCCTGGATCATTCCAGACCCATAAAGCTGTGTTTTCATTACCTTTGCTTTGGGGGAATCACGAAGACTTGAATCTAAAGACTAAAGTGACCCTTCCTAAGGCCTTTCTGAAAGGTCTGTCTATAATTGACAAGAAATGAAGCTTAAAAAAATGATGCTTTCGCTTAAGAGTTAGAGGGAGGTTGCGGAGAGGCCAGCCTCATTTGTCTATGTCCAAGCTCCCATTGCAGAGCCAAGAGAGGGGTATCCCTCCCTGATGTTGGAGCTGTGGACATAATTGCATAAAACTCTTTTTCTCAGGGGCAGCTAAGTGTATCAGTGGACTGAGAGACAGGTCTGGAGATGGTAGATCCAGTTCAAATCTGGCCTCAGACGCTTCCTAGCTTTGTGACCTTGGGCAAGTCACTTAACTCCCATTGCCTAGCCCAGTGATGGCAAATCTATGGCACGCGTGACACACGTAGTCATTTTCAATGACACACGACTGGCCGCATACGGAGAAGTCTGGGGCTGCGTGACAAGGATGAAACATTTGCTGTAGTGTAGCATAGACACTCTTTGCACTATAGATGACAATTCTACCTATATTAACTTACCTATTTTGGCTTATTAAATACAGTTATATATTACAATTATACATTTTTGTTATTTAAACTATAAATATTGTGAAATTATGTTTTTTTTCCTCAAAGTGACACCCCACCCGAGTTATGCTCAGTTTTTTGGCAAATTTTGACACATCAAGCTGAAAAGGTTGCCCATTGCTGCTTCCTGCCTTCTGTCTTGGAGCCAGTATAGCATTTAATTCTAAGATAAAAGATAAGGGTTAAACCCCCTCCTCCCCCCAAAACCCCAAACTCTTCTTCTCTGGAGAGCATGTACCTTTCTCAGTTCTTTTTTGAGGTGGGTGACTATGAATATGGCACATGGTATAGATTGTTAGATTGTTAGTTTTGCTCCATCACTCTTCCACCTTTTCCCCCTTCTTTCTTTCCTTTTTATTTTTGACTATAAGGAATAGCTCTGGAGAGGGGAGGAGGAAGAAGGGATAAATTTGGAAATGAAGGTGATATAAAAACAAGAGATAGCAAGACAAATTTCAAACAAACAACCTCCTCCCCTCCCCTCCCCGGGGGAAATGCTGACTGTCTCCTGCCCCACGACCCACCCCTCCATAGTCTCTGTTCCCTAGTTCTCCTCCTGTAGCAGCTGCAGGTCCCCCTGTCCCTTGGTGATATGCCTGGCGCCAGTGGATTCACCCTGCTCACAACATTGCTATTCTGGTTACAAAGTTGAGAAATAATCACTGTGTAAATTAAGCAGCCTAAATGAGGCTCCTCATTGAGATGTTCTTCACTTGGGAAGCACTAGGGAACACGGTGACATTCCATATGTTTCCAAATCCTGATGCCTCCTTAAGGGTATTTGTGTAGCAATAACGAGCTGTCGGTGTCTGAGCACACAATGGGCAAAGGAATGAATGAATATATCCAGAATCTAGTAACCAAATAGTAGAAGAGGGACAGATCTGAAGCTCAATTCAAGGGTAAATTGAGTGTGAGGGGGTTACCATGGCATGGCAGACTGGTGGGAATGGGCTGGTAAGTTTTCTAAAATTAAGTACCTCTCAGTCAACTGCCTGCCCTCACCCTTTTATAGTTAAGTTAAAAAAAGAAATACGATTAAAATTGTGCTGAAAAAGTCACTCGGTGAAATCCTGTGGCAGGGGTTTGTGGAACCCAGGCTACTCTTTTGAGGGTAGAAATCAGTGGAATGACAGATATATACCAAAAATATAAACAGTATTATGTATAATAATATATGTATGGTATGTATGTATACACACACACACATATATATATATATATATATATATATATATATAGTTATATATCTGTAAACATATTTTACATTTTACTAGAGGTGTCCCTCTAGTAAAATGTGTAACTCCTGACCTCAGGACCATTAGTTTGGCACTCTTTCCTTACTGATGGAGCTGGGTGCTCTGCCCTGTGTGAAGGCAGGGTAGAGTTGGTGAGGGTGGAAGAGCTCCAGTCTCCTTTTGGATTATTCAAGGTCAGTCCTCTTCACACACGGAGCCTCAAAAATGGGTGCCTTGCCACAAGTGGGCCTCGCCACATAGGTGGGGTCCGCTCTTGTTACATGTGGGAACTCCATAGGGATACAATTTGTGGTTCACTTATTTTTATAAGATATTGTAGTTTTAGAAGGATTACTGTTTTTTATTCTAAAAACTGGGTCAACTTTTTTCTGTCTTGTGCTTATTCAGTAATTTTTTCTCCTTAGATAAATAAACTCAGTGAGAATAGGGACCCTCTTTTCATGTTTGCAGTCTTAACCTCTAGCATGGTATTTAGAAGATAGTTTCTTAAAAGTGCTTTTTAGTGATCTATGGAAGGGCTTCCTCACCACGGAAGCTCTCCCAAAGTGGTCTGTCCTCCTTCAGGTTGCAGTATGTGCCTCCTCACTAGAGACCATGGGCATGGAATATTGAAGAACATCTGCCAACATTGGCAACAGGAACGAGATTTAGACTGCCTGGTGTCAGAGAACCTGGGGAAAATCAATTGTGTAGATAGAATTCATTCCCCAAGGCTCCTCCAACCTGGCTCATCTTACCCAGTATCCCATTTGCGAGCTTATGCTACAGGAACGCTGTGTGAAAGGATGTGAATGCACGTGCATGGAGGGGGATGAAGGATAAAAGTTTTGGTGTGGCACCATCTATTCTCTCTACTTCCCAGAAAGTGGCTGGAGAGCCTGGGTGGGAGAATCCACACATGTGGTCAGTTAGGTTAGATGAGGCTTTAATCTGCTTTCTCTCTCTTTAGTGATTATTAATAAAACTCTGAAAAATAAGAACCTGGAGTTATTGATTTAAATTTAAATTTTACACAACTGACAAATGGATAAGTATTTATTAAGTACCTACTATGTGCTAGACAATATGCTAGACTTTGGAGTGCTAGATTCGCTGAGTGCTGGGCTTGGGCCAAGCAGACATGAGATCCTTTCCAGCGGGAGAATGGAAGGGAGGATGAGATATAGACAGTGGAGTCTAGAACTGTGGATGTTGTGGGGTAGAATGGAAAGAGCAATAAATTTGCCCCCAACGGACCCTAGATTAAATCTCAACCTTTACTGTTTACTCTCTATACTTCCCTGGGTCTGAGTTTCCTCTTACGTAAAAGAAGGGGTTGGTTTAGGTGATTTTTAATCAATTAAAAATTGATTTCAGATCAATTTTGACTTCAGATCTCCGGCCTTATGAATTGGAGGCTGAGAATGTAGGAAGTTCTGACTAGGAGTATTAGAGAAGGGGATCTTACCCTTTTTGTGTCTATCAAGTCAAGCTTCTATTAAGCACTTACTTGCCAGTTACAGAGCTAAGGATCATCAATGGACCCCTTTGCAAGCTGGCGAAACCTACAGACCCCTTCTCAGAATGTTTGAAATGCATAGGATTACAAAGGAAACTAATTATATTGAAATATAGCTATAAAAAAAGAACAAATTTGGGATATTAGGTTAAGAATCTTAATACTAAAAGATCAGTGCTATGTTTATGAAATAAAGGAACAAGTGGATGAATTTGGACTTTTGAGAGAAGGATATATTTAGATCAAGGCACAGGGCCAGGATTCTGTTGCATCCTTATGTCTAGAACTACTTCAGATCTGGGGCAGCTAGTTAGTGCAGTGGATGGAGCACTGGATCTGGAGTCAGAAAGATATAAATTTAAATTTGGCCTCAGATACTTATTGGCTGTGTGACCCTGGGCCACTTAACCCTCTTTGCTTCAGAATTCTCATATTTAAAATGACCTGGAAAAGGAAATGGCAAGCCACTCTAGTATGTTTGCCAAGAAAACCCCAAATGGGGTCACAAAGAGTGGGGAATGACTGAAAGGACTCAACATCAGCAACTTGACATCTACCCAAAGATTATAGCCCCATCTCAGGTTGAGGCACCCATCTGACCCTTTGGTCAGGGAGATAAAAGGGATTCTTATCTGGATCCAGGTTGGATGGCCAGTGAGGTCCCTTCTAATTCTAAGCTTCTGTGTCTGTAGTGATCTGGGATAGATAAAAGGACACATTGTTCAGCTGTTTAGCAAAAACAAATTGCTTCTATCTGTTGGTTCTGGCAACTAGATTCCATAGAACTCATCTTGACCCAAAGTCAGGAACTGATCTACTATGTGGTCTCTCCACTCCTAGTATCCTTCCCCATCCTTTAGCTCCACAAAACCAAAAAGCTTTGCTTTATTCTTTCTAGTTTTAACAGGGACTAGATACCCTCCTCAAACAAAAAGTTCCCATGAAACAGATTCCTTCTGTTCTTGTTGCAGAACTTCTAAAAGCCAGTCATCTCCTAACCTGCATCTTTGCCTGTCTCCTTCGTACCTTGGAGCCACACTTTGCTTGCCTGTGAAGGCTACTCCCTGGGACAGATCCAATGAGACTTCCAATACTTCCTGCCTGCTTAGATCTCTGTATGCCACCTGCTAAAGTACTTCCCTGACACATAACCCCCATAATCCAGATTTCTCTTAGCTATTAGGATAATAAAAAAAGAAAATGAAGGTAAGATATGAGGAAGTAAGGAGCCAGAAAGGTTGCTTCAGGAGTTCCTTGAGTTTCTGCTCAGCTACAATCTGTAAACCTATTTATGCTGATGAGAACAATAGACTACACTGGCATTGAATCTTTGATGACTAAGACTAACCTAAACAATGGTGTTGTTGATGAGTGATTTCTTGCAAGGAGACCAGGTGGGAGAGAGCCAGAAAGTTATCTGCTGAATGGTGGAATGGTTACTTATTCTGCTTGGCCCTTGATGGCCACAACTAGCAGGGCTAAAAGTCATAGAGGTAAAATTAAACTCCATGCAAGGATTTTCCCCATTGTGAGAATTCTCTCTCCCATTACTTTATTTTAGATCCTTACTTTCAGTCTTAGTAACAACTCTAAGACAGAAGGTTAGGCCAACAGGGATAAGTGACTTGCCCAGGGTCACAGAGCTAGGAAGTGTCTGAGGTTATATTTGAATCCAGGTTCTTCTGACGCCAGGTCTGGCTCTCTATCCAGTGAGCCACCTAGTTGCCCCTCTACCATTATTTTAAATGCTTCCTTCCTTTGCTCTTTATTTATCTATACACGTTCTCTTCCTCTAGGACAGGGGTCGGCAACATATGGCTCTCCAGCCATATCTGGCTCTTTTGAGGGCCAGACATGGCTCTTTCTGCAAAAAAAAAAATCAATTTTTTTTCAGGCACTGTTACAGTAGTGCGCACTGTGAGCACTGTACGGCTCTCACGAAATTACATTTTAAAAAATGTGGCGTTTATGGCTCTCACGGCCAAAAAGGTTGCCAACCCTTGCTTTAGGAGAATGTAAGTCATTTGAGGGCAGGGATAATCTCACTTTTTGTATTTGTATCTTGAGCTCCTAGAACAACTTTTTGTACACAGTGGACTCTTTTTTTTTTTTTTTTAATTTAAACCCTTGTACTTTCGGTGTATTGTCTCATAGGTGGAAGAGTGGTAAGGGTAGGCAATGGGGGTCAAGTGACTTGCCCAGGGTCACACAGCTGGGAAGTGGCTGAGGCTGGGTTTGAACCTAGGACCTCCTGTCTCTAGGCCTGACTCTCACTCCACTGAGCTATCCAGCTGCCCCACACAGTGGACTCTTAATGAGTGTTTACTAAGAAAACCTTCCTTCCTGACTTCTTTCAGGAGTGTGTCCGCCTCCCATTAGAAGTCATCAAGCAAAAGCTGGAACTTGTTATTTTTGAGGGGAAACTTGCTGGGTCTATTGGAGAAAGGATACTTATCAAGATCTAATTGAACTAGATGGCCCCCGGGATCTCTTCCAGCTCTGTGGTTCTGTGTGGTTGAATAGTCTGGGATCCTTCATGGTATTTTGGGGCTCTCTTAAATGGTCAAATCCTTTCCAGGAAGGCAGCCAGGTAGGTAAAGGAGTGATCCCTCTGGCCATCTTGTGTGCATATGGTCAGACTTGTACTAATCTAGAGTACTAGGTACAGTCTCATGAAGTTATCTTTTGGGCTTACTGGAGGCTACATTTCTGATTGAATTAATTTTGTGGGTGTTATAGTTCTGGGTTCTAGTCCTTGCCCTTAAGGAGCTTCCATTCAATTATCCTGAACTCCTCTCCTATCCTTTAATAGAATGACATATCAAAGACAGAGTTGTTGTACTACTGTTCACTGTCAGGACCTTCCTAAATCATTTGCTTAAATCTGACAGGCTTATATGGTCTCTGGGTCCTACCTGCCCAAGGTTTGACCTATTTATCACCCATTAACACCTAGTACTGGTGGATACTGGGGATGATTAGAGATCCAAGAGGTAGAGTATATTAAGGAGATTTTAAGAGAGGAGGCTTTGGACAAATAAGACATGCTGGCTTTTCTCCCTACTCTCTTCTTCTGACCTCTTCTTAATTTCCTCTTTCTAATGACCATTAAATGGGACTTAAGTATATCTTTATTATTACTAATTCAAGAAGAAAGTGAGTTGAAAATTTTGTGATTAATTTTGACTATCCAGTACTCTCCTATTTGGTGACATGATGAGCGTGGATGTCTTTGGGGGGAATAGGGGAGTTTTGGGAGCAGGGAAATAAGGAAAAATTCCCATTTATGTCTGGACCTGCAAAAATGTAACTTGATTTTAATTGTCCTTTGTGGCAATGTCCTATAAGGTCACCAAAATAGTGATGGTTTTTCATGGGCAAAAGCAGTAGGGAGCAGGCCAGTGATGGTGAAACTTTTAGAGACTGAGTGTCCAAACTGCAACCCTCATGCCACACTTGAACCCCTCACTTTACCCCAGACAGGGTAGGGAGGAAGCACTCCCACTGGGCTTGTGGGCAGAGGGGTGAGTGATAAGAGAAATGTCCTTAGTTGCCCATGGAGAGGGGGAAGGGAGCAGCCCCCTCCTGCATGCTCCAACATATGTGCCATAGGTTCACCAACATGGGAGTAGGCTAACCATAATGAGATGCATCATTTCCACAATGTATAGCAAAACTAATTTTAATGTGAGAGAAGTCTGCTGCCTTCACCTCATCTAAGAGCAGGCTTTACAGGGGGCAGCTGGGTAGCTCAGTGGAGTGAGAGTCAGGCCTAGAGACAGGAGGTCCTAGGTTCAAACCCGGCCTTAGCCACTTCCCAGCTGTGTGACCCTGGGCAAGTCACTTGACCCCCATTGCCCACCCTTACCAATCTTCCACCTATGAGACAATACACCGAAGTACAAGGGTTAAAAAAAAAAAGAGCAGGCTTCACTCATTTGTTAAGCCCTTATATGTGGTAATTACTATTCTAAGTATGAACTAGGAAAAAGATCTAAGCAAAAGAAAGTCCCTATCCTAGTTGTGTTTATATTCTAATGGGGAAAGACCACAAATATAATGGAAATGCAGGGGCGGGAAAGGTACCCAAGTTAGGGCAAGGCCTTATGAAAAAAAAATTGAGAATCTGGAGTGGAGCATGGAGAAAAGTGAGCAAGGATGGACTGGGCACTTCATGAAGTGGTAGTGGTAGTCCTAGCCTGGTACTCACCAATCAGAAAAGAAGACAGAGACATCCTCAAGATTAGAGGCTATTGTGAGGTGGTGATTTAGGGATGGAGCAGGGAAAATAGTTCATTCAAATGCCACCCTTTCTGGTCCACCTGTCCCCATATCCCCCTGCCATGCTAGCACCTTCTCCTCTATAGTTTCTCTTCCTATTTTGGACTGTAAGCTTAAAAATTAATATACAATAACTCCAAGTATTATATTTTATAAGATTTAATAATAACTTGAAATAAAAGGAATAAAAAGACAAAAGTAAAAGCCTGAGTAAAGCTAGCTTTCCCAGCTGCCAATGTGGGAGAAGAGAGCCAAAAAATGTGGAGTTACACACAACTTATTTACAAAACGTGAAGATGCGATGTGGGGATGAAAGAAAAAGGAATTTTGGGACAAGAAAAAGAGTTCTGGGAGATGGAGTCTTTAGGGTACAACATTCTAATTACACAGATGTACCTTGAATGCACTTGATTCATCTGCCTCACCAATATGTAAGCTCCTTGAGGGCAAGCATTGGGTTTTCCCTCCTTTCTTTGTACACTTCACACTTGGCATAATGCTTGGCTCAGTGCGTGGCACATTGTAGAAATTTAATGAATGCTTGTTGATTGATCAAAATTGGCAATTATAATCAATATAAATCTAACAACATTTTTGCGTTTGTTTTCATTTATTGCAGTCAGTCTTCTTGTTCCTGCATGGCTATATTGAGGAGAGAACTTTTAAGGATCTCTGAGTTGGTGGTTCTTTCTCCTGCCTCAGATTCTCTCATATTTACTTAATTTCCATTAGTATCTAGTAGCAAACCACCTGCAGGTGCACAGATTGTATCCCCCAGCAAAACACAGGACATGTTTTATAAAAGGACTTTCTTTTAATTTTATCAACAAACTTTAAAAATAAATATAAAGCTAAAAGTGGTACAGTGGCTAGAGCACTGGGCCTGGAGTCAGAAGGACTCAGGGTCAGATACTTATTAGCGGTGTGTCTCTGGGCAAATCATGAACTCCATTTGCCTCAGTTTCCTCATCTGTCAAATGAACTGGAGAAGGAAATGGAAAGCCACTCCTGTATCTTTGCCAAGAAAACCAACCCCAAACAGAATCATGAAGAGTTGGATGACATAACAGAAAAATGACTGAACAACAATAGTAAAATAAACTCCTTCAAGGCAGGGACTCTCAGTTTTGTCCTTACACTTCTAGTGCCTAACATGGTGCCTTGAATGTAGCAGGTGCCAAGTAAAAGATTATTATCTCTATCTCTAGATCTATGCTGAGTATATATATATATATGTATATATATATATATATATATATCCATCCACACCAGGCAAAGGAATCTTCCTAATACTTTTCATCCAAGCAGGGGTTCTAAACTCAGAGACAGGAAGATCTGTGTTTGAATCCTACCTTAGACACTTATTCGCTATGCTACCCCAGTCCAATCGGACCTTCGTTTCTGCAAACAAAAAGAGTGATTAGTGATTTCTAAAATCTCTACAGCTGGAAATACACAATGCTACCTGTGTCTATGAACTTGACCCTCCTTCTGCCTACAGCCTGGGCTCACTCTAACCAACAATACTTCTTAGCCCTAGAACATGTGTGATGTTGGGGTGGATGTGAAACTGTCAGAATCAAAATGGAACAAAAGACCCAAACCTGGTGCAGTGGGGTGGGGGTGGAGGGAGGAGGAAAAAAAATTCTTTTCAAAACCCATTTGAAATAGCAATGTCAATGGATTATGAAGTCACATTTATCTTTCTAAGTAAATAGCAATCAGTCCTGAGAGCAGAGGAGACTTTCAAATAATAGCCAGCCTGTGTTGATATTGACATTGACCCATAAATCTCAATTTCTTGGGGAGATTTTTCGGGGTGGCTCTTTTTTTTTCTTTTTAAATCTTGAACAATTGAACAAAGAGGGGAGAGATTTACATCTGACATCGATCCTAATTGAGCATCCTTGGAAATACTGCCCAACAAACATAGAGTAAAGCATTAATTGATGGCTTCCAACATGCTTCATAACACTTCATTACCCAAACGGGGAGCCATGACAGCTGAAATATGGAGTAATGCTAGTTGGTATGGAACACTACAGATACTGTTTCAGAATAGCATCCTGAAGACAAAAGGAGAACCAGATTGGTGGTGTGGTGGAAAGGAGGCTGAATTAGAAGTCAGAGGTCCTGGGGTAGAATCTCAACTCTCTCACTCTACTGTGTTACAGTGGGCTAATAACTTAATTCAATTTACCAAACATTTATTAAGCATCTACTAAGAATAAAACATTCTGCTAGGTTTCTGAGATGCAAAGAACTTTTCTCAAGGAGTTTTTATTCTATCTCTCTGAGCCTCAGTTTTCTGATCTGTAAAATGGGGATATTATTTTCAACCCTTTCTTTACAGAGTTTTTGTGGGGGGAAGATTTTACCAAGTAAAAGGTATTACATATGTGTAAGGTGTTATTTTTTATTTTAGTCATTTAGGTAGCCTGGACTCATATACCACAGGTATGAAATCAGGCAGGGCTCAAAAAATTTGGGTACCAGGTTTAAACAAAATAACATAAAACAAAAATACAAATATGGAGATGATTAATATAAATACAAGAGGATGCAATAAATTTACAATACTACAACTCAGGGTACACTGTGAAGATTTAATATTCAAATAGGAAAAGTAAGAAAAACGAATCTTCCTTCTATCCTGCCCACTTATACCCCTAAGACCTCCTAATCCCTCACCTCCAGTGCAAAACAGCATAATATAGTTTAAAAAGTTCCAGACAAAGTCTGGAAGACCTGGGTTTAAATCTTGCCACTGACACTAGGTGGGTGACTTGGGTCAACTACTTTTCACCTCTGGGGCTCAGTTTCCTCATTTATAAAATGGGAATAATACTAATAGTATTCTACCATGCAAGGCCTGTAGTTCAAGTGAAATAATCTATGTAAATTTCTTTGCAAATTTTAATTATAATAGCCGATATTTATATAGGAACTATTTTTTTTTTACTTCCACATCTTTCTTTGGGGTATTTCTAACTAGTTAGCTTTTCCCTTAAATCCTCTTCTTTGTGGAAGTTCATCTGGACAGTCCCTGGATATTGCTTCTCTACAGATAAAACCATCTCATATTCTGTATAACTCCTGAAAAATTCACTATCTGAAAGGTTGGGCATGGTTTTAGGCTCCCATTAGGCTATTGAGCTGTCTGGGGAGGTGATGATCTTGGAAGGGGCAGGAACTTGAAATATATACCCAACTGTCTGTGAGTTGTTTCTTGACTTGGTGAAGACCTGAAGGACTTAGGAACATTCCTATAAAATCCATAACTGGAATCGGGCCAACTTCTAATGTAGAGCTATCTGCTTTTCAGAATATAGTTGGGGGGAGGGATTTGGAAGCAATTTTTCCCTTTCAAATCAATAGTGTTATCACAGACATAATGGAACATCTTTTAATCAACACTCACAACCCATTTTATGATGTTATTGTGCTTTAGAAGAAGGGGAAACAGAGTCATCATTTTGCTTGATGATTTGAGGGCAGAGCTAGTTTTACCACACTTCCAGAATATTTCCAGTTATCTCAGGGAAATTCCCCAAACAAAATTATTTTCATTCAATTCTAATGTTAAAAGATAACATTAGAATACATAGGTATCTCTTCGCTGAGCACAGACTGCCATGTTTTCTTTGAGAAATACATTTCCCAGAAGTCTGTGTGGCAATTCCACAGAACAGTCATGCCGTCCCAGCCATGTTGGTATGGATTATGGAACTCATTCATAGGGTTCTGGGGAATGTAGTTCCTAAGGAGGATGTAGCTTCGACTTCAGCCATGAACATACTTTTCTTTACATAAGGAGTGACACAGGAGCATCTATGTGTCTGGGAGTTGTGTATGCACTCACATATATCGTAAAATGAAATACACAGAAGGGGATTTGGAGAAGGGGAGGGGAAGATGTGTCAGCAGAGCTAACGGGGCATAGTGAAAGGATTGAGTTTGCCTCTTTTTTGCCTCTGACTTTGTACCTCTGTTTCTTCGTCTGTAAAATAGGGGAGAATAATGGTTTCACTATTTTATAAGGCTGCTCTCAGGAACGTTTTTGATGAACCCTAATATGCCATAGAAATGTGAGTTTCTATTATCATAACGAGTGGGCGTAGCGTCGAGGAGTCTCCATACATGCTGGGAATCGGTTCCCTAGACGCAAGTTGGGGATTTCCACGAGGAGAGCTCGAGAATTCTGCTTTCTCATCCCCTGTTCTTCCTCTGACTTCTGTCCCGATCCTACTTTTATTCTTGATGGTAGTTCTTCTGGGACGTTTAGGTCCCCATTTCGCAACAGAAGCCCTACCCTTGCAGATGGCGGGCAGATGATGGCTTTTCCCCCCGAACCCTTCAGAAAGAGGGGTATTTAGAAAGGGAAGCACTCTTCCTAAGGACAGCAGCAGAGGAGGACTCATTCCAAGCACATCTCTGTGAGAATCGTCATCCTTTTGGGCTCCGGGCCAGGGGAGTGAACTTTATCACCTGGAGTTGACAT
The DNA here is from genome assembly GCF_016433145.1 of Gracilinanus agilis. NCBI lineage: Eukaryota > Metazoa > Chordata > Mammalia > Didelphimorphia > Didelphidae > Gracilinanus > Gracilinanus agilis. Next base: position 562,106,503 of record NC_058131.1, on the reverse strand, counting down.
GGGCGAGATAGATGGGCTCCTTCTGGGTCTCTTGCCAGTTATTGCTTGGGCTGCCAGAAAATCTTAATCATGCTGTTTGGAATGGCTGTGGGCCCATCCCCCTGCTGCCAGCTGGCTCCCTGAATACGCAGGCTGCCTTCGCATGCCTACCTCTTGCCTCCACTTCAATGCCTGCTCCAGAAGGCTGGGGCTTTTCTGCCATGTTTCCAATTCTGTACCGTGTTATTCATACATGCCTATTCTTAACTCCAAGCTGCCTCAGAATGTGTCTGTCTTAGAACAGCACAAGACCCAAGCAATTTAGCAAGGAAATATTCAAAGGAGGGGAAAGGTTCCCTTTAATAATAGATGTCTCCAATGACTGATATTCTCCATTAAAATGAAGTCTGCTTCAGTCACCTTTGCAGGCTACCCAGTAACCACAGAAGCAATCCAAAGCCCTTCAGGGATGCTGTCAGGGATGCACCATAATTACATACAAAACCATTTTTTCTCCTCCTGTACAAGATTTTCAGGTTATTAAAAATCCCGTAATGTATGGGAGAACCAAGGGAAAGAGCAAGAAGGCACGAAATCAACACTATTTCAATCCAGTAATCAGTACACACAGCAAATGCCTACTATGTGGCAGGACCCTGCTAAGAGTCAGAGATTTGGAGTGAAAAAGAAAATAAAACAGGAGATTACAGGAGAAACAATATGTATGCACATATATACACATGCATGTGTATATATATATATATATATATATATATACATAGAGATAAAAGGAAATGTAGTCATTTAGTGATAGGGGGCAGGCACTAAGACTTGGGGGGAAAGTCATGATATAAAGGTGGTATATAAGCAGAGTCTTGAAGAAAACTAGAGTTGTTTAGAGGTAGAAACATTTTAGATGTGGGGAATAGCCCATACAAAGTCAGGAAGAAGGGCACAAGCATTTATTAAGTCCCTACTATGTGCCAGGCACTGTGATAAGTACTTTGCAAATATTATCTCATTTGTTTTTCACAACAACACTTGGAGGTTCTTTTATTGTTCCCATTTTACAGATGGGAAAAATGAAATAGGAGCATATATGATTTGTCCAGAGCCACACAGTTAGTTTGAGGCTGAATTCGAACTAAGGTCTTTTGATTCTAAGTCCAGCTTTCTATCCCTTGTGGGATTTAGTTGTCCCTAGGCACTGAGACCAGAGACATGAAGCTGCTGTGTGTGGTACAGAATGAAGACTATTTGGATTGGACCAAAGGATCCTGAAGGGGGAAGTAAAGCATAAAATGGTTCTGGAAAAGTAGGTTGGAGCGAGGTTATGAAAGGCTTTAAGTGCCAAAAAGAGGGTATTTGTTTCTGATCGTAAAGGTAATAGAAAGCTACTGCAGTTTATTGACCAGGTGAGGAGGTGGTACTGCTTTGGTAACCTAACATCACTTTGGTGGAGGTGTGGGGAATTTTCTTTCTCTCTTAAATTTCAGACCCACAGCAAAATGGGTTGGATCACTGCTAAGGTCTAATGTTAAATGGGTAAAATGACACCTAGGAGGTTCAGTGGATAGAAAGCCAGACCCAGAGACAGGAGGTCCTGGGTTCAAATCTGACCTCAGACACTTCCTAGCTGTGTCACCCTGGGTAAATCACTTAACCCCCATTGTCTAGCCCTTACCTCTTTCTCTGCCTTGGAACAAATACACAGTCTCAATTCTAAGGCAAAAGATAAGGATTAAAAAAAAAAGAATTAACAGAGGAAATGCACTAGAATTAAGAGGAATTAGGAAAGGCTTTCTATAAAAGCTGACATTTTAGTTGGAACTTAAAGGAAATCAGTAGAGACTTTCTTGGCAGAGATACTAGAGTTGTTTGCCATTTCTTTCTCCAATTCATTTTACAGAGGAGGAAACTGAGGCAAACAGGGTTAAATGACTTGCCCAGGGTCATGCAGTTAGTGTCTGAAGCCAGATTTGAACTCATGAAGCTGAGTCTTCCTGATTCCAGCCCTACTGCTTTATCCACTCCATCACCTTGCTTCCTCTTTGTAGAATAGGTCCATAGAAACATGTGCCGTTCTTGTTTCTATTTCACAAGCTATCTCTCATCTGGGTTAATTAATTTTTATTTCTTAAAAATGTTTACCTTCCATCTTAAGATCAATACTATGTATTGGTTCCAAGACAGAAGAGAGGAGGTTATGTGACTTGTCTACAGTCACACAGCTAGGAAGTATCTGAGGCCACATTTGAACCCAAGACCTCCTGTCTCTGGCCCTGGCTCTCAATTCACGGAGCCACCTGGCTGCCAAAGAGGCACAGAGGAGTAGAAACATATCAGGAAATCCACTCCAATCATATCTAGAGGTTTAATGATGATAATAATAAATAGTGGTCAATATCTATAGAGCATTTTAAGGTTTAAAAATGCTTTCCAAATAAAATTTCATTTTTATCCTCACAATAGACCTGGGAAATAGGGCTATTAATCATCCCCATTTTACAGAAGAGGAAACTGGGTCCCAGAGAAAATTAAGCGACTTGCTGAGGGTCACACAGGTGGTGATTATTTGAAGCAGGATTTTCACTCTAACCTTCTTGATCTACTGTGCCACTCAGTTGCTTAATAGATCGACAAGACAGTTAAAGAAGGGGTGGGCTAGCTACAAAGTCCTCAATTTTGGATTAATTATGAAATGTGAGCTAGAATCAATTATAAAATCTGAATTAACTCCAAATATTATCTGAGATGAAAGTATTGTACAGTGGAAAGAATACTGGATAAGGGATTAAAGGATTTTGGTCCAGATCTCAGCTCTATCATTTATATTACCTGTGTGACTTTGGGCAAAGGATTAGTCCTCTCCTACTTTCCAGTCTTCTTACACCTTACTCTGTGATTGGTGCTCTTCAATCTCGTGCCACTGACTCTTTGGCTGTTCCATGAACAAGAGGCGTCATCTCTTTGCTCTGGGCATTTTCTCTGGTTGTCCCTCATGCGTGGAATGCTCTCCCTTCCTCACTCTGACTACAGATCTCTCTGGCTTCCTTTAAGTTCCAAGTAAAATCCCACATTTGACAAGAAACCTTCCACTACCCCTCTTCATTACAGTGCTATTCCTCTCTTAATTATTCTCTATTTATCCTGTATATAGATTGCCTTGTATATATTTATTTATATTTTGTCTCTTTAGATTGTAAGCTCCTCGAAGGCAGGAACTGTCTCACCTCTTTTGTATCCCCAACACTTAATAAATGTTTATTGAATTGAATTGTCTCTGAGCCTCAATTTCCTCATCTGTAAAATGAGGGGATTTTACTAGATGACTTCTGAGGTCCCTTCTGCTTCGAAATCTATGAATATGTTGAAAAGAATATGGTAGAAAAATTATTTCCTTTTTCTCCATTTTGCTCTTAGCAATACCTGCTATCAATTTTCTCTGATGAGACTGCCATCTTCTCATTGCAGTCCAGATTAATGCTCCAGTTGGTTCAGTGGTTGGTAGATTATAAGACAATCTCAATAGCCTGTGAACCCCAAGAGGACAGAGACAATATTTTATCTAATCTTTTTTATGTCCACCCAGTACCCTAGCACAGTGTTCTTAGCACACGTTAGGAACTTTATAGATTATTTGTTCAGTAAATGGACAATCCTTAAAGATAGTATGAAGGTCAAATGAGATAATAATGTGAATAGTTTCCTAGAAATTAAAAGTGCTGCTAATAATAGAATCCTAGTTTTAAAGCTAGAAGAGAATTCAAAAGCCATTTAGTTCAACTTTCTTTTTTACAGATGAGGAAACAAAGGCTCAAAGAGATGAAAAGATTTGCCCAAACTCAGGATTTGAATCCAGGTCCTCTGACAACCTCTTAGGGAACATCATTTAGAAATTGCCTGATGAGAATAGGAGGCAGGTTGATAAAAGATGATAGATGATCATCCCAAGTGCTTCCCTGGTACCCTAGGAATACAGAGAGACCTATAGGAAGGTCTCCAAAATGCTGAGTAAATCCTTAAAAGAAGACTTATGGGAAAATGTAGAAAAGAATTGCAAAGGATGAGGTGTAGATTGGCTTGCTATCTGCACCACTGCAGAGATGGAGAAGATCCCAGATTCATGATAGGCTGAAGTTTACAAATGTAATGAATTATAGATTATATGGTGTTTCTTATTAGATCCATTTCTCCACTTAGAAAATGACCCCCCCCCTTTTTTTAATGGGAGAATCATATTCAAGCCTTCTGTTAGGCATTGGTAGTCAAGTTAGTGAATCAATAGCACTGATGAAGTTCCATCAGGGCAGCAATGCTGCTACAGGCTAGAGGCTATTTTCTAAGATCTGGGCATTTCTAAGGAAGAATTATGGATGAGGCTGGAGGAATAGTCTCCATTGATACCTAACATCTGCTTTCCCTATGGCTAAAACTTATCTCCACCAACAAATGCCTAAATATTTTTCTAGCAAATCCATGAGATCAAAGGCATTGATTATTCATATTTACAATGGAAACTCTTATTTTGCTAATAGCTAATCTAGGATATTATTATAATTATCATTATTATGGCTAATAATTATTATCACAATTACTTTCACTGGGTTAAAAAAATTAAAATTTATGCCAAGTAAAAAGAGATTAAGGAAAATAATGATATCATATTAAAATGGAAAGAACACTAAACTTGAAGACAAGAGTCATAATCTTGACACTGTCCTTTCGTAATTAAATGAATATTGGCAGATTACTCTTTCTTTTTCAGTCTCAATTAGCTCATTTTTTTTAAAGCCCTTACCTTCTGTCTTAGAATCAATACTGTGTATAGGTTCTAAGGCAGAAGAGAGGTAAGGGCTAGATAATGGGGGTTAAGTGACTTGCCCAGGGTCTCTTGGTTAGGAAGTGTTTGAGGTCAGATTTGAACCCAGGACTTCTCATCTCTGGGCTTGGCTCTCTACTGAGTCACCTAGCTGCCCCTTGTTCATCTACAAGGTGGGCATAAGAATACACAAACTACTTAACATACAAAACATTTTTGTTAACTCTAAACATGCATACACATACTTTAAAACTTAGAATACTTAGAATTTATATTTCTATATATTTACATATAATATTTATATTTATAAGTATTTAGAATTTTATAATTTAGAGAATTGCCTTGTGATGGGGATGTTAAGGACATGCGTAGGGTCACATAATTAGGAGGAGTCAGAAGCAGGACTTAAGAAGCCAACTGTCTATCCACTTTACCACACTGCCTCTCAAAGTTCATATACGATTAGTCCAAAGAATATATGGGATTAGAATATTAAGATGGAATGGGCCTTTGAGATTATTTAGCTAAATTCTCTCATTTCATAGATGAGAAAACCAGGGCTCAGAGAGATTAGTTTATTATCATCAGTTTTATTCCCTAGGTTTCCTAGCATCATGGCTTTCTGAAGATTATAAGGTAGAACTATGATGGTGAACCTATGGCACAGGTGCCAAAGATGGCATGCAGAGACCTCTCTGTGGGCATGCGCACCATCACCTGCCAGATTAGTTACTAGAAAGGCAGAGGGACTTGGGCAGAGCTTCTCCCTTCCCTCTCTCCACTGCGCCTCTCCACCCCTCTACCCAGAAGCCCAATGGGAGCCCTTCCTCCCTCCCCTAAGTACCCATCCAGGGTACTCTCCTCTCTTTCTCTCACCCTCGTTTGGTGTAAGGCAGTGGTGAGGGGGTGGCACTAGGTCTCTAGTTGGGTTGGGTGAGGCACAGTATACAGTGTCTAAAAGGTTCTAAAAGGTTCACCATCACCGAGGTAGAGGGTGCTTTGGCCCAAAGCCAAGAGATCCAAGGGGTCCCACTTCCTGCCAGACCCATCTCCATTCATGATCCTCTACAGGCTCCCTGCTCTATAACTACTCATAAAATCATAAATACAGAGAGGAAGGAAAGAGACATAAATACAGAGACAGAAGCTATTTGGTTCAATTCCATTCATTTTACAAAAGCCAGAAGAAATTGAGGGCCACAGAGATTCAGAGCTATGCCTAAGGACACATCAGTAGCAAGCATCAGAGGAGATTTAAGCTCATTTTTTGACTCCAGAGCCAGAACTCTTGCCATTGGGTCCCATTGCCTCCAGGTTACCTACCGTAGGTTCCTGTCATGATGTGCCCCTCCAGCCATATCCCCTCCCTCCCAGCCCACACAGGGGCAGAGACTGGACCATTCCCTCCCCAGTTTCTAGCTGCAGCTGGCAACATTTCCTCCCCAAATCCCCACTCCTCATTTTTTTTTAAACCTGAAAGAATTTCCACTCAGAACTCTGGTTTTCCCTGGGGCAAGGCAGCTGAGAAAAGTTCTCTCACTGGGAAGTCCTGCATAGTTACTAAAAGATTGATATTAAACAGACTGGGGCCCCACAAATCCCTACCCAGTTTTGTCTGCAGCTGTCACAAAATGAAAAGGGCTCTTCTTAATGCTATCTCTCGGCCTGCCAAGTTGTGGCTGAGTGAGAGTGCTTAATTAGATACTGCAACATTTTTAATCCATGACAAGTAAATTCCAGGCTGAATATTGTTTCTTCTGGGTCACAAATTGCTTTTGTGCTTTTTCAGAAATCAAATTGTCACTATTTTGTTTATGGTAGAGGGAATTACATTCTTTTTTTAGTCTTAGGGCAGTCCATGTCCTGTCTATATATGCTAGGTAGGAGAGATGGGTTTTTTCTTTAGATCTAATTGATATCTTTTGTTTTAACTTTGCCTAGATTTCATTCTGTGCCCCTCCCTAAGAGCAATCCCTTATAGCAAAAAATTTTTGAATCTTAAAAAAGGAAGGAAAAAATCCAGCAAAAATCAATAAGACTAACATTATATGTAATGTTCCACACATGTTGCTATACCTCTGCAAAAGAGTGAGTGGAGATGCCTTCTCATATCTCTTCTTTGAGGCCAAGTCTGATCTTTATAATTTTGAAGTCACTATGACACCATAAAGTACTGGTCTGATGACTCTTCACTCTGAAATGTTACTTTAATATTTGGAAACCAACTCTATATTTTTTCCATTTTGATCTTTAACCTTTTTTTTTTTACTTTGAAATTTTGATGTTTGAAAGGGGAAAAGACAAAAACTAAAATGATTTTTAAAAGTTTTATCTTATTTTTATTAATACCCTTTGTTTTTACAGAACATTAGTTTCTTAATATATCCCTTACACTCTCCTAACCTTCCCATCCTCACTCAGGGGATCAGATGTGGCCTGACTAAAGGGGTACATCCTTAGTCCTGAACATTATGTCTCTCAGTATAGTCTACAACCCAATTAGCTTTTCTGAATGTTGGATCATACTAATGAGTCATACCAAATAGGAAAAGGAATTCCTTCTACAATGCCTCCACTCTCAACTTTTAGCACTTGCTTAGGGTGCCTATTGGATGGGGCATCTTTTACCAAGGTATTTCATTTCCTTTTTGGACAGCTCTCATTGTTATCCAGTTTTCTTTCATAAGGAATCTAATTCTATTTTTCTTCAAATTCCACATACTTCCCTAGTCCTGTCCTCTGGGGCTAAACAAAACGGGTCTAATCACTTTTGTACAGTCTTTAAAATACTTGAAGCTAGCCACAATTTTGTCTATATGTTTTGTTGTTACAAATTAAAAAAAAAACCATTTTAATACTTAAAGATAGATCAGTAATAATGGCTTATATTTTTGATTCTTATAGCATAAGTTACAAAGAGACAGAGAGCAAGCAATATCAGTTCTAGGAGATTTTGGAGTCCATACCTTAGAGCTATATATCCATCATAAAGATAAACATAAAGGAAAAGATAGTGCTGAGCAAATTGGTAGAGAATTTAGAGATGAAAGATTTAGCATCTTCTTAATGGGAACATTAAGGAATATACACATATTTTTAGCATCATATGGTACTTTTACAAAAATATGCCATGTGATAGTGCACAGAAAATTTAAATAAATGTAAAAAATAAAGTATTAAACACATAGTTTACAGATCAGAATACAAAAGTATAGCAGTTAATACAGGGAATAGAAATAAAAGATAGACCCTACATGGAAATGTAATAATATGCTAAATCTGAGTAGCAAAAAAGAGGAATAGCACTTCCAGATCTCACATTATATGAAAAAAGAATAATCATCAAAACTATTTGGTCCTTGTTAAAAAAGGAAAAAAAGTAATCATTAAAACAGATTAGATAAAGATTAATAAGAATGGCTGAATTAAAAAAGCCAATATTTTAAAAAACCAAGAACATAAAGTATTTGGGAAAGAATTCTCTGATAGGAAATTCTGGGAAAAAGTAGAAAAAGGTTCTACAGATTTTAGGATTCATTTAATATCTTATTATTATATATTATTATAATANAGATTAGTTTATTATCATCAGTTTTATTCCCTAGGTTTCCTAGCATCATGGCTTTCTGAAGATTATAAGGTAGAACTATGATGGTGAACCTATGGCACAGGTGCCAAAGATGGCATGCAGAGACCTCTCTGTGGGCATGCGCACCATCACCTGCCAGATTAGTTACTAGAAAGGCAGAGGGACTTGGGCAGAGCTTCTCCCTTCCCTCTCTCCACTGCGCCTCTCCACCCCTCTACCCAGAAGCCCAATGGGAGCCCTTCCTCCCTCCCCTAAGTACCCATCCAGGGTACTCTCCTCTCTTTCTCTCACCCTCGTTTGGTGTAAGGCAGTGGTGAGGGGGTGGCACTAGGTCTCTAGTTGGGTTGGGTGAGGCACAGTATACAGTGTCTAAAAGGTTCTAAAAGGTTCACCATCACCGAGGTAGAGGGTGCTTTGGCCCAAAGCCAAGAGATCCAAGGGGTCCCACTTCCTGCCAGACCCATCTCCATTCATGATCCTCTACAGGCTCCCTGCTCTATAACTACTCATAAAATCATAAATACAGAGAGGAAGGAAAGAGACATAAATACAGAGACAGAAGCTATTTGGTTCAATTCCATTCATTTTACAAAAGCCAGAAGAAATTGAGGGCCACAGAGATTCAGAGCTATGCCTAAGGACACATCAGTAGCAAGCATCAGAGGAGATTTAAGCTCATTTTTTGACTCCAGAGCCAGAACTCTTGCCATTGGGTCCCATTGCCTCCAGGTTACCTACCGTAGGTTCCTGTCATGATGTGCCCCTCCAGCCATATCCCCTCCCTCCCAGCCCACACAGGGGCAGAGACTGGACCATTCCCTCCCCAGTTTCTAGCTGCAGCTGGCAACATTTCCTCCCCAAATCCCCACTCCTCATTTTTTTTTAAACCTGAAAGAATTTCCACTCAGAACTCTGGTTTTCCCTGGGGCAAGGCAGCTGAGAAAAGTTCTCTCACTGGGAAGTCCTGCATAGTTACTAAAAGATTGATATTAAACAGACTGGGGCCCCACAAATCCCTACCCAGTTTTGTCTGCAGCTGTCACAAAATGAAAAGGGCTCTTCTTAATGCTATCTCTCGGCCTGCCAAGTTGTGGCTGAGTGAGAGTGCTTAATTAGATACTGCAACATTTTTAATCCATGACAAGTAAATTCCAGGCTGAATATTGTTTCTTCTGGGTCACAAATTGCTTTTGTGCTTTTTCAGAAATCAAATTGTCACTATTTTGTTTATGGTAGAGGGAATTACATTCTTTTTTTAGTCTTAGGGCAGTCCATGTCCTGTCTATATATGCTAGGTAGGAGAGATGGGTTTTTTCTTTAGATCTAATTGATATCTTTTGTTTTAACTTTGCCTAGATTTCATTCTGTGCCCCTCCCTAAGAGCAATCCCTTATAGCAAAAAATTTTTGAATCTTAAAAAAGGAAGGAAAAAATCCAGCAAAAATCAATAAGACTAACATTATATGTAATGTTCCACACATGTTGCTATACCTCTGCAAAAGAGTGAGTGGAGATGCCTTCTCATATCTCTTCTTTGAGGCCAAGTCTGATCTTTATAATTTTGAAGTCACTATGACACCATAAAGTACTGGTCTGATGACTCTTCACTCTGAAATGTTACTTTAATATTTGGAAACCAACTCTATATTTTTTCCATTTTGATCTTTAACCTTTTTTTTTTTACTTTGAAATTTTGATGTTTGAAAGGGGAAAAGACAAAAACTAAAATGATTTTTAAAAGTTTTATCTTATTTTTATTAATACCCTTTGTTTTTACAGAACATTAGTTTCTTAATATATCCCTTACACTCTCCTAACCTTCCCATCCTCACTCAGGGGATCAGATGTGGCCTGACTAAAGGGGTACATCCTTAGTCCTGAACATTATGTCTCTCAGTATAGTCTACAACCCAATTAGCTTTTCTGAATGTTGGATCATACTAATGAGTCATACCAAATAGGAAAAGGAATTCCTTCTACAATGCCTCCACTCTCAACTTTTAGCACTTGCTTAGGGTGCCTATTGGATGGGGCATCTTTTACCAAGGTATTTCATTTCCTTTTTGGACAGCTCTCATTGTTATCCAGTTTTCTTTCATAAGGAATCTAATTCTATTTTTCTTCAAATTCCACATACTTCCCTAGTCCTGTCCTCTGGGGCTAAACAAAACGGGTCTAATCACTTTTGTACAGTCTTTAAAATACTTGAAGCTAGCCACAATTTTGTCTATATGTTTTGTTGTTACAAATTAAAAAAAAAACCATTTTAATACTTAAAGATAGATCAGTAATAATGGCTTATATTTTTGATTCTTATAGCATAAGTTACAAAGAGACAGAGAGCAAGCAATATCAGTTCTAGGAGATTTTGGAGTCCATACCTTAGAGCTATATATCCATCATAAAGATAAACATAAAGGAAAAGATAGTGCTGAGCAAATTGGTAGAGAATTTAGAGATGAAAGATTTAGCATCTTCTTAATGGGAACATTAAGGAATATACACATATTTTTAGCATCATATGGTACTTTTACAAAAATATGCCATGTGATAGTGCACAGAAAATTTAAATAAATGTAAAAAATAAAGTATTAAACACATAGTTTACAGATCAGAATACAAAAGTATAGCAGTTAATACAGGGAATAGAAATAAAAGATAGACCCTACATGGAAATGTAATAATATGCTAAATCTGAGTAGCAAAAAAGAGGAATAGCACTTCCAGATCTCACATTATATGAAAAAAGAATAATCATCAAAACTATTTGGTCCTTGTTAAAAAAGGAAAAAAAGTAATCATTAAAACAGATTAGATAAAGATTAATAAGAATGGCTGAATTAAAAAAGCCAATATTTTAAAAAACCAAGAACATAAAGTATTTGGGAAAGAATTCTCTGATAGGAAATTCTGGGAAAAAGTAGAAAAAGGTTCTACAGATTTTAGGATTCATTTAATATCTTATTATTATATATTATTATAATATATATTATTATATATCATAATAATCTCAAAATGGATATATAGCTTAAACATGAAAGATCACAACATAAAATAAAATTACAAGGGAACTAGATTAGATACCTTTCATAGTTAGAGGGGAAAATTCTTAAATTAGAAAAGAGAGCTGATCGCAAAGGATAAAATACAAAATATAAATGTATAAAATTGAAAAGCTTTTGTACTGACCAGCTCAATGCAGCTGAGATAAAAAGGGAATCAAGTCATTAGGAAAAATCTTTGCATCAAATATTTCTGATAAAGGTTTAATATTTAAGATACACAGAGGCCTGGCACAAATATATAACAATGAAAACTATTATATATGGTCAGAGGTTATGAATAAACTATTTTAAAAAAGAATTGCAAACCTATTATAACCATAAAAAAGACTATTTCAAATAAGCAATAAGAGAAATGCAGAGCAAAACAACTCACACCCAAGAAATTAGCAAAGATGACAAAATAAGATAATAGTTTAACATTGGAAGGGTATTAGAAAGACAGGTATACACACTGCTAGTGAAATTGTAACTTAGTCCAACCCTTCTAGAAAGTAATTTAGAATTTGGCTAAGAAAGTGACCAAAATGTTTATTTTCTTTGACCCTGAGAGCCACTGTCAGGCATATTCCCCAAGAAGGACTAAGCTAGATTATGAATAGACAAGAGATGGAAAAACATTGTAAAATGTAAAATGGATAATTTTGATTACATTAAATTGAAGAGGTTTTGTGCAAATAAAACTAATGTAGCCAAGATTAGAGGGGAAGCAATAAGTCGGGGAAAATATTTATAGACAGTTTTTTGGATAGAGGTCTTATATCTAAAATATATAGAGAACTTTGTCAAATATATAAGAATATGAGTCATTCCTCAGTTGTTTCATGGTCAAAGGATATGACAGACAGTTTTTGAATGAAGAAATCAAGACTATATGCAACTATGTGAAAAGATGCTTTAAATCATTATTGATCAGAGAAATGAAAAGCAAAACAACTCTTAGATATCATTTTGTACCTATCACATTGGCTAAAATGGTAAAAGGGCAAAATGAACAATTTGGAGAATATGTAGAAAAATAGGGACATTAATACATTGTTGGTAGAACTGTGAACTGATTCAACCATTTTGTTGTTGATGTTTTTGTTTTTATTTTTTTAAACCCTTACCTTCCATCTTAGAATCAATACTGTGTATTGGTTCCAAGACAGAAGAGCAGTAAGGGCTAGGCAATGAGGGTTAAGTGACTTACCCAGGATCACCCAGCTAGGAAGTGTCTCAGGCCACATTTGAACCCAGGACCTCCTGTCTCTGGGTCTGGTTCTCAAACCATTGAGCCACTTAGCTGCCCCTGATCCAACCATTTTGGAAAGCAATCTGGAATTATACTCAAAGAGTTATAAAACTATGTATACTTTTTTGAACCAGTAATATCACTATTAAGTTTATTTCCTAAGGTAAACAAGGAAAAAGTAAAATAAATTAACTGCTCTAAAATATTCATAACATCTCTTTTTTTTTTTGTGGTGGCAAAAAACTGGAAATTGAAGGAATTCCCATCACTTAGGGAATGGCTGAACAGGTTGTAGTAGATGATTTTAATGCAATACTACTGTGCCATAAGAACTGACAAACAAGCTGATCATAAAAAACAAAAACCAGAAAAGACTTATATGAAGTGACACAAAGTAAAGTATGCAGAACAGGAGAATGTTGTATACTGTGACAGCAATAATGTACGATGATCAACTGTGAATGACTTAACTATGATCAACAAGGCAAGGATCCAGGACTATTCCAGAAGAATCGTGATGAAAAAGGATATCCACCACCACAGAAGGAACAGACGGAGTCTGAATGCAGATTGAAACATACAATTCTTCATCTTATTTCCTCCATGAATTTCACTCTAGCATAAGCAATATATGTCTTGTTTTACAATACGACAAATAGGAAAATATATATTATATGACAATAGGTGAACAATCTCTATCCTTTTATCTGCCTTCTTGGGGAGGGGAGGGAGGTGGGAAGGAGGAGGGAAGAAAAAGAATGAGACAGATTTTTGGATATGATAATGTGAAAATTGGTTTCTCTTAGATAAGTATATTATAATTTATTACATATTTAAAATATATGTATTATATTGTTACCTATTATATTGTTTTATATATATACATATACATAAATGCTAATTTAAAAAAGGGTCTAAGATAGAAAGAAAAATTCCTCCATGTATTAAAGTATATTCAATAGTACTTTTTTCTGTAGAAAAGAAGTTAAAGTAGATACTCAGAGATTGGAAAATGACTAGCAAATTTTGGTACCAGGATAGAATGGAATTTTTCTGGACCAACCACAAAAAATAATAATAACTAATATTTAAATAGTGCTTACTATGTGCCAGGCACTGTGCAAAGTGCTTTTCAATGATCTCATTTGATCCTCACAACAACCCTGGGAGGTAGATACTATTATTTCCCTCATTTTACATATAAAGAAACTGAAGCAAATAGAGGTTAAATGATTTGCCCAGGATCACACAGCTTAATAAATGTTAGAGGTCAGATTCGAACTCAGGTTTTCCTGATTCCAGATCCAGCTGTGCCATGATGAATATGAAGCATGAAGGAAGGTATATGAAGACATATGAATTGACACAAAGTGAAAGAAACAGAACCAGGAAAACCATTTACCCAGCTGTGATGATTTAAATGGAAAGGAAAACATCAATAGCAAAAAACAAAAACTGAATTTTTTTTTTGAAATTAGGATGACCTAGTTTGGCACTGTAGAAGAGAACCAGAATACATCTCTTTTCTTTCTTTGTTGAAGTTGGGAATAGCCAGGGCTGGGGTACAGGGGAAGCTACTGAGACCTAAAGGGGCAAATACAATCATATTCGCTTGACGTGTTGGTTTGTTTTATTGAATTGCTTTCTTTTCCTTTCTTTTTTATTCTTAGTTATAAGGGAGGCTCTCTAGATAGGGAGCAGGGGTTATATTGGGAGATGAAACAAAAGAAATCACAGTAAAGGAAAGAATCTGTTCCCACCTTACTGGAAATCCAAGGGAAAACTAGTAGAATCCTAAGTGATGTGATGAAAAGAGGGGGGACCTTTTTTCCTAGGAGCTATTGTGTAAGCAGCTCTTCTTGGCTTGGTCACTAATCATCTTGACATATCCCCCTGGCACATGGACACCTGGGGACTAATCAGGAGCCACTGCAAGCCATGAAGTCCTTTAGCAATGTACTATGCATAGAGCCAGCTCTATAGGAAGAGTCCAGTATAGTAAATCAAGGCTACCTCTCAATCACCTCAATAAAAAATGTATTTTTAAAATTGTGGGGAGAAAAGGAAATTTTTAAAAATCTGCCTTGACTATAAAATGAGTAAAATTATTTGGTTTTATTTGATCTATTACATCTATGATTTTGTTCATCTAGAGAGCTGACGGTGAGGAACTTCTTTTCCTTAATGCAAGCTGGCACCTTCTCTAAAATTTATAATCTTAGAGAACTACCTTGGCACCGAGAAATTAAGTGACTTTTCCAGAGTAACATAGTCAGTATGTCAGAGATGGGGACATAATATGTTAGAGGCAGGACTTGAACTAATTTCTTCTTCTGAGGTTAATTTGCTATCCACTAAGCCATACTGCTTCTAATGAATAAAACCACAATACCTATAAAATCCAAGGAAAAATCAAGAAAGGCTTACTTTTATTAGTCAAAATTGAACAAAAGATCTTGACAAAATAATGTATTTTTTTCCCCATATAACATGAAGATAAGTTTCATTTTTAGATATAAGTGTGCTTAGTGCTCTCTAATAGGGATAGTTTATAGCACTAGACATGAAGGATAAGGAAAAATCACACAAATGACATCAGCATCATGGCATTATCATTAGGTTCATCTATGTTCCAAAGTTGTTTTGTAGAGTGGGAATCTAGAACTTGGACAGCATCTTGCCACAGAAATAATGGGGCTGGGTTCCTAAATTAGTTCACAAAAACATATTTTGACCCACAACTAAACTACTAGAATCAAAGTTCTCTCACAACAACGTCAGTCCTGTTAAAATCCAACTAACCAAATGTTTAGAATTCAGGTAAGGCAGCACCACACTGCTCGATAGCAGCGTTCACACTGAGCTGTACCCACGCACACGTTCCCAGGACAAAAACCATCTCTGAACATAGTTTCTATTTGCCTACACAAAGTTGAAGGCCAACAAGGTGATCTTCAGCAAAATTATTAAGCCAACGGTTTGTCTTCCCCTGTCTTAGCTTCTCTCTTTTTCTATATCTCTCCTGGCCCCAACCATAATGCCTACTCCTCTCATCCCTTCTGGGTGGCCACTGTCCTTTATGAGAAAAAACTCGAAAGGATCTCATGTGGCATCATTTATACTTGTTAGTTGACTGACATTGTATTTTAGTATGAAAATTTGTGGCTTAGTGAGTAAAAAGAATGCCATAACTCTAGCTATGTAAATTTGATCAAATTTCTTCATCCTTTGGAAGCTCATTTTTACTTATCTGTAAAATGGATAAAATATTATCTCTGTTGCTTACCTTATAGCCTAATTGGAAACAGACCCCTTTAACCATAAAGCACTAACTTCAAAAGATTATTTTGAGAATAATAATGTAAACAAAGTAATCTACTCATGTAAAGGATTATTCATGTTACTTTCATCAAACACTTATATTTTCATCCTTTTACCCATGATTATTAAATGAAAGCAGCTTAACAAAGAGACTAGAGAAACAAGCTCAGAGACAGGGAGATCCATGTTTAAGTTCTGCTTCTGCCACATTTTGTCTATGGGACCCCAAGAAAGTCACTTTTCAGTGCCCTAGACAGCTTGCTAAGACTATAGGTTGAAGAGTAGTAGCTGATCAGCAATGGTGGAAGGAGTTCTCTGTACCAGTAAAATCTTAATAATGATAAAAAGAAGGAAAAGGAAAAAGGAAAGAAAGAGAGGAAGAATGAAAGAAAGAAAGAAAGAAAGAAGGAAAGAAAGGAAAAAAGAAAAAGAGAGAGAAAGAAAAAAAGCAAAAGAAAGAAAGGATGAGAAAGAAAGAAAAGAGGAAGAATGAAAGAATGAAATTAAAGGCTTAGTGTTCTATTAAAGGAGTTTTTGAGCATCAGCAGGCCCTTAGGGAAAAATATCTTTATCTGGAATCACAATGTACATAACAATGGCTTGATTTAGTCCTTTGACTGTGATTGCATATTTTATCTTTCCTAACACATTTGACATTTTTTTTAGTATTGAATTACAATTTCAAACCCTAACTCATTTCTTCTGATGTCTTAAAATGCATTGTTATCACAGCTATATTCTTTTATCCTGCTGATAAGGAAGCTTTTGACAATAAAGTATGTTACTGGGACATGTTGAGGTAGGATGTTATGGTAGAAAGACTACTAACTTACAGTATATAAGAGCTAGGTTCAAATCCTCCCTATGACACTATCTCCATGACTCTGGGCATGCCTCAGGGTCTGAGTTTTCTCCTCTATAAAATGGGTATATTGGTGAACTAGATGGTCTCTGAGGTGCCTTCTAGATTTTGATATATGCTTTGTTGATATGTGATTATGAGCTTTGTTCATAGAAGTATTATGGTGGTATTTAACCCAAGCGCCATTTAAAACATGGCTTCTTTGGGGAAATCTCTTGAGTTCCGTGTCATCAGAAACTACTTTCTTCTTGTCCCTGCCCTTTCCTAAACCTCCAAATCCCAGAAAAGGGGGCTCTTTCAGTATAGGTTGGATTATATTATTGTTAAGTTGAGTCGTTTCAGTCCTGTCCAACTTTTCATGACCCTATTTGGGGTTTTCTTGGCAGAGATACTAGAGTGGTTTTCCATTTCCTTCTCCAGCTCATTTTATAGATGAGGAAACTGGGGCAAAAATAGGATTAAGTGATTTGTCCAGAGTCCCACAGCTGGCCATATTTGAAGATGAGTCTCCAGGCTGGGAGCTCTATCCCTTGTGCCCTTTAGCTGCCCAAGAGTATGGGATTATTGTAGATTCAGAGCTGGAATGGACCCAAGAAGCAACCAATAAGAAGACATAGGTCCTGAGAGGTACAGTAACATGTCCAAGGTTCCATCACTAGTAAACAGTAGGTAGAGGCAGGATTCAAAACCAAAGTCTTCCATTTTGAAATCCAGCACTAAAAATTCTAATAGAGGTCTTTCTATAGTAAAATGGCCAAGATATAGATTTTGGTTATTTCGGTTCTGCTTATATTCTACCCTTTTGGATATCAATTAATTTGGATAATTGAGAATTGATCTTACTTCCCTGCCTTAGGATCATTTCTTAGGAAATGTTATCTTCTAAATCATTAAGATACATGCATAAGTAAACTCCATGTAGCTTGGAAAAAAGCCTTACAGTTTAAGGATATAAAAGAGATTTGGGGAAGCGGGGATGGGACTTGGGATTTCAATAGTTTAGGGAACTCCTAGTGAGCAAACTTCCTTTACTAATACACATCTGCCCTGTTCTGCAATAGAGCTTCCAAGAGCCTAAGGGATTTACCCAGAGTAATACAAACAGTAGGAGCTAGTGGTGGAACCTGAACTCAGGTATTCCTAACTGCCAGAAGGATTCTCTGTCGATGATGCCATGTTGTTATTCCAAGGGAAAATGGTCTTGGGAGGTAACAGAATTGGACACAACAGAATTGACTGAACAACGAAATCAATAAATGGCAAGGAACAGGGTCCTTTGACATCAATGTTCCTGCTCACTCATGCTAAGGTTAGTGTGGGATATAGATTTCTAGGTCTTCAGAGATGTTTGAGGTGATTTCTCTCATGGGGAAAGACCTCATAGCTATTCTGTAAGCTATACCAAACAGCCAGCTAATGTAGAGCTTCCCCTCTGTGGAACATGTCCCTTTCACCATTTCTAAGAGCACAATAGGATTCCTTCATGTTCCAGCACCATAATTTGTTCCACCATTCCTCTGATGGACAATGCCTTAGTTTCTAGTTCCTTGTCATTACAAAAACTGCTGCTATAAATTCTTTTGTTCTTATGGGTCCTTTTCCTCTTTCTTAGATCTCTTAGGACCAGTAGTGCTATCACTGGGTCAAAAATAATGTAGAGTTCAGGGACTTATGGGGTACAGTTCCAAATTGTTTTTTAGAATGACTAGACCCATTCTTCAACAACAGTGCACCATTGTGCCTTTTCCCAACCTTGGAGCCCTTCCAACATTTGTCTTTTTTCTCTTTTGTCAGTTTTGCCAATGTAATATTAACAACAACGACAATAATAATAACTCATATTTATATAACACTTTAAGGTTTTTAAAGAACTTTACAAATACTATCTCAGCAATAGCTCTGGGAGATAGATGCTTTTATCATCCCTATTTTATAGATAATGAAATTGAGACAGACAGACATTAGATGACTTGCCCAGTATCTGGGCAATATTCAGTAAGTATCTGAAGTAGAATTTGAACTTAGACCTTCCTTATTGCAGATCCCAAGCTCTATCTACTGTCTCTGAGAGATATGAAATAAAATTTTAGAATTACTTTAATTTTCTTTCCTTTAATTATTAATGACTTGGAATATTTTTTTCATATGCTTGCTGACAGGCTGGATTTCTTTTTTTTTTTTTAAACTGTTTGTGAGCAGGATATTCCTGCTATATTGCTGCTGAGTTTTGGCTGATTGGGAATCCTGAGAAACCAGGAAGCCAATATATACCAGATTTGCTCCAGAAAATGTAGACCCATCATCACAAACTTCAAGAAACTTCATCTACTCCTCCCTTCGGCTTCAAATTCAGCTCTCTGGTCACTAACCAGAAGTCTCCAATTACAAAAACATTCTAGGGGGAACGGGGGAGAGCCAGTACAAGTAGCTTCAAGGTTGGTGGTTGCTTTTTTTTTTTTTAAACATGAAAACCTCCTAAAACTTAATGTCCTAAAATCATAGTTTCAGAATGAGAAAGTTCCTTATAGTTCAACTAGTCCAATCCACTCATTTTATAAAAAAGGCCTAATGAGGCTATGTGACTTGCTGAAGGTCATACAGGTAATAAATGGCAGACTGAAACTCAGATCATGTGATTCCAAGCCAATATTCTTTCCACTGCATCTGATTACTGCCTCGCCAAATGTAGGGCTTGAATTTTTGTGCTAGGACTTTTATTATTATTATTTAAACTGGGAAATGATCTAAGCAGTGATGTCAAACACAAATAAAAATGGAGCCACTAAACCATATATAAGCACAACTGTGGCCTAATGGTGATGTAGAAACTTATAAATTAACCATATCTATGTTTTGACAGAAAAGGAAAATGACAAATGTTGGAGAAGATGTGGAAAAATAGGTACAATACTGCGCTATGGATAGAGTTGTTAACTGGTTCAATCATTTGGGAGAACAATTTGGAACTATGTCCAAAGGGTGATAAAACTGTGCATACTCTGATCCAGTAATATTTTTACTAGATCTGTATCCCAAAGAGATCAAAGAAAAGGGAAAAGGACCTATCTATGCAAAAACATTTATAGTGACTCTTTTAGTGGTAGCAAAGAACTGGAAATTGAGGGGATGCCCATCAATTGGGGAATGGCTCAACGAGTTGTTGGGCATAATTGTGACAGAATATGGTTGTGCTATAAGAAATGATGAGCAAGATGATTTCAGAAAAATCTGGGAAGTAATATAAATTGATATAAAGTGAAGTGACCAGAAGGAGAACATTTTACATAGTAAAGGTAGTATTGCATGTTGATCAACTGTGAAAGACTTAGCTACTCTGATCAAGACAGGGACTCCAGACAATTCCAAAGGACCCATGATGACAAATGCTGTCTATCTCCTGAGAGAGAATTGATGAATTCTGAATGCAGATAGAAACATACTTTTTCATTGTCCTTATTCTTCTTGTTTCGTATGTCTGTTTTCTTTTGCAACATGATTAATACAGAAATTTATTTTGTATAATTTCACATGTATAATCAATATCATATTGCTTGGCTTCTCAAGAGGTGGGGAAAGGATAGAAGGGAATTTAGAATTTAAAATGTAAAAAAATGAATGTTAACTTAAATAAATAGGGAGTTTTGCAGGCTGCATTTGATACCTCAAATCTAAAAAAAAAAAACACACACACACACACAGAGTTAAAATGGGGCAATGATGTACCAGAATTCTACAATATTTCTTCCAGAGTCCAGATCCCTAGTTTGCTTGCCCTAGAGGCAGCTAGGTTGTATAGTGGTTGGGCTACAGTCAGGAACACCCATTTCTTTCTTCCTTTCTTTCTTCCTTACTTTCTTCCTTCTTTTCTTTCTCTCTCTCTTTCTTTCTCTCTTTCTTTCTCTCTCTCTCTTTCTTTCTTTCTTTCTTTCTTTCTTTCTTTCTTTCTTTCTTTCTTTCTTTCTTTCTTTCTTTCTTTCTTTCTTTCTT
>NC_058131.1:562054107-562082706 GCF_016433145.1 Gracilinanus agilis | reverse complement strand
CTTTCTTTCTTTCTTTCTTTCTTTCTTTCTTCCTTCCTTCCTTCCTTCCTTCCTTCCTTCCTTCCTTCCTTCCTTCCTTCCTTCTTTTCTTCCTTTTTTACACGATTCATGTTTTTACTTTCCCCTTCAGGAACATCCGTTTCATATCCTGTCTCAGACACCTACTACATATGTGATCCTTGATGAACCAATACTGGTAAAGCACTTACCTGGTACATACATAATGCTTCTTATTCATATTCAATATATTCAATAAATGTTTCTTATCTCCCTGATTCCAGGAAGATGATGGCAGTTTTCCATACTAGTATGTTTTGTGGAAAAAACCAAACTAAAACACAATCCCATAATTTTGCTGTCTCCAGACTCCATCTCAGGATACTAGTTTAGGTAGTATTCAAAGTCTGACGCAATGGGTCATTTAGAACCCAGCTGTTCCAGTGAACAACTCCTTTAACAAAATCATCCAAACAATTCCCAGCTAAGAGGAATTCCACAAGGGAGTAAGAAGAATTACTGGAAAGTAAAGGATAAAAACCAGAGGAAGGAAAAGCAGTCAGCAAAGGAGCTGGACCAGCCAAGTCCTAAAGCTCTTTTTATGTTCTCCTTGCCCCCCAAGGCCCATAGCTAGGTCCGGAAACCATCCCCTTGGGGCAAAGTTAAAGGGTGCTGGCCTCTCCATTGCTTCTTAACTCACACACATCTCAGCTGGGACAGTACTGGTGTGGGGCGGGCAAGTCAAGCCTCCTCATTTCCACCACTAATCATTAACCAGTAAAAAAGAAAAAAAAAATCCCATCTAGCTGACCAACTTGATTCAATTATTTTTAGCCAAATCACTCCATTCATTTATACATTGGTTGGCAATCAAGCTGTAAATGATTTCTCTGGTCAGGTATGTTGAGAATTCATGTTTTGTACTGTATAAGAAGAATTTACAATTTGCCAATCAGGTTTATGAGATTTTGGGCAAAATCTAGGTGACTAGGGGCAGATTTCCCAGAGTCAGGCTTTGGCAAAACAAAAAACAGAATAAGAAAACCCATTCCCCCAGGGTGGGAGGAGGGGAGGAAAAGAACATGAATCATGTAACCATGGGAAAATATTCTAAATTTTTTAATTAAATAAAAGAAAAAAAAAGAAAAGAAAGAAAACCCGTCCTCCAGCCTAAATGTAGAAAATATAGAAAGACTTCCCTAATCCAGAGTTAGTCAGGAATTGATATCCCTTTCTTGTAAATACCTTCTACTTATTCAACATTCAATTCATTTATTCAATTTAATACCAAGAATTTGACTATTCTTCCAATATATGACTTTTTTCTCTACCCAATGTTCTCCTAAATCCACAGATTTGCAATGATTTCTTCAGAAGATTTCACACAATTTCAAATGCCAATTGGAAGGAATCTGTCCCTTAGACTTCTGCAAAAATGCATGAATTGTCTGGTGTGATGGCTATTGGGTCTTTAGGGACTTTTCAAAGCTAGTTCCAAAGAGTCCACCCTACTATGAAAACAACTTGATTTCCCTTTCAACCAGATGATGATAAAGAGAGAACCACAAATCATTTGTAAAGACTGGCTGGCTTTAGTCTTATACAATCAAGACCCTGCAATTCCTTTCTATCAAATGGTTTCAAGAAAATTTATAGTGCCCCAAAATACAGGCTCTTACCTGGATTAGGTGTTCTTCCATATGCATTTAATTGGACCAGAATGGAGAAGATTAAAAAAAGTGAAGCCCACAGGGATCTTTCCATTTCTTCTGGCTCCCTCTTAGTACAGAAGTCTCCTGGCTAAATTCTGTAGCCAAACAACTGAAAAATAGTGGATGATGGATACTTTGTTAAGAAAGGTTGCCCATTAATAATTAACATTGAAACATCCTGCCTGTTGTCCCCAGGACTTCCCCCTGCTCCTGATTCCCGTCTAAGACAAATAGTGGATTTTTTTTCTCCTTCTAAAGGAATTTTTTCTCTGGTGCCGATTTTATAAATGTAATGGTATATGACTGGCTACTTACCTTGTTCAGCTCAGGAATAGATCCAATGGAGGTTAATATTTTGCATTTTGAAATTCTGTCAAAGGTCAGGGAATAGATAGCTAGTTCAAATTTGGTTTCCTAAGAGCCCTATCTGAAAGAATTGCAAAATGAGAAAAGGAAAGAGAGCCTGGAGCTATAAAGCTTCAGAACCTAAGATGATGAGGGGCAAAAATAAAAAGCAATGACTTTGGTGTGCCAAGTCCCCCAATTTAGCCCAGTTTTGTTGATCTCAGCAGAATTGCTAAAGCCTGTGGTTAAATGTTGGTTAAAAAAAAAAATAAAACCCACACAGTTAAAATCTGTGGTTTAAAGAAAATGTTCAGTGTCTTGCCTCACTATACCATGAAGTTACTAGTGAAGCAAAAGAAACCCTTCTTCAGCTTTAGAGTTCTTAAACAAAACATCACACTTGCCCTTTTTTAATGAGGACTTTGTAGTAAATGAGCCTATTGCTGGCCTGCCTGCTTGGGTTCATGAAAAGACAATGGAGCTGAGGACCTTGGGAGGAGGATCAGGGGGTTGTCTGCTAAACTACAGGCTTGGGAGGGCTTCCAGGGGCTATTGTAACAGGACTCGTGCCCCTGATTTTATTGAAACTTGAAGAACATTTGTCTAATGAGCCAGATGCGATGTTCTTTGTTGTAAACTGCCAATCAGTTTGTTTTGACCAGAGCCCAAAATAGGCATCATACCCTCTGCTGCATCTCTGAAAGCAATGATTATCTGGCCAACACAAAAGTGGATTTGAGGGAGGCAGGGTGGTATGGTGCATAGGGGCTGCTCTTGGAGTCCGGGCTATCTGGGTCCAAATCAGACCTTTGATGCATACTCTCTGTATGACTGTGGGCAAGTCACTTCACTTCTGTTTGTCTCCATCTCATCTGTAAAATCAAGGAGTTGGACTAGAAGACCTCTAAGGAACCTCCCCGTTGGTGAAAACTAGCTAAAATATATGAAGGTATTTGTGAATATAAAATTTTAGGGACATGCCAGCTGTGATAATTATTAAATTCTCTTATTTCCTGAGTTTGGGATGGCTCCAGCAGCAATAAAACAGTGGACCGAAAATAGTTAGCAGTGGGTTTTGACAGTTATGTAGTGCTTTTAAAATTGTAAAAAACTTTATACATCACTGGATTTTCCCACCAATTCTAGGAGATAGGTACTTAGAGACATCATTACACTTATTTTACAGAACAGTAAACTGAGGCTGATTCAGCAGCACTTGCCTGTAATTTCAATTGTAGGCACCTGTGTGGCTTGGGAAGCATTGCTTAACCTTTCTGGTTTCCTTACCTGTAAATGATGCTTTTGAGTGACTTGGGATTTAGTCTCCTTCCAGCTCTAGGTCCTATATTTAGACAGCCTATAGCCCATGTAAAAGAACAGGGAAGGTTTAAAGCTAATCATAGGCTAACTGGCTGTGGCATTTTCCATGCTTTGGAAAGAAGGTTTTGTGAAGGTTACAGTGAAGAGTTTGCAGAGGCTTTGTAGTTCTGGAATTGCAAATACAGATAACACTCTTTAATCTGCCCTGGAAGCAGGCACTGAAATTCAAGATTGACTGATTCCAGTCCTAGATAATAGAGCAAGAAACAACTTCAAATTTCAGCCACTTTGATCCCTGGGTGGGTTGTGGATTTTTTTTTTTCTTCAAGGGGAGAAGGAAGAAGTACCTGATCTTTCCATATTGTTCGCACCTCTATCTCTTTCTCTTGCTCTTGAATGTCCAAGGTGTTAGGGACTTGAACGGTCTCATGTTGACCAGTGGCTTTCATCCACTCAAGGGAAGCTTTTCTTTCCAGTTGCTGCTACTGGCAGATTGTGTGGCTTGGTCAAATTATAAGTAATTTATAATGCGGACCGCATTTCTTCCTGATGTGACCTCCCATAAAAGACTGAGCCCAATGGGCAGTTTGCGATGACTAGGCATTGGAGTTGAGCTCAATCCAACTTACTACTTAAGGGATGACTCATTTTGGGGGTCCCCTTCCCAGTCATGCTCATTTATTTCTAGTACAAATATTTTGCAATCATTTTGGCACATTCTAGAGCATGCCTGGTGGTGGTGGAAGATATTCCTGGGCATTGCAGCGGCATATATGTCTTCTGGAATCTTAAATGTAGTGAAAAGCACCTACAGTCTTGGTCTATGCTGGGCCTTTTTTTTTTTTTTTTTTTTTAAACCCTTACCTTCCATCTTACACTCAATACTGTGTATTGGCTCCAAGGCAGAAGAGTGGTAAGGGTAGGCAATGGGGGTCAAGTGACTTGCCCAGGGTCACACAGCTGGGAAGTGTCTGAGGTCAGATTTGAACCTAGGACCTTCCGTCTCTAGGCCTGGCTCTCAATCCACTGAGCTACCCAGCTGCCCCCTTATGCTGGGCCTTTTTGACATCTCCATTCTATGTGTCTAGAACTTGGACTACTTAAAAAAAAAAAACCAAATACTTTTCACCTTAGAATCAATACTATGTATTGGTTCCAAGGCATAAGAGTAGTGTATAAATGGAGATTTTGAACCTTGGACTTCATCCCCCATAAGTCCCTTAGTTTTCCCAAAATTCCCTTTAATTTCTCCTGGGCTTCCACTTTTGCTTGGTCACCTAATTGTTCTTGCTCTTTTGTTCCTGGGAGCGGGCTGGTTAGTAACCTTTTAGTTAGGTCTCTTAGTTTATTATTAATAAAATATTCATAAATATAATATTTAGTATTTTGCATGTTAATTTTAATCTCCACAGTAGTAAGGGCTAGGCAATGGGGGTTAAGTGACTTGCCCAGGGTCACACAGCTTTTAAAGGTCTGATTTGAACCTAGGACTTCTTATCTATAAGTCTGTTTTTCAATCCACTGAGCTACCCAGAAGCCCCTAGAACTTGGACTATTGATGGAACTTCCTGTGTACCTGAAACTTCCTAAGGATCCCAGTTTTGCCCTAATTATCTGGAAAGGATTTGAAACTTCAGTTCAATTTTCATCCCCCTTAGGAGAATGCCTGGGACAGGACCAGACTTTTAGTGGGGTTTATAGTCATGGAAACCCCATTGGTCTATAAGGGGTGTGGAATAGAACTAGTACCTAGGAGCTAAATTCTTTGCTGTCTTCTTGCCATTCTTTTGAATAATTCCAGAGTAAGGATTATTGCTGGATGAATGATTGTGAATGGTTGCCCAATTAGCTGCACACTTATGGGATATCCAAGAAGACTGGTGATTCTGATACCAGGGTTGCCAGAATGAATTGCCAAGTCAAGCTTGGGATCCTTTGAAGGCACTGCAATATGGAAGTCTTCCCGAGAAACTGATATTGCTTATTTGACTTCTAATGTAGCTCTTGGGGAAGGACAAGCTATTGACATATGCACAGACTATGGTAGACAGATACTGAGCAAATTCAGGTTTGAATAGCAATCAAGGTTCTTGCTTTTCATTTCTGTGAAACTTGATACTATCTATGTAAAGGTTTTCTATGTAAAGCTGGGAGTCATCTGCATAGAGAGAATAATTATTATAGTAATAAGAGTTTATGAGATCATTAAAAGTGAGAATATAGAGACAGAAAAGAAGATGGCTCAGGAGAGAGCCCAGGAACAAGTAGATAAATCACTTTGCTTCTTTGCTGAGCCTCAGTTTCCTCTCCCCTATAAAATGGTGATAATAAAACTTGCACTATTTTACATAGTCACTTAATAATGATAATAGCTAGCATTTATATGGTTCTTTAAGGTTTATAAAGGAAGGAAGGAGATATTTACTAAGTCCCTACAAATCAGACACTGTGCTAAGAGCATTACAGATATTACCTTATTTGAAACAACTCTGTGCTAATATTATCACCCCCATTTTACACTTGAGAAAACTGTGACAGGCAGAGATTGAATGACTTCCAAGAGGGTTAGACTAGTAAATGTCTAAGGTCAGATTTATTTTTGGGGACTCCTGACTCCAGTGCTCTATTCAATGAACCATCCAGCTGCCAATAACACTTTATGCATATTATCTCATTTGATCCTTGAAACATCCATGTGAAGTCAATAGTATGACTTTCTTTCTTTGCAGCTCCAATGCTGGCTACATAGACAGTGCATAGCAAATACCTGTTGACCGATTAATTTTACAAATAAGGAAGTTGAGCTTTGGAAAAGTCAAATGACTTGCCCAGGGTCATAGCACTTGCAAAAATATCTCATGCAAGTTTTGAATGCAGGGCTTCAGGATTCTAGCACTCACTATCTAACTGTCTCAAGATAGCCTTCTATTAACTTAAACTTACTCAAGTATTCAAAGACTGCAAATAGATCTGTTAACTCATTGATTGGGATGTTCCCTCTCCCTGTTTACAACCCATTCCCATCCTGCTCAGTGCCTATTCTTGTGGACATTTCTGTCCCTCAAATGACCCAAATTTTTACCCCAAGTGGCAGATAGATAATTCTTTCTCATTGCTTATAGAATTTTTCCTTTGAACTGAAAGCTCTGGATTTTGGGTATGATGTTCCTGGGAGTTGTCATTTTTTGGTTTCATTCAGGAAGTGACTATTAGATTTTTTCCATTTAAATTTTACCTTCTGGTTCTAAGAGACCTGGGCAGTTTTCATTTATAATTTCTTGAAATATGATGCCCAGGCTTTAAAATGAAGAAATCACAACATTCAGATAGTTTAATAATTCTTAAATTATTGTTTTCTATCAGTTTTCTAGGTCAGTTGTTTTTGCTATGTGATACCCCACATTTTCTTTTCTTTTCTTTTCTTTTTGTCCTTTTGACTTTATTTGAACATTTCTTATTGCCTCATTAAGTCATTGGCTTCTACATAGTTCATTCAAATTTTAGGGAGTTTATATAGTTTGGCCAAGGTTTTGTGTCCTTTGTGTCATGCTGTTAATTCCATTTTCCAATTCTCTCTTTCATAGCTCTCATTTCTTTTCTAATTTTTTCCTCAAATGTTCTCATTCCATTTACTTTTGCTTCATCTCTTCCAAGAATTTTAGTTTAGTATGTGCCTAAATTGTTTTTTTTCTGAGTCAATGAATGAAGATATTTCGGCACTTATGTCTTGAGTAGCCTTGTCACCAATTCATTATGGTAGAATTCCTTATTTGTTTGCCCCTTCTTCCAGCCTACTTCCTGATTTGGGACTTAATGCTGGATGGCAGGTGTGGGCTGGTCCTGTTGCTTCCTTCTTGAGGTATTGAGCATTGAGTTATTCTAGGATCTCAGGGACAGGCTGGGGGACCTGTAAGCTTTCAGTGTTCCTGAAGTGGCCCCCTGATCTGAGCTCTACAAGTTCTTGACCTGGGTTTGGGTCTGAGCAAGAGTAGACTATTGTTGGACTCTGCCCCTAGTAACCATCTGGAAAGCTCTGTTGGCTCAGAGTGGTAGAACTGTAGGTTCCTCTTTGGTTTCAGACCCTGATTATTCCTCTCCAGGCTGGACTAGAAGTACAATTCTGATTTTTCCTGAGGTCTGAGCTACACTTATGCTACTGGTTTTGGAATTTCCTCCTTGATCCACTGGTTATTGTCCTTTATACTTGAAGAGGACCAAAATGACATTACTGGTGATATCTTTTGACTCATGCATAAATTGTATGTAAGTGAGAGTTGCACAAAGTTATCAGTATCATTCTTCCAGAGTCATCAAAGTCTAGTGGCAAGACAAAATGGTCATAACTGGTCAAGATGATTGTCAGTGGCTCAGGATGCAGTGGGTGACCATGGCTTCTTTGATATCTAACCAAACTCTAAGTGTTCTACAGGCACCTGCTTCAGTCACCTTTATGGCCAATGGAATAAATTGTTCTCATTAATTCATTCTGCCAGGGGGATACTGTCTGGGTAGACTCCTCCCAACTTGCTGACAGGTGGGAGGCCTGTTGATTGCCCTCAAATAGAAGTAGCCTGCCTGCCAAGACAGTTAATTGGGATGTGGCCACTGAGTATGGTACGGCTTCTTGGAGTCATAGGAGAGAGCTGGGTGGTATGTAGCTATCAAAAGAGGAAAGCAGACCTGAAAAGGGCTTGGCAAACCCTCACACCAGAGAACTAGTCTTCCCTGTACACCCTGCTTGTCCCCCCTTGCTCATTACACCACCCAGGGCATGCCTACCCAGGAAGGCCACCCATGTGTATGGGTCCTCTTCTCAATCTGCCCTGGATCTGTGACCTAGGACTGCTAGTGGGTGACAAAGCTGGCAATTATCACATGTTTCCATCTCAGTGCCCTGCTGTGGGTCTGGAGGTGTCTCAGTATGGGTCTCAAACTTCTTTTTGCTCTGGAGCACAGCTTCTTCCTGGGTGTTCACATGTTTCAGTGAACTTGTGACCAACTTGATCTCCAGGGTCTGAAGATTGCTCAGTCTGTCTCTTTACACCAAGTGGGGCTGAACAAAGGGAGTCAGTGTGACTCCCTTTGTTGGATTTTTAACAGGATTTGGTATGGTGCATTTTCTGTATCTGTTTGGAGGAATTTATGGAATAGGACCCACCTACATTGCTTCTTATCACTCCATCTTCATAAATATAATTTATAATGAGGTGATTTCCATCACCCAATTCTTAGGCCATCTGCAAATATTGATTTAACTTATTTATGCTTTTAACCTATGATCTTTGTTCAATGGCCAACTCTGCTGGAGGAATTGACACAGATCCCTAGTGACGTTTTCCCTATAAATAAAACCAAAAGACAAAAAAAATGTTGTAGCCCAGTGTAAGGATGACTTAGGTTCTCCTTAGAGAAACAAATAAAGGAGTTTGAGGAGATGATTTCATGAAGTATACAAATAAATCAATTGACAAACATTTATTAAGTACTTACTATGCTCCAGGTACTCTTCTAGATCCTCAGGATTTAAAGATAATAAATGAAACAATTTCTACTCACAAGGAGCTCAGGCAGCAAGAAACACCAGTTCATAGATTTAACATAGGAAGAGAACTTAGAGGTCATCAGATCTATTCCCCTTATTTTACAGATGAGGAGCCCAAGATCCACAGAGGCTAAATGACTTTTCCCAGATCACACAGATAATAAATGTTTTGGGAAGGATTTGATTTCCAAGTCCAATGGTTTAGCCACTATAGTGTGCTGCCTTATTCATCGATGTGTACTGCAGTGTATATAGGAGTAGTGTTATGAAATATCTGATGAGATTCTCCCAACTACATTAGCTTATAGTATCACATTCAGAGATTTCAACATGAAAGAACAACTAGCAGAAGATGGTGAAAAATAGGATGATAATAAAGGAATGAAAGACGCCAAATGGATGTAGACTACAAAGGAACCTCATTTCCATGCATCATGAATTGTTGCTGTTGTTCATCCTTTGTTTTTGAAGAAGATCAAAGACACCAAATGATGTCTTGACTTGCATATCCACTGTATTTAAGTGAGGCAGAGTTGCCCAAAGTCATCAGTCTCACTCTCTTTTCAAGAATCATCGAAGTCCAGTAACAAGACAAAAGTCAAAATCTACTGGGGATGCAGTAGATGCCCTTAGTGTCTTTAATAAGACTGAAATCTAAACCCTCCATTCTGCTAGGATTAGTCTTCACATGTGTGGGGTAGACACTCCATTAATCCACTGATGGGTTTGTTGCCTGTTGGTTTACCCTCACCTGGTTTAGCCTATCTGATGAAATGGATTTACCTCTGAACATGCTACAGCTTCTTGGAGCCATAGGTATATTGGATGAATTGGCAAACTCTCACACCAGAGGTGCTAATCCTCCCTGAACACCCAATACACCTCACATCATGAATATTCTTTTTAATGGGAGGAGGGAGGGAGTTAACAGAATCTTAATATTTTAAATGTTACAAACAAATTAATTAGAAAAACACGTATATTTGTGCATATAGACATGTGTATATGAGAATAATAATAGCATGTATTTTACAGAGTCACTGTGAAGACCAAATGAAATAATATGTGTAAAGTGCTTGAAAACTTTAAGTCATTATTATTGTCTCCTCAATTTGTACAAGATGAGTTTTTTGTCTGACTACTCCTCGAGAGAATTTATATCACGTGTATCTATATGTAATATTCAGTTTTATCTGAAGAAAAAAAAGAAGGGTCAGAAAACACTTGTGGTGATCACCAAATAATATCATAAAAGATGAAATTGAACATGATGAAAAAAGTCAAGAAATAGTTGGCTACAGATATAGCAGTCATTTCAGAATCAGCTATTTAGGCATGAGCAAATCCTTCATTGCTTAGAGCAAAGCTCAAAGTAAATGTCAAACCAGAAGAAAGGATAAAGAGAAGACACTGTGTGTGATTATAGCAGCTCTAATTTGAACTTTTAAAAATAAGTTGCTGATTCTTAATTGGAAAATAAATAAGAGTAAATACACTGATGGATGTTGGCTATCAACATTTCTTGAGATGTTTAACTCCCTACATCTGGGTATAGTCCAGAGTTCTGTTCTATTCTATTCTGTTCTGTTCCATTTCCTTCCTTCATCTTCTTTCCTCTCTTTCAGCTCAGAAGCTACTTTCTAAGTGAACTCTTTCCTGACTTCCTCATTTTATAAGGTATATGACTATGGAGCTATGGTAGAAACTTCCAAAGCTGGAAGGACCTTTAGAAGTCATTCAGTCCAACCAATTCCTTTCTCCTATTTTAATAATGAGAAAAACGGAGACCTTGAGAAATTAGGTGACTTTCTCATGGCTGTATAGATAGCAAATGGCATGGCCAAGATTCAAACTCATATCCCATAGCTTCTAAGTTTAGTACTCTTTGCATTGTCTTGTTGTCCTGTTTCCACGTTCTTCCAAAATTATTTACATTTACTATGTACAAAAATTTCATGTATTTATCTGTGTGTTTACTGGATCTACCTGGTATGATTTAAATTTTTTAGGAGTATGGACTTTCATCTTTTGTTCTTGTATCCCCGGTACCTATTACAATATTTTGAAAATTTATGGGAATTAATACTTACTGAATTGAATTGGATTGATACAAAGTCCAGAAATAGCCAAGGAAAGAGAAAAAAAAGGGCAAACTGACTTGAAGTATAAACTTAGCTGCAAAACATTATAGAGAAGGGCTGAAGAAGACTATGAAGAATAATTTATCACAAAACAATAAAAAAATTAGTTGAAGAGAAAATGATCCTTCAGAGTGCTTGGCAAGAAATCCATTAGATTAGAGTTAGAGATTCCTGAGAGGATTTGTAGTTAAATTGGAAGGAACTTAACAAACAGATACGAAATGTAACAGCTCCATTATTGCTTATATACAGTGATCCCTCACCTATTGTGGGAGTTACGTTCCAGAGACCCCTGCGACAGGTAGAATCTGTGAAGTGGTGGTGTATTTATTTTATTATTTATATATGTTTTAAGGCTTTATAAACTCTTCCCACTCTCCTATAAACCTTTTCCACACTCTTATCAACCTTTCCTACCCTCTTATAAACACTGAGCCAATTAGGACCCGAGATACAGAAAACAGTGCTATGGTTGGTCACCTATAATTCCATCAGCCAATAGTATGCCATGTACAATCTCATGTTGGCAAACTTGTGCAAGCAGTAGTGGTGTTTACTGTATTTCCATTGTGTACAGTATAGTATTCATCTGCAAAATCCCACTATATAGTGAAAACTCCACAATACAGA
Source organism: Gracilinanus agilis (assembly GCF_016433145.1). NCBI lineage: Eukaryota > Metazoa > Chordata > Mammalia > Didelphimorphia > Didelphidae > Gracilinanus > Gracilinanus agilis. The sequence goes on along the minus strand of NC_058131.1, from coordinate 562,071,019 downwards.
ATTAGATATATACTTTTAAAAAACCCACAACAAATCAACAAATGAACTGCAATATATAGCAAGGGATATATATATTTAAATTTAATTTAATCTATTTTAATTTTATTCCCATTAGCTATGATAGATGAACTAGATTGGTTTCCATTTAACACTGTCTGATAAGCAGGACCTAGACTTGCTAGTCTGAGATCACTCTGAAGAATAAGTTGGTTCACACACCTGTGTCAGAAGCATGAGGCACAAGGTGCTTTGGAATGTTGGGTATTACTGAGGGAATAAGAAGGAAAGTCATCCTTATGAAGGCCAGTAGCTTCTAAAGGTTATGTCAAGAATTATATGGCAACAGTTGGGCAAGATCAGTAGGACAACGGCTGAGAGGCCAAGAACCATGGAGAACATGGAAGGATAATCTGATGATGCCATGCTGTGTGAGGATGTTGTACAGGTAAGAACTGAGGATGATGTAGAAGAGGTATATGGACTTGAGAGCAAGTGAAGGAGTGAGCCATGCCTTGAGGGGGAAGCAGGCCATGAGATGGCACATCAAGCCTCCACTACAACCCTCAACTTCCTCCATGACACTAGTATTTCCACAATTAGCTTTGTGAATTTTTTTTTTTTTTATGGGAAGGGGAAGCAACTTTCTGGAGAAGAGAAGATGAAACTGTCAATAACCTTTCTGCCAAAAGTTCTATTTATATATTTTGTAAAAAAATGCTAAATGTTTATTAGGAATTTATTTTCTATAGAGGAGAGAGCTAGAAACAAATCAAAGATAGATGTTTCCAGAGCAAAAGTGAAGCGCACCAATTGTATTTAGAAAAAAGTTGCTTATACTGAACCCAGTTTACCAACCTTCAATCAACACACAGTTTACACAAGTAACCTTAATTTAACCCATTAATTGTTTTTAGTTATCTATCTCATTTAGCAAGTTTTCTTCCTTTTGCATGAATTGTGAAATGGGAAATTCTAATTTCCTGAGTGACCTCAGCCTCACCGAGAAATAATCTACTTTGGGTTGAGCCCAGTTTTCCCCACACCATTGCAATTGTTAAAGCATTGTCTAATTCTGGTAATGTTCCACTTTTGTCTGTAGCCCTCTTTCTAAAATATGAATGGTTTAGATTTTTAATTAGATTTTAAAAAATTGCCTGGTGCTTGCTCTCCTTTGATTGAAAAAGTTTCTTGAGGAATTAGACTTCAGAAACTTGGATTTTTCAGAAACTGGGATTTTATGACATGGAACAGAGCCTTTTTCTTCATTGTAAAAATGATAAGAAAATTAATAGGAAGAAATGAAATGAATATTTTTCTGTGATAGAGTATGCTCCAAAAGGAGGAAGCCAAGGAAGTGAGAGTGGAAGGAGCAAGGAAAAGGGAGGTGTGGTGGTATGTGATTTATTAAGAAGAGAGGAGAGTAGCTTTCATTCAGAATTCAAGCTTACCATATTCATCCTGAGGTTCTGAAACTCACTGACATCCCTCAGTCTTTCTCCTTCCCTACATTCCAAGAGCTGTGTTCCTCCATGTTCCAACCCAACCCAATTTCTATTTGAAACTAACAAAATGTATAAAACCAAGTTTTCCTTCATAGGAAGATGATTTCCCCCATTCTTCGTAGTACTCCTGGACAAGATTAATAAAATAAAAATAATCAGACTTGTAGGTAGTAAACACCATTTATTGACTACCTGTGTAGATGTATTCCAGCCATAGTGTGGAACCTGGGAAATATAGGAAAAACTTGTTAATTTGGTTCCTACTAATGTGAAGTATTTTCTAATTTGAACAGGATTCCAACCAAAGCTTACCTTTGCTTTATCTATTTTTAAAAGTGTGGGAGCACGGTTGAGTGAGGATGGGGACAGGAAGAATTGATTTACAAGATTGTAAAGGTTATTTAGACTCAGCTAAGGAAACAAAAATTTTAAAGGCTAAAAAGAACATAAATTTAAAACAATGCTCATTGCAAATCATTCTTCTATTCATTAAAGTTGATTTCCAAGGGCTTACTTTAGATAATGGCTTTGATTGGTTTCTCAATTTGTTTCAAAATGATAAGAGAATACTCTTCCCTTTTGTCAGTTTGGGGAAACTTCCAGTGTGGATTCTCCTTCTACCAACCAGATAAACTATCTATTGCTTTATTTACTTAAGCTTAGTAGATAAATTCTACTGAATTTCCCTTTTCAGAGGTACCTAGAAGTTTGGTGGCAAGTAATATCATAGACTCATAGTTATTTAGAACTGGAAGGGACTTAGAGGTCACTGAGTTGAAATCGAAATCTTTCTAAATCCAAGCCCAGCACCCTAACCATTACACCATGCTGTTTCTATATTTCAAATATGTATTTAGCAATAATAATTCATTTTGAAGTCTTTGGACTGGGGCAACTAGGTAGCTCAGTGGATAGAGAGCCAGATATAGAGATGGGAAGTCCTGATTTCAAATTTGTCTTCAGACACTGCCTATCTATGTGACCCTGGGCAAGTCACTAAACCCCAATTGACTAGCCTTTATTTTTCTGCCTTGGAACTGAAACTCAGTATTGGTTCTAAGACAGAAGGTCTTAGGTAGATTAGGGGAAAAAAAGTCTATGGACTATTTGGACATTTTTCTATTTTCTATTGGTTTTCTACCAAAATAGTCATAATTAGTGAGGTTTCATTAAACAAAACAAAACAAAACAAAACCAACGTGGCTTGAGTTCCTGCTTTTACTTCTTAAAGCATAGGTCTGACCAGGTTACTGTTCCATTCAAAAACTGTCAGTGATTTTCTATTGCCTTAAGAATAAAAACTAAGCATATTTTGTTGTCACTGAGTCAGTTCAGTCATGTCTGACTCTTTGTGACCCCATTTGGGGTTTTCTTGACAAAGATACCAAATTTTCTTCTCTGCTTATTTTACAGATGTGGAAACTGAGGCAAATAGGGTTAGGTGCCTAGGGTCACACAGCTAGTAAATGTCTGAGGTCAGATGGGAACTTAGGTCTTCCTGACCTCAGATCTAGCTTTCTACATATTATACCACGTAGCTGCACCCAAATCTGGATTCCATGTACCTTCCCAGTAATATTTCATGTGACTTGCCTTCTTGTATTTCAGATCCAGCCAAGTGGAACTACCAACTATACCCCCAAAGAGGCATGCCAACTTTCACCCCTAGACTTTTGTACAAGCTGCCTTCTATATTTGGAATATACTTCTTTTATCTCCATCTCTCACAATCCTTATATTCCTTCAGTGTCAACTCAGGTGACATCTCCTCCAGAAAGCCTTTTCTTCATCACTACCTGTCTTGTTTTAGACTTATCTTTGTGCATATTTTATCTCCTTCATTGAAAGTAAAGTCCTTGAATGCAACGACTTGAAATTATTGCCTATTTGTCTCTAATACCTAGAATAGGATTTTGTATTTTTATTTCCAGTACCCAGGACAGATCTTTAATACATTTTTCTTGAAGTTATTTTGCACCTTCTTCTGTTATGAGAAACAGAGTGCAATGGACAGCTGAATAGAATGGCAGCCAAGAGATCTGGTTTCCAGGTCTGACTTTACCGTGACCTTGGGAAAGTAATTTGACCACCGTGTCTCATTTTTCTTAATCTGCTAAAATGGAAATAATGCCACTTGCCCTCATTACTTTGCAAGGATATTTTAAAGATAAGTGGAGATATAAGAATATATGAAGGATCTGTAATTTCTTCAGTGTAGATAATTCCTGGTGTGTAAACTCTTTCCGCCAACATAGATTGCAACCTGTCTACAACTTGGTAGAAAAGTCCTCTCATATAGAAATTAAATGTTTTGCTTGCTCAGGGTCATGTCAGTAGTAAATGCAGCATTTGGATTTAAGTTTTCCTGACTCCATACTCATAGTTAGTAGAGAACATGGAGATTCTCTGAGTCATTCTTTTTATTTTACTTAAAAGAAAACTAAGGTAGAGAAAGATCAAATGGCTTGCTTGGTCACTCATCCCCCAAAGTCAGGTTTTGAATCCATATCCTACATTTCTAGATCTAGTATCCTTTCTACTACACTATGTTGCCTCTCAAAAAAAAGGGATATAGAAAATGCCAAAATAATTTACAAGTGTAAGTCATTATATAAAAGCAAGGTTTTATTGTCATGGTTATTAACATTTATAATAATAACATTATTAATACCTCTCTAAAAGTCCAGTTGTTATCTATTTATCAGGAAAGCAAAACTTTTTTCTTCATGACTATGTGAAGAGTACACATGCATCAACAGATACTCTTAACTGAGCTATTATGGACCACAACAGGAACTCTTTAAAGATACTTATGGATATTTGAAGTAGATCAGTCTAGCAAAAACAAAAAACATACAGAAAATATGCTGTTCATCTCCTGACATGCAGTCAAATAGGAAGACCATTGAGTCAACCCATAGGTAGAGGTAACTAGTGTCAGGAAGCTCTGAGTTCAAATCCAGACACTTACTACCTGTGTGATCTAGTGATACAAGTCACTTAAATGGTGTCTGCCTCAATTTATTCATCTGTAAAGTGGGCATAATAGCACTTGTCTCCTAGGGTTGCTGGAGGGTATAAATTAATATTAGTAAAGTGCTTTTCAAACCTTAAAGTGCTAGATAAATTCTAACTAGGTACATATCTTGTACAGGTGGCATCACAGATGAACAAAGGACCGGGTCCAGGTTTGAACAGAAGGATGCCATCAGGATAGGTCACAACTGGGAGACTGTACAATATATTCATAATGCCAACTGCCAGAAACATTCTATTTTTTTTAAAGCCCAAATGTTCTCCCAGTGATGTTCTGTTGCTGTGAATCCTAGAATAATATAATCTCAGAAAAACTACAATTGCAGGCAGCCCCAGGTGGCAATGGAAAGACACATTTGGGGTATAAGTAGACTTCAGCCCAATGATGACTTCTTTGCCATGAGCCACAAAAGAATAATTGCTATTATTTTTATAGTGCTTTAAGGCTTGCGGAATGCATTACATCTCATGTAATCTTCATAAATAACCCTGTTAGATTCTATTATTATCCTCATTTTACAGATGGGGAAATTAGGTTTGGTTAAGTGATTTGCCTAATGCCACACTGCAGTGTGAAAGGAAGGATTTGAATTTGGGTCTTCCTGTGACCAAGCCCAGTCCTTTATCTACTATCCCACCTAGCTGCTTAATCTGAAATGAAGACAGGATGGTTGTGTGGCAAGAGCCAGGGATAACAAATCAATAGCCCAATTGGTGACCTGGTTTCTATGAAATATTAAGAACTACAGGATCCTCCTTGGCTTGGAACCATTTGCTCAGGAACTCAGCTCTGGGCACACAAAGATCGAGTTCAACCTCGGGAATTTCTCACTTTTAATAATCTCTGTGGCACAGCCTTCCCTCCTCAGAGCAAGCCCCTGGAAACTGCATAACTTGGCTTATGCCTCTCAAAGGGCCCTACAGCTAACAAAGCTTTACATGAAGAATGTGTTTATTAGAGATAATAAGAGCACAGAAAAAGGCAATAGAAATGTCCTTTTCTAGGGAGCTCCCCATCCCCTGGGCTTCAGCATCATTCTAGCCAAACTCATGGCGGGCAGTTGAACTTTTAGTCTCTCGCACCTTGGTGACAGGCAGTGGCTCCTTGGCATTTGCCCTTGGGGTCTCCTTGCTCTTCAGCACTGTTCCTGTCACCATCACCACTGCAACATATGGCCAGGCTGCCTCTTAGCCTCTTCTCAGTCCTCATTCTTCTGTCACCTTTGACACTGGTGGTCACCATCTCAGATGCTCTCTTCCCTCTAGGTTTTTGGGACACCAACCACTGTTTCTGGTTCTCCTCTTACTTTTCTGACTGATATTTCTCAGTCTCCTTTGATAGTTTATCCAGGTCACATCCTCTCACCTTAGGTGTCCCACAAAGTTTAGTCTTGGACCTTTTTTTTTTCTTTCCTCTTTATACTACTTTACTTGGTGACCTCATCACCTCCCATGGATTTAATTACTCTCTCTATGCTGATGATCCCCAAATCTATCGAGCTTGCCTTAACCTCTCTGCTGACCTTCAATCCTACATCTCCAACTGCCTTTGATCTTGAGTATCTTGACCTGAATGTCCAGACATCTGAAACTCAAATTGTGCAAAATTGAACTCATTATTTCTCCTCCCCTAAATACTTTCTAACTTTCCTGCTACTGTTTAGGGCAGTGATTCCCAAAGTGGGCGCCACCGCCCCCTGGTGGGTGCTGCAGCGATCCAGGATAGTGGTGATGACCACACTTTTTTTTGTATTACATTCTATTCTGAGTTCAATAGTTTCATAATTTCCAGGGGGTGCTAAGTAATATTTTTTCTGGAAAGGGGACAGTAGGCCAAAAAAGTTTGGGAACCACTGGTTTAGGGCAACACCATTCTCCCAGTCTCTCAGGCTTACAGCATAGGTATTATTCTTGATTCCTCTCTATCTCTCACCTCCCATATCCAATCTACTGCCAAGACCTGTCAATTTTACCTTTTAACATTTCTCAAATATGCGCCCCTCTCTTCTCTGATATTGCCACCATCCTAGTGCAGGCCCTCATCACCTCATGCTTTGACTACTGTAATAGGTTGCTGGTGTAGCTGTCTGCCTCAAATCTCTCTTTACTACAATCATTCAGTTACTAAAGTGATTGTCCGAAAGTAAAGATCTGACCTTGTCATTACCTTTTCAATAAACTCCAGTGGCTTCCTATTGCCTCCAGGATCAAATACAAAATCCTCTGGCATTCAAGGCTCTTCATAATCTAGCCCCACTTACTCTTCCAGTATTTTTTATACCTTATTTCTCAACATCTATCTTTCAATCCAGTGACACTGGCCTCTTTGCTGTTCTACAAATAAGACACTATTTCTCTGCTCTAGCCCCTTTCTTTGGCTGTTCCCCTTGCCTGGAATACTCTCTCCTTCCCCATCTCTACTTTCTCCTTGTTCTAGCATCCTTCAGTTCTCAACTAAAACTTCATTTTTTATAGGAATCCTTTTCTAATCCCTCTTAATTCTAGTGTCTTTTCTCTTTTAATTTTTTACTATTTTTCCCCACATTAAACTTGTTTGTACACATTTGTTTGCTTATCTTCCCTATCACACCTTGAATTCTTCAAGGATATGAACTGTCTTTTGCCTCTTTTTGTATCCCTAGCACTAAATGTTTATTGACTGACTATAGCTCTTTTAGCTCTCAGTTCAGCTTTCTTTTGATGCTCTTTCTCTCTTTTAAAATGTTGTAGCTTTCAATAGGCTGGTTCCCTATTCTATGCAACCAGCTAGCAGTATAATCACTAGCCCTGGCTTCTGTATTCTTCATGGCAAGTGACCCTCTGGGAAACCTTATCCTTTTTCCTATGTGCCTTGAACTTTTTTCCATCTCATAGACAATGGGGAAAGGTTTTTGAGAATTAGAGTGATCTTGGATATTTGGTTAGAAAGATAAAAATCTGAAGATTTTGACAATTGTGTAAAGGATTGGTTGAAGAAGGGAAAACCTAGAGGCAAGGAACTTCTCAGAGGGCTATTTCAATGGTCTAGTAAAAAAATCATGAAGGAGGGCAGCTAGGCAACTCAATAGATAGAGAACCAGACCTAGAGACTAGAAGTCCTAGGTTCGAATTTTGCCTCAGATATTTCTTATCTGTGTGGTGCTGGATAAGTCACTTAAATCCATTTGCTTAGCCCTTACCACTCTTCTGCCCTGGAGCTAATACTTAGCATTGATTCTAAAATGAAAGGTAAAGGTTTAAAAAAAAAAGGAAAAGAAAAGATTAATGTGATGAATTTAGAAAAGCATGGGAAGGTATATGAATTGATACAAAATTAGGTAACTGAAACCAGGAAAATGATATACACAATATACACAAACACTACAACATAAATGGAAGCAGTAACAAAACAAAATTGAATGTGATAAAATTATAATGATAAAACTTGTTCTCAAAGGAGATATGTGAGAAGGCACCTTCCTCCCTTCTTTGCAGAAGTGGAACCCTATAATGGGAAACACTACAGATTATGCAAGACTTTTTTGATGTGTTGATCAGTTTTACAATTTAAAAAAATTCTTCGTTTTCACGCTTGGCTGTCTGAGAGGGAAAGGTAGAAGGGATACATTGGTAAATGTAAAAGATGTAAAAACAAGACATAGATATAAATTTATTTTTTAAAAATTCAAGCCCATAGAAGTGATAATTGAAAATGCTAAAATAAGTGAGGTTGCCAAGAGAGGGAGGAGAGAGCCCAAGGACAATCTTGAAAGATATACATACTTAGAGCATTTGTAGAAGACAGTGAAATGGTAAAGGAGAATGAGGAATGGTAAATTCCTTCTACATACAGTAGAGATGATAATAGGTATCTTAGAGTGTTATTGTGAGACAGTAAGATAATTTAAGTCAGATTACTACAGAAAGTATGAAGAATTATCAAGATATATGATATCATTATAATTTATTTAGTGTATTTAAGCTTTAATATTGGTTCTAATTGTAAAATATGACTAATTCCCAAGGAGTCTCTGATAGAATGTCCCTTCAAAATGACAACTGAGTGGGAATTTTGTACTTTATGCCTTTACTATATAGCCAGATGAGAAAGGAATCCAAGAGAATTGTCCTTTTGACCTGCTGTGCAACAAGACTTAGCACAGAAAAGGCTTATGGGATAGTGTTATATTGAATCTCTAGGAGCTTGAAGTTCACTCGATGATTGACAGATAGATCGGTTGGATGTCGGAATGTTCCCAGAGAGGTATGTGGACTCAGGAGAGGGCAGTTGAGAACCCTGACAGAGGTTCTGGGGTCTTTACCTGTCCCTGAGGCTGGAGATCAGTGTGGATCCTGGTCTTTTGGGAAATAGAAATTTGCAAACTCAACCCTGCAAGCTCCTCCTCTGTTTCCTGTACCTTCATCAACCTGTATCAGACCACCATCTCTGTTTCTTCTGCCCTAGATATTAGGAAGTAAATCATCTTAGTCATCTAGGCTTCCCAGGGCCTGGGAGGGATCTGGGAAGTGGGTAGGAGAAGAAGAAGAGGGTGGATAAAAGGTGGATATCTCAACTGATTAGGCTTAAGATCTACTAAAGAAGAGTCTGAAGATTTCACAGCAGTTTGCCTGCTCTGGTGTAGCTCTGGCCAGGCTGTACCAGAGAGAAGTTATCATCTTGATTCCTTCATTTGCCTGCAGTTAGAGATTCATTAGTATCAATTTAAAGTAGGGTCTCCCATTACCTCTATCCCACACCATTATCCTTCTGTGCCAAATATATTCAAAGTTCAAAGTACCTTCCTGAATTGGTTTCTAAAGCTTATTTGGGAAGGGAGTCACGCAGTCAGATTACCAACGTTACCTCAGCTGAAGAGCCCAGTAATTAATATTAATTAACCCCAGGTGGGCCATGAAGGGATAAAACACTTTGACCTAAAGGATCCTGCCTGGGCAACTGTTATAAAGAAGTGCCATCCTATCCTCTCTCTGTACTCCACCTACCTATACATCCAATAGATAGTAGTACCTCCTTTTTGATATAACAATAGACATCAGGTACTTCTCAACATTGACCCCAGCTTTAGATCTTAAGTCTTCAGGAGATTTTACATTTTGACTGTCATATAATTCTTATGTAGACTTTTCCCTCTTTCTTTGCTAGATTAGAGTTGAAAGAACTCCTGAAACAGGAAAGGGCATGCTTGAACAGTAAGAGGACAGAATGAGGAGATGTATGGAGTAGAGTTTCAGGGAAATGTGGTAGTCAATGATAGGTAGAGGCTGAGCAATTTAGTAGATCATCATCTGAGAAGGAGTTTCCATTGAAGGCCAGTAAAAGAGTATATTTGTAAGTGTCCACCAAGAGGTAGAAGTCCAGGCAGAAAGGTAGTTGCTGTCAGAGGTGTCTAGCAGCAGGTAATGAAGACTGGGTTATGTAAGGAATAAAATTTAGGTATTCATAGATATATATTAAAAATATGTGGCCACCAGGAATCAACAATTTAGGTTGATTCTGTAATTAAATCAGACCCAAGTCAGCATCGGGTTGAAGAGTTTATTTACAATCGGTAGGTAAAAGTAGGAATAAAGAGAAAAGTAGAGGCTAGTCCAGCCTGGACTGAGAGAGAAGAAGGTTATAAAGTTTAATAATGAAGCTGTAAGCCACAGGGCCCAACAGCCAGATAGGCAGAGTTTAGAATTGGCCCAGCTAGGCCAAGGAAGTCAGCCTAACTTACCCACGTGACAATATAGAGCGTAATCTGTCTGTGGTCTCAGGAGATGCTTCTTCTTCCAGTTCGAGACAGCAACTCTCCCCACAGGAAGTTCACTAACTTACTTAAAGAGATAGTGTCTTACATCAGGTAATATGGTTAGGGGCATGGTTCAAAATGGGGAACTAAGACTGACTCCTTTGTTGGAACTGGACTATGAGACTTCATGAAGGCTTGCTTGCAATCGTCAAGGTAAGAGACCAAAAGTTCAAACCATAAGAAAACTAGAGTGGACCAGCAAGATCAATTGTTGAGCTATCTATATAGTTTCCTTGCTTAGGTGCTGGATAGGTTCCAAATCTTGATGTGGGCTAAACCTGTGGGTGAGTTTAAGAGATCCAGCAAGAAAACAAGTCAGCCATTATAGCTGGTTGGACAAGTTTTCTCCACTGAATGATTCATTCTGGGTGGGGGTGAAGTGAGGAAGGATAGGTGTCACTCATATCATGTTGTGTTTTAGTAGGAAGACAATATTTTTTATTTTCAAGGCTTTTTCAAATTACTGGTGACTAGAATTATAACCTATTTATGCCAAATCACCATCTAGTTTGAACTCTTCCTAGAAAGAAAACAAATTTGGGGCTCCTAGAGGGGTAATCCCATTTCCATTAAACCTAAAGCAACTTCATAACTCACAATAATGTCAAAAGGCAAAGTCTAGGTCTTTTATCCCACCAAATTGGGACTTTATCCCTTTAGCTATGGGGAGCTATGTGCATCTACTCTTCTTGCCAAGAGCCTGGGGCTATCTTTTCTGGATCCTAGAATTCTTCAGCTTAGAACTTCTAGAAAATTACTCTAAGGCTAATATTGCCCAGGAACTCTCTTCCTCTCTATTTTTCACAATTTAGCCACAGTGTTTTCTCTTTCCAAGAAATCCAGACAAATCCATGGTTTGTCTTCTTCCTGGGTCCATATTTAAGACTAAGATTAGGCTACTGCCTCTTGGTAACTGGGGCCAGGTACTTTGAATCCAAAAAATTCTCTTCCTGTATCACCCAGATGACAGCATATGCAACTTCTATTTGCCCCAGTCTCAGACCACTGGATTTTAGTCTCTACCAGTGTCTCCTGGATTTTAGTTCTAATGCCCTCTCAGGATCTTTCTGACAAAGACTAGTCCTCCAAATCACTCCCTTTTTTTATTGGTTCTTCCAGGGGTGTGTTGGAACCAGTTCAAACAGGCTCCTAAAAAGTAATGATTAAATTTTCAGAGTGAGCATTTACATCTTGGAAATCAGTAAGCACTTCAAGTTAGTGCTTGATTTATTGTTCTGTTGATTATCTAGACTTAAAATGATGGAGAAAATATTAATAATAGAGATTAAACTTAAAAGTGTATCCTGTAGTATATTTTTTTTTCAGAGAGCCAGGTTGTTAAACATTTACCAGCATAAAAGAGAGGCTCCCCCTTATAATAGTCTGAGTTAACAAATTTCTTCCCTACTTAATTCACACTTAATGAATTCAAAGGGCATATCCACACCCTTCATAGGGAGATTAAATAAAAATCCCAGCCAATGTTCACTTCCCCCTAAACTCAGGGAGGTGCCCTTTGACCCTGACAATTAAAAGACTCAGACAAAGCCTCTAGTGTTTTGGGTAGATCCTCTGTGGAGAACTTAAAGAAAGGTCAGGACAAGAATGTACAGAACAAGAAAGTGAGATGAGTGACTCCAGTGGTGGAAGGAGGTACTCCCCTGGATTGCCCATAGATCTGCTGAAATACAGTAAAATTTCATGCTCTGAAGCTCATCAAGCTCTGATGATTTAGAATGTATCATAATCTATACATCTCACTAAAGTGATTAATTATGTATGGAGATAACACTGAACTACTAAAGATTATACCATGGTGCCCAGGCTCTGATGGATCCCAATCAAGTGGTTTTGGAGATCACAGAGAAGTCAATGATCTTTGCTATTGGCCTAGCTACTGGCTCATTGTCTAAGGCCTAACTGCCACAATGGACTTTTTTGGCCAAAGCAGCTCATTAAATTATCTGCTAAGCTAGGAAAGGTTGGAATTTATAGCAGTGGAGGGAATATACCTATATCAATGGATAGTTGAAATATTAAGGAATAGGAGGAACTCCATTAGATTCATTTTTATGTGAGTATATACCATTATAGAGAAAGTATAGATTAAGTTTAAGTTAGCAAAGAGCAGACTTTGCTTGGCAAGCTGGCAGGAGCTTGGAAATTCCAAACTTGGAATCCTGGTAGAGGGAACACTTTTACACAGAGACTCTGCATTTGGTAGTTGTGGCCTGGGTAAGCAACTGTCTGGTGAGCCTGTGTGTGGTGTTTGAGATCTCAGGACTTTTGAGTTGTGCCTTGGACATTGAATACAAGATCTTCTATCAAGACCATGAAGGTGCAGGTTGAGAAAGGATTTTTTCTATGTTGGTGGACATACACAGAAAATCCTAACTCCCTCACTTCCCAATTGGATTATTTTGCTGTTTAACCTGTGTTCTGAGGACAAGCTGAGACATCTAGACAACAGCCAAAGTACAACTTCATGAGATACCCTTATCCCTGACAAGCCAGCCCTTGCCCTAAGCTGTCTGCTATAGTTTTAGTGATTAGAGTAGCCATCTCCAACCCTTCATTTCCTGTCAGTTAACCTTTAGATCTAAGTGGTAGTATTTCCTACTTCCCTTCACTCCCTGTCCTAGTTTTGTTAATAAAACCCTGTTATACAGACCTTCCTTGTATCTTCTTCCCAAATAGCTTTATTGACAATAAGAACCCACTGTGAAGTAAAGCTGTTTTCCCTGGTTTTGTACATCTATCTGTTATCCAGTTATTTTCCAGCTTAGTGTATGTTATCTGGATATATTTCCCTTTAGTCAGTTAACTCTCCATTTCAACCCACTTGATTGAGGGACTAATTTACTCCCCCTCCACCCAGCATAACATACACCATAACAACACTCACCATCATTGTCAACAATAACAAAAAGGTAAGGATGCTTTAAGAAGGATTTTTAAAAATCATTTTTGAAATAGTGCTATAATCACCCATTCTGCTATAACTATACTTTATTCTATATAGATTCTACAAAAATAACAGAATTTTAGGGATGAATGACATGTTGGAGATATCGTTCAACCTCCATATTTTACAGAGGTCTAGTAAAGCAATATTTTTCCTTAGCTCCTTGACCTTCCACATGGGCACCTTAAACCAATTCAGCTATCATTTCTTTGAAACAGCCAACTCCTCATCTTTGCTCCTGCCTTGAAATGATAGAGACTGAGGATGGGAATCCCAATGAAACCTTTCACCCTACAAGAAAAGCAATATAAATCAACAAATCCCTGTCAAATGTTTACTATGTTCTTGGCTTCTTTTTTTTTTTAAACCCTTACCTCCCGTCATAGAATCAATATCGTGTATTGGTTTTAAGGCAGAAGAATGGTAAGGGCTAGGCAGTAGCGGTCAAGTGACTTGCCCAGGGTCATGCAGCTAGGAAGTGTCTGAGGCCAGGTTTGAACCCAGGACCTCCCATCTCTGGGCCTGTCTCTCAATCCACTGAGCCACCCACCTGCCCCCTGTATGCTTAGCTTATGAGCCTTCACTTACCCATTCTTCTGGAAAATATAGAAATTATTTTTACATTAAGAAGGCAGCTGATGTGGCAAAAAGTATACCTGAGTAGGAACTGGATGACTTGGATCCTAGTCTTGGCTCTGATAATAAGTAGCTGTTATAGCCTACCTTTCTGCTTTGAGCCTTAGGCTCCTGAGTAGTGAATAAGAGTCATTAGATTAGGAATTTTTAATCTCTTTTGGGTCATGGAGCCCTTCAGCAGTCTGGTGAAGCCTATAAACCTCTTCTCAGAGTAATGCTTTTAAAGGCACAAAATAAAATGCAGAAGATTACAAAAGAAAATAATTATATTGAAATAAAATCATATATAAATATTTTTTAAGAAATAAGTTTATGATTATGCTGATTCTTATTAAAAATACACTTGGGACACAAAAGGTAAAACAGATAATTTTGATTACAAGAAACTGAAAAAGTCTAACAAATGAAATAATGCATCTAGATTAAGAGGGCAACCAGGTGGCACAGTGGATAGAGGGCTAGGTCTGGAGTCTGGAAGATGCATCTTTCTGAATAAAAATATGGCCTCAGACACTTATTGGTTTTTTGACCGTGGGCAAGTCACTTAATCTTGTTTGCCTCAGTTTCTTCATGCAGGAAATGAACTGGAGAAGGAAATGACAAGCCACTTTAGTATCTTTGCCAAAAAATACTCAAATGGAGTCATGAAGAGTCAGAAATGACTGAAAATAACTGAGCCGAAATATAGGCTAAGAACATAAAGTGGTTAAATAGGAAAAATGAAATCTTTGCATCAACCATCTCAGGTAAAGGTCTGATAACTAAGTTATAAAGACAATTAACAGATAAACAAGATAAAAAGCCACTCATTCCCCAGTAGATAAAGAGGACATAAATAAACAATTCTCAAAAGAAAAATTGGAAACTATTAGTAACTACATGAAAAAATGCTCCAAAGCAGTAATAATAAGAAAATTGATCATCAAAACAATTTTGACTTTTCACATAACACATGTGGGTTGTGGGCACACTAATGCCTTTTGATGGAACTGTGAACCAGTACAACTATTTTGAAAAACAATTTGGAATTATACAAAGTGATTAAAATATCCATGCCTATTGAATCAGAGATTCTGCTACTAGGCCCTTATCCAGAAGAGGTTACTAATAAGAAGAGAAACCCCACATATACCAAAATATTTATAACACTATTTTTTTAATAGTAGCAAAGAACTCAAAATAAAATATGTGGCTCAATCAGAGAATCAGAGAATGGCTAAATAAATTATGGCACATGAATGTAAGAAACAATGAATATGATGAGTACATGGAAATATTAATGCAAAGAGAAGTAATCGGAATCCAGAAAACAGTATATGTGACTTGAACAATATAAACGAAGAGATCGACCACCACAAAACAATTAAAAGTGTACATTGCAAGATTACAAAGAACAAACATAGCCCCAAAAGATGAACGATGAGAAGAAGACCAACCCCTTCCCACCATGCCCACCACAACTCCTTTGCAAGGGTGGGCAGTCTACAAGTATAGAACATTACATGTATTTTCAGGTTATTTTACTATATTAATTAGTTTTATTGATATTTTCTCTTTTTATTTCATTAAAATATTATTTTTATATGAGACAACTTTCTTGGATATGGGAAAAGCAAGAGCACTGGGGGAAATTTTGGCATTATAAAAGCAAAAAATATCAATAAAATGATTTTTTAAAAGGATTATGCCAAGGGTACATAAACATGATAGCAAAAAAATAGCATCTTTGTTAAATAAAGTGATTTCTAAATGGGCAGGGATTTGCCAAAGCATCTGTTTTATAGGATCTGTTATTTGAGAATTCATATCAGTAAAGCTGGATGGGGACAGCTTTTGGCCAGAACAGTTTCATCTAAAACTAGATTCCATAATAGTATTTATTAAAATACTGAGATTCTATCCATATCTAGTTAATTGTAAGCCATAAAGAGTTATACCAAATTGAAAATATCCAATATTGGACTTGAACTACCCTAGAGAGCAATTGGGAGACAGTAATTTGCCTGGATACAAATGGTATCCATTTCCCCTTTTGCCCTGTCCTCTTTCCATTCCCCTCTGAGCTCACGCCATCTTTGTGAAAGTCATTAAAAACTGAAGGGAAAGGATAAATGAATGTAATGGAGACCCTTATCTGTGATCTATTTGAAAGATTTAATATGGAATGCCTGGGCTAATGTTCCATTCCAGCGGCTGATTCTGTATAGGAGGTGACCCAGACTTCTCAAAGGTTATGCCATCAGTGCATAAGCTCAAGCAGTGCCCACCTGGCTGGCAAGACTTCAAATATGAATGGACCTAAAGGCGTATTAGATGTTTTTATCCAAGGACCAGCCTATCTAAATTCAGGGACACTGGTCACCACAATGACCTATCAGATGAGGCTTTATTATTATTTTTGGTGACAGTCTATGAAGGCATTGAAGGAAGACAACAATTTATGCCCATGGAGACAGTTCTCACATAGATAAAATCACAGATTTTTTTTGAACTATTAGAGCCCTGTCATTGTTCCCAAATAGCAAGTAGTAGAGAATCAGTTCAGAAAAACGACTGTTTAAGTGGCTTAGTTCTACTCTCAGCAATACAATGATCCAGGACAATTCTGAGGGACTTATGACAAAGAATGCTCTCTTCCACCAGAGAAAGAACTGTTGGAGTCAGAATGCAGATGGGAACATATGACTTATGAGTTGTTTATTTGGATATATGTTTTGGGGTTTTGGTTTTACAAGATCATTTGCTTACAAAAATACGTTTTACATAATAAATACATGTATAACCCAGATTGAATTGCTTGCCAGCTCTGGGAGTGGGGGAGAGAAGAAGGGAGGAGGACAATTGGATCATATAACTTCAGAAAACTTAGGTAGAAATTTGTTATTACATGTAATTGGCAAAAAATAAATAGATATTTAAAAATGCTTAGCTGGTTTGATGGAAGACAATTGGATCATATAACTTCAGAAAACTTAGGTAGA
>NC_058131.1:562021782-562053907 GCF_016433145.1 Gracilinanus agilis | reverse complement strand
AGAGAGACAGAGAGAAAAAGAGAGAGACAGACAGACAGACAGACAGAGAGACAGAGAGAGAGAGACAGAGAGAGAGAGAGAGAGAGAGAGACAGAGACAAAGAGAGAGAGAGAGAGAGAGAGAGAGAGAGACAGAGACAGAGACAGAGACAGAGACAGAGACAGAGACAGAGACAGAGAGAAAATGAGAGTCAGACATGGTGTAGACCAGAAGGCTATTATAATAGTCCAGGTTTGAGGTGATGAGGGACTACACTGAAGTGATAAAGAGAGAAAGGAAGATATACAAGAGATGTTACAAAGGTAAAATTGATAAGCTTTGGGAATATATTGGATATGGGGAGTGAGAAAGAGAGAGGAGTGGAGAAATGATACTAGGTTGTAGGCCTGGGTCACTGGGAAGATGGTGAGAGCTTTGACAGTAATAAGGAATTTGGGAAGGGGAAAGATTTGGCAGGGGGAAGAAAATGAGTTCAGTTTTGAACATGCTGAACTTAAAATGTCTATAGGATATACAATTCGACATGTCCAGCAGGTATTTGAAATGTGAATCTGGAAGTTGGGAGACAGGTTAGAGACAGGTTAGGGACTGGATAAGTAGATTTTAAAGTCATCAGTGTAGAGGTGATAAAGGAAGTCACAGGCACTGATGAAATCACCAAGTCAAATAGTAGAGAGGGAGAAGAGAAGAGAAGAGAAGAGAAGAGAAGAGAAGAAAAGAGGGTCTGCACCAGAAACTTGAGGGACTCCCATGGTTAGCAGGCATGACTTGGATGAAGATGTAGCAAGAGAATGAGGAGTGGTCAGCTAGGTAGGAGAACCAGGAGAGATTAGTGTCATGAAAATTTAGAAAAATATACCAAGGGAATGATGGTGATGGAAAATATCAAAATTACAAAGAAGAATGAAGATTGAAATAAACCATTAGATTTGAAAATTAAGTGATTGCTAATAACTTTGGAAGAGCAATTTTGGTTGGATGATGAATTAGCGTTAGACTGTAAAGAATGAAGATGAGAAAAAGAAGTAGAGGGACATCTCATAGATGGCCTTCTCCCTGAGTTTAGTCACAAAAGGTAGAAGAGATATGGATGATCTTTTAAATGGGAGGGAATGGACTAAAGAATAAAATGACCTTTTTAGTTCCTTCTAGTTCTGAATGTATAATCTTGTTAAAGTCTTCAAATATATAATAAATAATCTACCTCTGAAGCAATATTATATGCACTTGCCTATCTGGCTTTAATTAAGTCAGAATTGTATTTCACAGACTTTTTTCCTGACATTTCCTTTTTGAGCTACTTTCTGAAATGCTGACAAAAAATATTATGTGTCTACTTGTGGAGGTACAATGTGCAGACCCTTCTGAGAGTGATTTCTGTCATTTATTTTCCTTTCCATCTTCTTTTGGGCCTCTTCACAGCATAAATAGGTAGAGGCAAATAGATAGTATGGTAAGTAGAGCATTGGACCTGGAATCAAGAAGCTCTGAGTTCAAATTTTATCTCAGATACTTCCTAGTTGTGTGAATGTGGGCAAATCACTTTGCTTCAGTCTCCTCAAATGTAAAATGGAGATAATAATAGCATGCACATCCTAGAATTGTTGTAGGGATCAAATGAGATACTATTTATGAAGTGCTTGGCACATAGTAGGTATTTTATAAATACTTGCTCCCTTTCCCTTCCCTTCAGTCTCTAGGCCTCTTCAAGTTGATTCTTGATACCCTACAACTTAGATTTTTCATTTCTTTTGAAGGGATGTCTGCTCTTCTCTCCAGAATACTCTGGAACAGGGTCATTCCTCTCATTCCCCTTCTCCCTCACCCAAATATATGGAGAATGTTAGTTGGAATTTTCTACTTCTCCTGATGGTATACAGAAAAGATCCAAATTGATTCCCAACTTTAAAAAACAAACTCTTTTAAGATTGTACATTACACAGGAGTTCATTAGTGGAGGGAGTACCCCATGATAAATTAGACTGTGAGTTCCTTGAGAGCAGAACTGCCTATTTGCCTTTCTTTTATCCCTAGCACTTAGCACATACTAGGTACTTAATTAATTAATATTTGTTGACTAATGATGATAGAATCACGGGTTTAGACTAAATATCAAGAACAGAAATGAAAAAAAACCCACTATTTAAAGTTGTCAAAGATATAGGTAAACATAAAGTCTAAACACATAATCTATACAGTTTTCTCAGCTGGTAGCTTAATTAAGTGTTCTTACTTTCTGTGGTTCCTTAGTTAATGATACTTGTGAGAATTCTGATGCTTCAGATCACCTTACCTTGGTCCAGGCACCACGGTCCACCTGGTGGCCACATAGATAGACTGTGCCTTGGCAGGTAGAAAAATGAATAATTTTCACCAACTGCCTTGCAAACCCCAAACCGTGCCTGAACTTGATGTCAAATGTCCCAGTTGGGATCTACCAGCAACTTCACTGAGTAGAAGATTTGTAGCCTACCTCAGACTTCTTCTAGACCTTTAGTTTTCTTTTCTTTCTCCTTTACTGGAAGAGGCCTTGCCCCAGAGTTCCAAGGAAAACAGCCCAGAGCAGAGTGGTTGCTTTTGAAGCGGTCTCTCTTGTTCGCCCTCTCTCACTTCAAACAGGAGCACATCTGAGAAGAAGGTCTGGCACAGAATCTACAATACTCACCGCCTTCTCTTGGCTTCCACTATTTTGAGAGAAGGTGACTGGATTACATGGAAGAGCCAGAAACTGATTTATTGTTTTTCTGAATGGAGAAAACAATGGGAACAAAAGAGTAAGCTCTTTCCTAAGCAAGGTATTTCAAGAGAATGGGTTCCAAAGTCTTAAAACAAACGGGAAACAAGAGGAACACACAAAAGCAAATACTTCTGGCTTTGTTTTGGAGTTCATTTGTTTACATTGCTCAAAGAAATGGTCATTGGAGAGGTAAGCTGAAAAATTATATGTGTATGTGTATGTATGCACATATATTATTAATTAAAAACGTGGAGGGGAAAAAGTTCCAAAAGACATTAAAAACAATGTTATTAGAAGCAGTAGAAACAATTACAAATTAGAAACATTAGAAACATTAGATTACATTAGAAACAATAACAAAATTCATTTTAAAGGACAAAAAATAAAGAACATCAAAGGAATTAATGAAAAAAAATGTAAAAGAAGGAAGGCTAGCAGTATCACATCTTAAACTGTATTATAAGATGTTAATTATCAAGATTATCTGCTACTAGGGCAGCTAGATGGCTCAAGAGCCAGTTAGAAATGGGAGGCCCTGGGTTAAAATCAGACTTCAGACATTTCCTAGGTGGGTGACCCTGGGCAAGTCACTTAACTCAAATTTCCTAGCCTTTACCGCCCTTCTGACTTAGACCTGATACTTAGTATTGATTCTAAGACAGAAGGTAGAGGTTGAAAAGAAACCAATTATCTGCTACTGGCTAAGAAATAGAATGATGGGTCATTGGAATAGAGTAGGTATATAATACACAGGAGCAAATAATTATAGTACCCTCTTGTTTGCTAAATGCAAAAATTCCCTAAATGCTTTGGGAATAAAGACTCACTATTTGGTAGAAATTACTGGGAAAAACTGGAAAGCAGTCTGGCAGAATCTAGGTATAGACCAATATCTTACATTTACCAAGATAAGGTCAAATTTGATAAACGACTGTCTTAGACATAAGGGGAAATAACATAAGTTTGCTGGAAGAACATGGATAATATTACTTATCAGATTTATGGATAAGAAAAGAATTTATGAATAAACAAGAAACAGAGAGCATTGTGGGATATGAAATGACTAATTTTGATTACATTAAATTAAGAAGGGGTTGTACAAATAAAACCAAGGTAGCCAAAATTAGAAGGAAAGCAGAAAACTGGGAAATATTTTTATAGCTAGTTTCTCTTTTATGTGGGTATAGTGTTAGTTAATGTTGCTCTTGAAAGGATTCAGCCTTAGATCTCCACAATGTGTAAAACAGGGTTTTATTGTGGGTCTGGGAGTGACATATTCTGTGTAGGCGTGTGCCCCCTTTCTTAAGGGAGAAGATAGCTGTAGGGCTAATTGGTCTGTGGGCTTTCTCCCTACTCAATAAAAATGACACTCACCTGTGCCATCAGGCACTGGTCAATGCAGAGGGATCAGTCCTCTCTAATCATTGGTAAATCTCATTTCTCAAAAATATAGAGAATGGAGTCAAATTTATAATAATATAAGTTACTCCCCAGTTGACAAACGGTCAAAGAATATGAACAAGCAGTTTTTGGAAGAAGAAATCAAAGCTTTTTATAGTCATACGAGAAAATGCTCTAAATCATTACAGATCTGAGGAATGGAAGTCATAGCAACTCCCAGGGAACAATTCACATCTCTCAGATTGGCTAAAATGATAGAAGGGGAAAATGACAAATGTTTGAGGGATTATTGGAAAAATTGGAACACTAATACACTATTGGTAGAATTGTGAACTGATCCAACCACTGGGGAGAGCAATTTGGAATTATACCCAAACAGTTACAAAATAATATACTCTTTGATCCAGCAATACCGTTTTTATGTCTGTTTCCCAAAGTGAACAGGGAAAAAAGGAAAAGAACCTATATTTTCTAATATAGTTATAGTAATTCTCTTTGCAATGGCACAGAACTGAAAACTGAAAGGATGTCCATCAGTTAGGGAATGGCTGAACAAGTTATGGTGTGTATTATGATGGAATACTATTGTGCTATAAAAAATGCAGGTTGATTTTAGAAAAACATGGAAAGACTTGCATGAAAAAAATACAGTAGAACCAAAAAAACATTGTACACAGTAAGAGTAACTGTGAAGGACTAAGCTATTTTGGATATGATCATTCAAATCAACTATGAAAGACTTATGAAAAAAGTACTAGCTACCTCCAGAGAAAGAACTGATATATAGAAGTATGTATTATATAGTGTTCTCTTTCTTTCTCTCTTTTCACACACACGCACGCACGCACGCACATACACACACACACACACACACACACACACACACAAAATTGACCTTCTCTAATGTCGAGTTGAGAGGGAGACAACTCAGAACTCAAAATGTAACAAAAAATTAATTTTTAATAAAAAAGAAAAAGACATTAAACATCCCCAGGTTGACATTCATTCTTAAGTGTTTCTGCCTTTGTGAGGGGGAAAAATCCACAGATCTTTAGAGATACTCTAACCTGGGGATATTGTTTTGTTTTGTTTTGCTTTTAAACTGGGAGGAAGGAGGAGGGGTATTAAGTTCAAATGGAAGTCAGAAATGAAAGGAAAAGAATTGGGATAAAGTACACAAATGATCTGAGTCTGCTTTGGAGTTATGAAACTACAAAGCTATACAGAGTGACAGAAATGATAATGAGGTAGCTGATATATAGGACAGCAGATTTTGATTTCTGAATAGGCGAATATTGCAAGAGTTATGAAGGCTTATTATTTTCTTTTAAAAATAAATTATTATTGATATGTTTTATTTATATGTCATCTGTATTTACTAATGTACTTCTCCCTCTTCTCTCCTTATAAGATTAAAAAAGAAAAAAAATTCAGCAAATCTAACCAATATAATGAAGTCTGGCATTGTATTGTATCCTATACCTATTGACTCCCATATCTTCAAAGAAAGAGAGGTCTGTGAAGATTTATTCTAACAGGCAGAGAAGACATAGAAATAGGGATTTTGATACTCTATGCAAGTTCCTAGAATTGCTCTTCTCAATGTGCCTCTGTCCCTTGCCCTCCTACTCAAAATGACAGAGCAGGAACCATTGTGGGAATAACTCTTTCACCACCAAAGACAAAAGTGAAAATGACAAAATTAGTCAATATTTCATAGAATCACGGATTTAGAACCAGGAGGAACTTCAGACACAATCTAGGTCAATCTCTTCATTTTGGAGGCAAGGAACCCAAGAATCTAAAGATTTTAAGTGACTTGTTGAAGGTTACACAAGCAACATATCTCAAAGGCAAGATTTGGACTTGGATTTTCTGAGCCCCAAAGCCAGTCATCTTTCAGCTGTGTATCAGAGTATAAACATTAGATGTTAGCACAATCCTGAAGGCAGGGCAATTGAACTGAGGAGCAGGAAGGCAACAGTAGCTCTCAGTAAACCCAATGTTGGCACCTTCTGCTTCCTTTTCTGAGGCTGCTGGTAGACAGCTTATAAAAGCAGAAATAGCCCAGACTTCTGGGTAGGTGCTAGACTGATGCTCCTACTGTTTCTGTGGAGTATTTGAAAAGACTTTTCCTGCCCATCCCACCCCACCCCACTCCCATTATCATTTATTTACTTACTTATATGTGTGTGTGTTTTCCCTCCTAATAAATCATGAGTTCCTTAAGAGTAGAGACTTTATTCTTTGTGTCTTCAGTGATCATCCCAGCACCTGATACAGGGGCATAATAAGTGTTCTTTTATTGGTAGAAGGAGGGAAAGAAGAATAGAAGAAAGAGAAGAAGTAAAGGAGGAAGGAAGGAAGGAAGAGAGGAAGGAAAGAAAAGTCTTTTTTTTTTTTCATCCTAGCAGTATAGCTCCTACATACCTTTATGTATTCCATTTGTTGTTGGTTTTTTCTTACTAAGTATTGGTTCCAAGGCAGAAAAGCAGGAAGGGCTAGGCAATGGGGGATAATTGATTTGCCTAGGATCACACAGCTAGGAAATATCTGAATCCAGATTTGAACCCAGGTCCTCCTGACTCCAGGCTTGACTTTATCTACTGAGCCACCTAGCTGTCTCCTCCATTTGTTTTTATGTGCATACCTAAGGAAAATCTTTGGGTTTGGGCTGTGTTGTAAATTGCCTGGAATCTTAGCTGTGGCATATATCCAAAGGTTGGATAGTGATAACTCAGTGTTGCAAGGCCAATGGCAATTGTACACTTGAAAATGCCTTCTTAGCCTTTTTTGTTGTTTCTTGGGTATGCCTGTTGCCAGTGATTGCAAGAATCTGACAAGCAACACTGGCTTTTCTTGAAAGATAAGAGCACTAGGTCTAATCAGAGGGCCTGGATTCAAATCTTACCTGTTGTCATGCTCAAATAACTTAATCAGTCTGGGCCTTACTTTTTTTAACTTCTGTAAATTCATTTCAGCAGATTTAAGTTGCTATTTATGTACAAGGCACTAGGAATAAAATGCCTTAATGGAACCTTGTTTGTTCTCAAGGTTCAGTTCCTTTCAGCTTTAACTCTATGGTACTTTCCAAGTTTAAAGTGAAGTTCCTGGTCATTTTGGGGTGTTCCCATTACACATGGGTTGTAGCTA
The DNA here is from genome assembly GCF_016433145.1 of Gracilinanus agilis. Lineage (NCBI taxonomy): Eukaryota > Metazoa > Chordata > Mammalia > Didelphimorphia > Didelphidae > Gracilinanus > Gracilinanus agilis. Next base: position 562,046,616 of record NC_058131.1, on the reverse strand, counting down.
TTGCCCTGCTGAGACACTGAAAAGGAAAACATTCTTTGATTACATGAATAAGTGAATTTTGCCAACTGAGACAATTTGGGCTGGCAGGAGGTGATGCTAATGGAATTATGAGAGGATCCAAATGAGGTCTTAAATAAACACTTAGCAGGACTCTCTGTGCCTAGAGATTTGGCAACCTTGATTAGTAAGACCATGTTGTTGAACCATCTCTTGGATGATATGCAGATGGAGCTGGAGCCACTAGGTTAGTAGGAAAAGTCCTGAGCCCATTTAGTTCATAGGATAACAGATTTAGAGTTGGGTGGGAAGAGGAGAACTTCTAAGGTCTGTCTCTTGTCTTCCTCCTAACTCTTGGCCAGAGAAGTACCTTCAGAAGATGAAAGAATTTGGATTTCTTCATCAATGTCCATTTTTTCCTGGATTCTGTATATACACATGGGAGAGCATATCATAGACTTTTGTGGGGGGATGTTACATCCCAACAGTGTATACCAACTGTGCTATATATGTCACTTTAGTAAAATACCCCTTGAAGTCTAATTGATGTCAGTGGATTATACACTACTTGAAGCATTGAGGGAAGCACATTGATGGGGGATTACAAGTGATAGCATTAGAGTGACAACTCTCCCAATTTCTATGGGCACCCTCTATTGCCCTGAAGAAAGATATGACTACCTTTTTATGGTTTCTCACACATGACATTCCACTTTCTGCTTCTGTATATGTTTTTGTATTGATTGTCCTCAATTCCTGGAATATATTCCCTCTTCATTTTATACCTCTTGGAATTTCTGGTTTCCTTCAGGACTCTGATAGAATGTTATCTTCTGCTTTCCTGGTCCCTCTAGCTGATAGCACTTGACTCTCATGAGGCTACTTTTTTTTAAGTTTTAAAAACACTTTCTATTTTTTTTTTGGTCTTTGCAATGAATTATTTGAAATTTATTTTTTTTTAATTTTTATTTTGAATATTTCCCCATAGTTACATGTTTCATATTTTTTCCCTCCACCCCCAAAACCCCCTTAGACTATGCACAATTCCACTGGGTTTTACATGTATCCTTGATCAAGACCTAATTCCATATTATTGATAATTGGACTAGAGTTATTGTTTAGTGTCTACATCCCCAATAATATCCCTACAAACCCATGTGTTCAAGCAGTTGTTTTTCTTCTGTGTTTCTCCTCCCACAGTTCTTCCTCTGAATGTGGCTAGTTTTCTTTCTCATAAGTCCCTCAGCCTTGCTCTGGATCCTTGCATTGCTGCTAGTAGAGAAGTCTGTTATGTTCAATTGTACCACAGTGTATCAGTCTCTGTGTACAATGTTCTTCTGGCTCTGCTCCTTTCACTCTGCATCAGTTCCTGGAGGTCATTCCAGTTCACATGTATTTCCTCCAGTTTTTTATTTCATGAGGCTACTATTCATGTATCTCTTCCATTAGAATATAAACTCTGTGAAAGCAGGAACTCTTTGTTTTTGTCTTTGTATCCCCCGAGTTTAGCACAGGGTTAGCACAGTTTGGCACATAATAGGAACTTAATAAACCTATGTTTATTGAATGATTGAACTATAAAGAATCTTAAATTATTCTATAAAGACTAAAATATTCAATACTTGAATGGATATATTTCATCAACATGGATTCTCTCTTTAACAATCTATATGCAGCCTATTCGTTCCTGCCCATCTTGTGTAACTCTTGTCCATAACTTTACCACCAGGAGTCTCCTGTATATGTTAGGTGTACCTTTGCTTTTTCCTCACATTGCATATACACCTGTAGTAAACATGGGTTGTCCAGTGGTTGTCCTTCATTCTCATAACTAGAATTTATTTTTTATTGCTCATACATTTTTAATATTATCCTTTATTCTGCTTCTCGATTGTAATGTTGATTTAAGCAAGCCCCTGAACATTGCAGGACAACCTAGGCTTGTTCCATAGTCATTCTATAAAGAATTTGACTTAAATTTCCATAAGGGATAAAAAAAATGTGCCTTGTTCATATTATGACTTGAAGTTGAATGGATAAACATTAAAGCTTGCCTCTCAGTGTTTGGGCAGACACTTCAAATGGACCATGAATTGGACCCAGAGAAGAACAAGAGGGGAATAGACTAGATCACTTTTGCGAAATGTCAAAGTTCTTTTAATGATTCCATGTATCTTCTTGGAACAAAGTCATTTCCCTTTTAATCAAACATTCTTCCAGTATTATTATATGACTTCAAGTTATAGAATATTTCAAACTGAGAAGAATTGAAATTGAAAATCACCCGGGGGTAATAGAGAGGTGCATGAACAAATGGCAACACATTATAAACATGCAATTATATGAATGCAAGCTATTATTATTATGTCCTATTTACTTGGAGATACTGTCAATTGTTACCTCCTTAGAGGCTTTTTCAACAAGTTAGTGGTACCAGGCTGTGAAGAAATCTGGTATGTTTAACTTATAATTGCTGTGTGAAATGTTTTCATTGTATTTAGCCTGTGGTGGTTGTACTAATAGTCACTCAGACAGCCTATTAATATGAACCACTTGAGGCAGACACAGTGACATGATTAACTTTCATTGTAGAAAGACGAGAAACAGGAAGAGGCTATTCAAATAGATGGGCTCAATAGTGTTCCTGAGTTGGAGGGAGCCAAGCAGATGTGGCCCACTAACAGAATTAGGACTAGGAAACAGTCTCCTATTTCTCCAACCAGTGCTCTTTCCAATATACCATAAAAGAGCTGCCCCAAGGAAAACGGAGTGTGAAGACCTCTGACCCAGATGGCTGCCAGAGTGGAAATAAACCATTTATATCCTGCATACCTATTCTAGCAAAAACCCTCAAATTCATACCAGGCCAAATAATGATCAAAGAATACAATGATAAACTATTGTAAGTGACTTCAACCCCAGGACAGCACAAAGTCAGTCAGAATCCCATAGGCAATACAAAAGTTGACTGCTAGCAAAGCCATTACCAACCCAGACAAATAAATTGGTGTTTTCCCAGTATGATGAAAGATGGACCAGACATGTGTATGTTGTAAGGATCTTTTTCTAGAAATAGAAAGACAGGAGTTCTCCACAGAGAAGGCCTGATGGTGGCCCCTTGGAAGGTACCAGGAATAGCAGTAAGTGTGTTGGTATAATGGGCTTTACCTAGGACAGTCCAAGAGTCTATGGGCTCTGAGGTTTCTAGCATTTTTGTCTTGATTGCTCATGCTATGAAACTCAAAGATCAAGGGGTCCAGTCTTGGGAGATGTTGGTTATCCTCTCCAAGTGACCCAGGTGACCAAGAAGGGCTAATCACTACACTCAAAAGGCAGCAGGGGTGAAGCCTGATCTTGGCAAAAAGGCTCCAGTTCTGGAACTAAAGCTGGTAAGATGATTGAAACAAAGAAGATAATGACTAAGATAAAAAATATTGTAGATGGGGCAGTTGGGTAGCTCAGTGGAGTGAGAGTCAGGCCTAGAGACAGGAGGTCCTAGGTTCAAACCCGGCCTCAGCCACTTCCCAGCTGTGTGACCCTGGGCAAGTCACTTGACCCCATTGCCCACCCTTACCAATCTTCCACCTATGAGACAATATACCAAAGTACAAGGGTTTATTAAAAAAAATATTGTAGATCTAGAGGTACCCCCCAATTCAGCCTAAGAGAGAGTAACTCCATAACAGATCCAAGCAGAGAGAGACTCAAAATTTAAAAATGATTTTTCTGCAAGAATGACATGATCAGAGTAGAAATCCAGAAGAAAATATATGATTTATCACTTATTTGCATAGGTATATGATTTGGGGTTTTGTTTTAAAAGATTACTCTATTACAAAAAATGAATATTATGGAAATAGGATTTGAATGATATATATGTATAACCCAGTGAAATTGCTTGTCAACTCTGGGAGAGGAGAGGGAGATAAGACTTATGTAACATGGGAAAAATTTTAAAAATTAATTAAAAAAGAATACTATTTAGGAATTAATCAATAACTATTAATTAAAGACCCACTTCCTACCAAACAATGTCCTAAATCTGGAAGAAATATGAATAAAAGTAAGAAATAGTCTTTGTCCTAAAAAAAGGAATTACATGAAGAAATAAAGCAAGAGGTTTTAAAAAAAATTAAATAAAAACTCCAAAGGAAAGAGTTGGTAAGCGAATAAATGTCTTAGAAAAGAAATGGTAAACTTACCCAGGTAACTGATTCCCTGAAAACTAGAATAGAAATCATGGACTCCACAAAATAGCAAGAAATATCAGAATAAAATTGAAAGATTTTTTAAAAATAGAAGAAAATATAATATATCCAGTTGCAAAAACAATTAACCCTCTTTGGATTACTTGAAAACTATGACAAAAAAGACCTGGATACTCTATTTAAAGAAATTATAAATTAAAATTCCCCAATCTTTTAGAACCAGAAGGTAAAGTGAAGATAGAAAAGAAAATCATCATTTATCTCCTAAAAACTAGAGGTAAAATTCCAGCAATATCATAACCAAAATTCAGTGCTGACATTTCAAGGAAAAAAGATTCTACATACATCCAGAAAGAAGTAGTTCGAGTTCCAAGGTACCATAGTCAAGATCACATAAAGTCTGCCAGGCTCTACTAAAAACTAGAGATCTTGAAATACAATTTTCCAAAAGGCAAATGATATATGTGTAGAACTAAGAATAATTTATACTGAGTATAATTCTACAGGGAAAAATATATTTTTAATAGAATAGAGGAACTTCAATCATTTATGAAAAAAAAAGATCAGAGCTAAGTAAGAATTTTGAAACACAAATACAAGAATCTAGAGAAACCTAGATAAGAAAATTGGTTTGAGCAATTAGAAGTTGCTGTATGATGATGCAGCACTAACATTATCTATTACAATGAAGAGACAAGTGCCCCTTCGGAACTTAATTGTCTTCAAAGGGCATAGGACGAATTAAACAAGAAAAACAAAGGAATGAAGATTAATTCTATACTGAAGGTTTGAAAAAGGAAGAGAAAACAGGGCAAAAAGAGGAGGTAAACACCAGTGTTAAAAGAAGTGGGTGGAACTTCCTCTTTCTCCTATTTGAAGTTCCTAAAAAGAAGAGCATGCAAAATGGAGGAAAGAATGGGGTGAGAGAGCATCAAATGAATCTCATTCTTATATGAAACAAATGGAGGAGGGCTGAACATACATATTTTGGTCTAGAAATAATAAGGAAATAAGAAGTGGATGTGAAAGGGGGCAGGTTAAGAGAGAGGATTATAAGAAGAAGGTATAGTGTTAAGTAAAGCAACTTCTGCATCCTGAAATATTTAATCCTGAAATGATATTTAATAGGGAAAGGGAAAGAAAGGAAGGAAAAGGAAAAGGGAAACAGTAAAATCTAAGGGGTACCCATGGATAAATAAATTGTAGTATAAGAGTGTTATGGAATATTGTGCTGCAAGAAATGATAAGGGGGATGGTTTGAGCTCAATGTCCAGAGCAGGAAGCAAAAAGACCTTTCTAGGACATGTTCTAAACCCTCAAACAGTGACTGGAATCATAGCCTAGTTTCAGAAATGGAAAAAAAGCTGAAAATCACAGGCTGTCAAACTTGCAGCTTCAGAGTGGAATGGATAAAAGGCATGGGATTTTGAATTTCTCCAGTTTGTATTTATAGATCAGTTTGGAGAATGGTAAAGAGAAAAACAATGAAAGAAGAGTATGATAGTTGCCAGTGATCCATCTCAGAAAATCTGAGAATTAGAAAGGTTCCTAGTGACTAGTTAGTCTAACTTCCCTTACACAAACAGAAGCTCCTGGCATGAAATCCCAAATAGTCTCTGCATGGACATTTCCAGTGATGGGAAATTAATTATCTCAAGAAGCAGGTCATTCTGTTGTTTGATGATTTTTCTTGGTTAGGGAGCTCTTTCTTTTACCGAAGAGAGACCTGCCTCCCTCTTACCTTTTGCCTATTTGTTCTTAATAGTGTGCTGTCAGACTATCTAGAAAAAGCCTTATTCCTCTTTCAGATAATACTCCTCTCCAACTATGTGAAGACTTGGATCATGTCTACCCTAGATCTTCTCTATCCTAAACATTCCTTGTTCATTTAACAAGTTGGCTTTTTTTAATGCTTTCCAAGCCTCTAATCATCTTGATTGCCCTCTATAATTTATTAATGTCCCTTTTTAAGTGTAACACCTACAACCAGGCATCATATTTCATATGTGATCTGGTGAAAGAGTTAGGTGTCACAGATCCCTTCATCTGGACACCAATCTTTGGTAAATGTAGCCTTACCTTTTTGTCTTATCTTTTTCAAAAGCTATATCTCACTGTTGGATCACATTGGGGTTATTTTAAAAACAATGCCTTTTTCATTTCTTCCATAGAATAATTCTACTTTAAGGGGATATGGGATGACTAATATGTCTATATCCTTTGACCCAGAGATTCCATTTATTGGGCTTATATTCCAAGGAAGCCATCTTCTAGGACTGAGCAAGCAAGAGGGCAGAGCCATGACGGCGGCTTAGTAGCAGTGAAAGCTGAAACTACTCCAAGAATGCTCCCAAGCCAATCTTAAAATAGTTCCTCAAAATGACTAAAGTCACAGAACCCAACAAAGAGACAGAGTGAGGGGATTCTCTTGTGGAAAACAACTTGAAATGTAGGCAGAGTTGATTTTCACTGGATAAGGATGGATGGAAGAAAAACTGAACACAGATGAGTGCCAACAGACCCCCTCACCACCCCCCACCTACTGCTGTAGGTTCTGAGCCTGAGAACAGGTCAGGACTGAGCAAGGTAGCTTGTATACTGCATCACATCATATGAGATTTGGACCTCAGAGACAAGTTGGTCCGATCTAAAACTGACAAAAATGTCTTTTACAGCATCACTAAAAAGTGGTCATACAATGTCTATTTAAAATCTCCACTGAGGAGGTAGCTAGGTGGTATAGTTTGTATAGTACAGGGCCAAGCAGAATGATTTAAGTCCTTCTACATGATAGTCCTGCAAATATTGTACTTGAAGACAGACCTCTTGCTTTTATCTCTTTGCTATTAAGTCTTCTCTTCTTTTTTCCAAACATTCCTAATTCTTTAGCTCCATTGAAAGACATGATCCTTGGTCATCTCACCTTTCTGGTTATTTTCTTCTGGTGTTGCTGCAGGTTTTCTTTTTTCCTTTTTTTTTAACCCTTACCTTCTGTCTTAGAATTAATACCAAGTGTTGGTTCTAAGACAGAAGATTAGTAAGGGTGAGGCAACTGGGGTTAAGTGACTTGCCCAGTTAGGAAGTGTCTGAGACCAAATTTGAACCCACGTCTTCCTGACTGCAGATCTGGCACTCTATCCACTAATGCCAACTAGCTGCCCTTGGAGGAAAACCTCTAGGTTTTCAGTGTTTTTCCTAAGAGGTGATGTCCAGAATTAAGCACAATATGCCAAATGTGGTCTGACCAGAGTAAAGTATTGTGAATTCCCACAATCTTGGCCCAATGTATCTCTTAATGCCTACCATGTAACACCATTGATTCATCTTGAACTTGTAGTCCTCTAAGACTCATTGATCTTTTTCACCCAACTATTTTTTAGGCATGACTTGCTCATCTTATACTTTTAAAATCCATTATTTGAACTCAAGTGTAAATTTTTTTGATCGATTTTTATTTTTTAACTTAAAAACCATTTTTTTCTTTCTTGTACTACCCTACACATGCCCGACATTATTCCTTTCCTCTTTTGCCATGTTTGCCAACCTGAAGGTTATGAAGAAGAATCTCAGTTTGCATTTGCAAGTGTAAAATTTTACATATATCTCTATTAGTTATTTTATTAATTTTGGCAGAATGTTCTAGTTTTATTGAAATCCTTAGCTATTGCTATCATCTTTGTGCCATCTGTTTGACATCTCTGCCCTTCATGATGCTAATTAAAAATGCCAAGTGTTGGGGTAGCTGGGAAGCTCAGTGGAATGAGAGTCAGGCCTAGAGATGGGAGGTCCTATGTTCGAATTTGGCCTCAGATACTTCCCAGCTGTGTGACCCTGGGCAAGTCACTTGAACCCCATTGCCCACCCTTACCACTCTTCCACCTAGGAGCCAATACACAGAAGTTAAGGGTTAAAAAAATAAAAAAATCAAAAATTGCCAAGTGTTATATGGTCTAAGATAGAGTTTTGGGTCACTATTAGACAACTACTTCCAAATCATGAGTGTAATTTAAGGAGAATTTAGGAAAGGGAACTTCTTAAGGAGGCAGCTAGGTAGTACAGTGGAGAGAGTGCTGAACCTGGAGTCAGGAAGAACTTAGTTCAAATTAAGCCTCAGATATTTACTAGTTGTATGACCTTGGGCAAGTCACTTAATCTCTGTCTCAGTTTCCTTAACTGTAAAATGAGGATAATAGTGGCATCTTTCTTGCAGGGTTATTGTAAGGATCAAATGAGATAGTATTTGTAAATACTTAGCACAGTGTCTGTGTAGATACATAGTAGATGCTATAAAAATGCTAGCTATCATTATCATTCTTAAAATATTTATTTTTTATTCCAACTGTCTCTTTTTACTGGTGAGGAAAATTAGTCAAAATGTAGTGACTTTCTTAAGAATTCATAAATAGTAAATGGCAGGCCAAGTTTAAAATCGAGTTCTTTTGATCCATTGATCTCTCTCCATTACAACACAATATTTTACATTTTCTCTGATAAAATTCTTTAACTCTTTGATAAAGTAAGTAAAGTAGTAACATGGATAATAGAAGTCACAGAGAATTCCCATTCTTGAACATTAGCTTGAATCTTTCTCATGACCTCAAATTTTTACCCGAGTTTCATGTGAAGAAGCCAAATGACCTGAATTGCTTTTCATCTATTTCCCTTTCTCCTGCTCTTCTCTAGTCTAAGGGGTAATGAGCAGTGAAATGGTGGAAAGGATGAGCTAGAACAGAAAAAAAGCAAAATCTGCAGGATGCAGTCCCAAGTAAAGAAAAGCTGACCACACACTGTCTGTCCTGTCCTTTCAGCAGTCTCTGGGCTCTAACCCAATGAGTTTTGCCTCACTTTCATTCTTTGCTTGGTGATGTTTCCCTTGTACCAGTATATGTGCTTATATATTTGGGGACTAGGGCTAGATGCTGACAAAGTTGTTGTTGCTCTTCAAGAGTCCTGTCTGATTCTTCATGGACCCCTTTGTGATCCCATTTGGGGTTTTCTTGGAAAAAATATAAAGAGTGTTTTTCCATTTCCTTCTCCAGTTCATTTTATAGATGAGGAAACTGAGGCAAACAGGATTAAGTTACTTTCCCAGGGTCAGAAACTAGTAAGTGTCTCAGGTCTGATTTGAACTTGGGTAGAAGAGTCTTCCTGACTCCAGGCCCACACTCTGTCCACTGCACTACCTAGCTGTCCTTGGACAAGTTTGGGTCACCCTAAATTAAAAGTTATCTGAGTTGGGAGGTTCTCCTAATCTGGCCAAGATTGAGGGAATCACTAAACTGGTTTGTTGAATTCCTGTATATCTCATATGTTAGGTTCCCAAGTGCTAGAAAACTGGGTTTCTAGAGATCTATTGAAGAAAGTATTTACAAAAAAAAATTAATTGCTAGGTTTTGTTGTAATACTGCTTAGGTTTATGAAAAGGTCGGTTTTAGAAAAATCCGGGAAGACTTATACAAGTTGATGCAAAGTAAAGTGAGCAGAATCAGGAGATCATTCCACACAATGATAGTAATGTATTATAATGACGATCAACTGTAAAAACACTTAGCTTCTCTGAGTAATACAATGATTCAAGATAGTTTTGAAAGGACACTTGATGAAAAATGCTCTCTTAAAGAGAGAACTGATGAAGTCTGACTGAAGATTGACATGTAATTTTTTCATTTTATTTTTCTTACTTTTTTTTAACATGACTACATCTAAAATATATTTTTCATGATTGCTCATGTATAATTGATATCATATTGCTTCCTTTCTAAATGGGTGGGGGGATTAAAAGGAGGGGGAGAAATTGGAACTCAATATTTAAGAAAAATAAATGTTAAAAATAAATATTACTAATATTTCCCAATGTTTACTCCCCCTCCCTAAGAATCTCTTACAACAAAGGTTCTAAACTTGGGTTCCATGCCAATGTCTAGATCTCAGGGGCTCCAAGAACTTGGATGGGAAAATGTCTTTATTTTTACCAACCTTTAATTCAACTTTATTATTTCCTCCAATTATTTAAATATATTATTCAGAAAAGGGGTGCATAGGCTTTACTGGACTGCCAATAGGGGCAGGGCATGATGCAAAAAAAAAAATTCAAGAACTCTTGTCTTACAACAGAATAAAAGAGAAAGAGAAAAAATCAATATCTCCAAAGTCTGATATTAACTGTAGTGTTCCATTCACATTGTCCCTCAGAGCCTCAGCAAAGAAAAGAAAATGATACCATAGAAAAAAATACTTTATTTTAAGGAAAAGAGTTGAGGCGGCAATCACCCAAACTTGTGGAATTATGTGCTCTGATAAATGAGCTCTCATAGGATTTATCCATTTAGGACTGATGAGAAGGTTAAAGGGACAGTGTTTAGTAATACTTAATAGTCTTGGGTAAACATTTTGAAATCTTTCTTTGATCAGAAACAGAGGCATTTCATATTGCAGACATAGAAAACAAGGGTTAGCGTCTATCTTAAAGTATCAGAACCTAATAACCAAAGTCCTATGACCCTAGCACACATAAAACTTTAAGACAGAAGAGTAATACAGATGGTGTAATCTCTGATGCTAATTGTTTTCCATCCTCAGTGTCTCTTTCTCAGGCACAGATGTCCCAGCTTTTGAGTAAGTAGGTAATAGAGCCAGAGATACACATACAGAGCACTTCAGTGCCATGAATGCCTTTAACTCCTCATGACCATAAGAGTAGGTACACCACCATCCAAATGGGGCAAATCCATCCCCTGATTGCTGGATCCAGCCTTCCTGGACAGACTGATAACTTCACCTAACCTTTGGTCTTCCAATACCTTCTCTACTCCCCATCAGATTTAGGATCACGAGATCAGACATTCAGAGCTGCAACGCACCTCAGAAGTCATCTTGTCCAGCCCCTTCATTTTACAAATGAGGAAACCGAGGCTCATGTAGGCTAAATGACTCATCCAAGGTCCCCCAGGTACAAAGTGGCAGAGATAGTATTTGAACCCAAGTTCTACAACTCCAAATACGCTTCTCTTGACATTTTACCAAGACAGTTTGAACAATTCCATACTTATTTTGTTTCTTTTACTCTCTTAAGTATCCTGGTTTACTGAGGGTCTGAGAAAAATGCTAATATAATCAATCTATACTCATCAACTTGGGGAAGTCTCCAGTATACATGTTTATTGCTCATCTCTATTGCACTTATCTGATGATAAGGTTTCACTTTTTCTTTCTTTTTCTCACCCAGGGTATATTGTAGTCAATTCTCAGATTCCTATGGAAATTATGGCTTTCAGAAAAGAAGCAGATAGTGGAATAATATTCTATTACATTGTCATGGATGTGGAGGCACTGATGTCCAGCACCTCTGCTTTGATAAGAACCAATCTGCCTTCTCTTTGGTGAGTGTCTCCTATTTATTCTGTCTGTATATAGCCATTTACCTGTTTGTTATCTCTACCATTTAACTGTAAGCTCTTTGAGAGCAAGGACTTTCTTTTTATCTTTCTTTGTATCCCCAGTGCTTAGCACAGTGCCTCAAACGTAGTACGGTCTTCGTAAATATTTATTGGCTGACTGACTGGATGTTTACCAGATGTTCTAAGGCACTGGGCTCAATGACCTACCCTGTTACAAGGCTGAAATCTCTAAAAGGTAATTCAAGAAAGGTACTGGATAAACCTCACATTTCTAGATCCTTTCTGAACTGCTAAGTTTCTTAGTGACAGATTGAGTTTTGGAAAACTCCCCATGAAGGAGATGTGAAAATGCTTCAAACCATCTGTGATTTCATCCTTGTAGATTCTCTCTCCATTGGTGCATAGTGTTACCCTTTGGTGGCTTACCAGTGGATAGACTACTAGACTTGGAGACAGGAAGATCCTCAGTTCATATCCTGTCCCCGATACTTCCTGACTATGTGACCCTAGGAAAGTCATTTGATATCTGTCAACTTCAGTTTCTTCATCTGTAAAATAGGGCTGATGATAGCACCTACCTCACAGGGGTTTGTGAGATAAAATATGCCAAGCATTTTACAAACCTTAAAGCACCATATAAATACTAGCTATCATTAGGAGAGGCCAAAACAAATCATCATTTGGGGACCTATTTTCTGGAGAGGTGCCTTTCCAAATTTAGTTCAGTGGTTTCTCGGATGATATACTGCCCTTCTCTACAATTGTACTTGAAGCCTTTCCAGATCTGAGGAACTACCAGAACTCATGTTCTATTCATTCAGTCAATAAACATTCATTAAGGAGTTGCTCTGTGCCAGGCACAAGCTAAGCACTGGGGATACAGACATAATGAGGCTTGCTTGGAGCGTGTCCACCTCAACGAACGTGGAGGCACCCTCCATCCTGTATTCTCCTACCATGTGGGTGGGAATAGCCTTCTTCAGTTGACTGTAGACGGAACAGGCTGTGTCTTTAACAACTGTCCAGAAGGTGAAGGCCATACACAATTCACCCACAACCCAGGGCCACGGACTGAACCAGTAAAGGGAGACGCCTTCCCTCCCCTCTCTTTTTACCTCATGGCTCTGAGAAATGGATCTGGTGGTGTTTGTTCATGCTCAGATGTTTAATTTGTCCTCCGTTTCTAGGTTTAGGAGATTTGTAAACCCTTTTACACAAAAGAAAAAGAAAAAGGACTGCTTTCTAAGAGTTCACAATTATAATGATAAACATTTTTTTGGAGACTATATACTAAATTAAAATTATTTATTGGTAAAAGTTGGAGAGAAAGAGAGAGAAAGAAAAATCATCAGGTTGCCCCATTTAAAAAAAAAAAACTGCTTCCATGCTTCCCTGATCCAATTCCTAGCCAAGGTTCATGTGGAACCTTAAGCAATCCGGAGAAGGGAGAGAGATGGAACACGCTGGTAAGAGTCCTTTGCCCAAAAGAGCATCTCAGGCCCCCTCTCGTATAATGATGTCACTCCTGCTGGGGCTCTCTGATTGGACAGTCTGGGTCCTGAGTCTTGCCTTCCAGACATGCTACCTGCCATGCGTGTGCACGTGTGTGTGAGCGTCAGCCCTTCCATAATGGAAATCAGGACTCCAGGTACTCATGTGACCCTTTAATCACATGATTTGTTGGCATCCTCACATGACTTGTTGGTGTCCTGGGTTACATTTTTATATTAATTTTACACACAATCTAATGGGGAAGACAACATGGAAACAACCATGCAAATAAAATAAAGGAATCAAGGCTCATTCCCACTCTGCAACGAGTCTTTAGAATAGAACATTTATTATGAAAAGCAACTAAGCAACAAAACAAGATTAGCATGATAAATGACCCTATCCTGTATGATGTCAAGGACTCAAATTTATGAGTTTATGATAGAATGAACTAGATAGTGAATAGTTTTTGTACTGGATTTCTGGATCTGGTTGTTAGTGACACAAGGCAGCATGGCAGCATGCAAAAGACACTGAATTTTTCTGCTGCATTTGGAGATGGAGGAACTGAGTTTAAATCTTGGCTCTTCCTCTTACTGACTGACTTTGGGAAAGTCACTTCATTTCTGTGATTGTTAGTTTCTTTATCCTTAAAATGGAGAGATTAGACTAGATAACCCTTGAGGTCTTTTCTAATTCTAGTACTACCAACCTATTCTAATGGCAGAACTGGTTCAATGGGGCCCCAGTCCTTGAAGTTTGGGAAGACCATTCTTTGCCTTCTGTCCATCTAACACATAAAATTTTTGAAGCCCATTTTGACCATGAGACGTATTAGGTGGCAATTAAAAGTCTTCAAATTGGCTAAGGACCTGGAAGAACCCATAACTTAAGAGGTTTGAACCCAGAACTAAGTTCAAAGACAAAAGGATCAATATACTCCTCCCTCAGCCCCTTTGACCTTTTCCTTTTTGGTAGGAGGGTTGCAAGAACTTCTGTGATGTGCTAGGCAAGAGAGGAAAGCTACTCTGGCTCCTACCTTGCTCCCACGAGTCTATGAATACATGGAATCCTAGTTTCTTTTGTGTTTATTCTTTCCTAATCTTAGATGATCAAGTATTTTGAGAGGGGAATCTTTAGGACGTTAATGAGACGAGGAGTCCTCAGAAAGGTCTAACTGGCAACCAGAGCCAGTAGCAGCAACCGATGAATCTGGTGAGAAGCCAGTGAAATAGCTGAGAGACCTTCTTGCCTGAGCCCAGGAATGCTTTATCCCATCAACAGAGATGCTGCACTGGGCAATGACTGCCCAGTTTGAGCAGCCATTCGGTGCTTATTGTGGTATGTGGTGTAAAAATTGAATCTCAACCTAATTTCTACTAAATTGCTTTGCAATTTTCCTAGCAATTCTTGTTGAACAGACAGTACCTCTCCTACTAATTTATGTTCTTGGGGTTATCAAACACTGGGCTATTCTGTAATACATTTTAGAAAGATTTCTATTCTGAGAACTTTTTTTTCGAAAATGGATATGTGAAAGGTTAATCCCTCATCTCTAAGGAAAATTCGGCTATCCAGAATGAACCATTCTCCAAAAGTTCTGTAGAGCTAAGGTTTTCGTATAGCAACATTTATGAGCACATACGTTGCAATACATTTGAAAAATAATAATAGGTTACATTGATATAGATACAGCTTTATGGTTTATAAAACACTTTAAATATGTACATTCTCTCATTTGATCCTCTCAACACCCCTGTGAGTAATGAAACAAAACTCCACTCATTAAAGGGTAAAGCTTATTAGTATACTCTTCAGACTTTCCCTAGCAAATGCCTGATGTAATCTCAGGTAATGAGTCACTTACTGTCCTCTTTAAAGTTGCAAGGGAGTTCTAATCTTTCAGGTCCTCTCACTCTGCCTAGTAATGAGTACTTAATATACTAATTAGGCAATTCATGTCTAATCTCAGAGATCAATGGCAGAGTTAGGCATTTATTCATTGGTTCCGATTCTAAACAACTTTATTTGAAGTCATTCCCTTCAATCAGGCAGAAGGTGGAAGCTTGTACCTTTGCAGTTCTGACTCTAAAATCTGACATAGTCTAAAAAAACCACACTGATTAAATACCTACTGTATGCACAATGAGAGGCAGCATGGTATCATGGAGAGAGAGGTGGCTTCAAAACCAGGAAGGCTTCCATTCAAGTCTTGCCTTTGCCACATACTAGTTTTGTGATGGTGGGTGGTGGTGGGGAAGCCAATGAACAACTCAGCGCCTTCTCCCCCTGCAATTCTTCAAGACGATAAATTGCAAAGCAGCTATTGCTGCCAATCTGCCTTGATAGCGACTGTTCCTTATCAAAAGCTCCCTAAATTGAGGAAATAAAAGGTCTATTAAAAATTGCACGCAGATTTACAACTGTCTCAAAGCATATAAATGTTTTGTTCTGGGCTTTGTGATAAGAGTGATAGCTAAATCTTTTTTTTCCCCTTTATTTTTATTTTTTTAACCTGGGGCAAAAGGTGAGAGACAGAGTAGAGGGTCTCATGGGTAAAATCCTGATAGAATTTTCATTACCGGGATGGTTGGGGCATAAGGTGGACCTGGGAGATGAGTGCCCCAGTGTGTTCTGGGCTTTGTGACAAGAGTGATAGCTAAGTCTTTTATTTTTTTTTAACCTGGGACAAAAGGTAAGAGACAGAATAGAAGGTCTCGTGGGTATAATCATGATAGAATTTTCATTACCATGATAGTTGGGACATAAGATGGACCTGGGAGATGAGTGCCCCAGTGAAAGAACTCTCAAGTGATGGCTGTTTCACACAGGCTGGGGGTGTATTCATTGGGCTAGCTGTGGGGACAGTAGTCACCATTCGAGGAAATAATTTCATCAGTCGGCTAAAGGATGCTCCTTTTCCCCTGATGTTTTGGGACAAAGTCCCATTGACTTTGTGCTAGTAATGGTTCTGTCAGTGACTCTTTCATGACCAATGAGAAAAACTTGTTAAGGTAAGAGAAGGCACCTCCTGGTCCCATTAGCCTCCCTTTTAAACAATTTTAATTTAATTTTAAACAATTTTTTAAATGTAAAAAAAAATTTCAATTACATATAGAAACAATTTTTCACAATTGTTATCAGACATTTTGCCATCCAGATTCTCTCCCTTTTTCCCTTCCCTCCTCCCCTCCTTGAGACATTAAGTAGTCTGATATAGGTCATACTAGTGCTGTCTTATAATACATATTTCTATATTCCTCATGTTGTGAAAGAAGATATACATTGAATATACGAGAAAAAACTCATAAAGGAAATAAAATGAAAAATGTTATGTTTTGAGACTACAACAGTTCCTTCTATGACTATGGACAATATTTTTCATTGTGAGTCTCTTGAGTTTATCTTGGAGCCTGGCATTGCTAATAATAGTATCCCCTTTTAACAATGCCTAAGGATGGAATCATGGAAGTTAGAATCGGAAGAAATTTTAGAAGTCCTTTATCCTATGTTGTGTTTTACAGATGAGAAAATTAAGAGAAGGTCATTGACTTGCCCAAGGTCTCATGGATAATTTTTTTTTTAAAACCCTTATCTTCCATCTTGGAATCAATGCTCTGTACTGGTTCTGAGCAGAAGAGGGGTAAGGGCTAGGCAATGAGTGTTCATTGACTTGTCTCATGGATTATATCAACTTACATTTATATATGCTTTAAAGTTTACAAAGCCATTTACATGTTATCTCATTTGAGTCTCACAACCACCTTAGAAGGGTGGAATTATTATTATTTTTTTGACCAATATTTTCATCCATGTAGGAAGCTCACAGCGAGAACTCCCTTGACTAATACCCATCACCACCTTTGCTGAAACTTGTGGTCTTAGACAGTTGTATGGGGCCCCTGAGTGGCTAAATGACTTGCCTTTGCCCAAAGTGCCAACATGTGACCGGGACAGGACTTAAACTAGGTTGTCCTGCCTCAGAGGTCAGTGCTCTATTATATATTATGTTATACTGCCTCTCCAAGAAGATAGTAAGGGTATTATTTTCCACATTTTCCAGATGAAGAAACACAGGCTGAGGGAAGTTAATAATGATGATAATGATGATGATGATAATAACTAGCACTTAGATCGAGTTCTAAGGTTTGCAAACTACTCTAATGTATCTTTGCCAAGAAAATCCCAAATGGGGTCACAAAGAGGCGAATGTGACTGAAATGATTGAACAACCACAACAACAAGGCTTACAAAGAACTTAATTCATATAATTTCTTGTCTTTACTCCTAATCCTATCAGCTAATATGATCATTTTCTGTATGAGGAAACTGAGGCCAAGAGAGGTTCAGTGGCTTGTCCACCGGCATCTAACTAAATGTCAGAGACAGGATTTGAACCAATGTCTTCATCTAGTAATGATAATAGCTTGCGTATGCTGCAGTGCTGCAAGGTTTGCGATATGTATTCCAAGTATTAGCTTATTTTGTTTTCATTTCTCCCTGGGAAGTAGGTGATATAATTATTCCCACTTTATAGAGGAGGGAACTGAGGCAGTGGAGGTCAGATGACTAACATGTGTCTGGGGCTGGATTTGAATTCATGTCTGTCTTAAATCCAGATCCAGTATTCTTTCCTCCATCCCCCTTAGCTGCCCTTCTCTCCTTCCCCATCCTCCACTCCCAAAGCGCAGGACTTGTGCTCTGAATCTAATAATGCAGTTGATCATTCATTAGCCGTAGATGTACTGGGAGCCAGAAGCCCATTAGGTTGGAACCATAGGGAGTTCTTTTTGAGAGATAACAGTAAGTGTCATTATCATAGATTATTATGACAATGCTACGTTGGCCCGTACAGGATATGGGGAGGCTGAGGAAGGAGTATAATGATGCACTCTGATAGCAGGACGATTTTGAAAGCTGCTAGCTCCAAGATAGGATCTATCCATCCAGGCTTCATTAGAAAGGGACAGCACATGCCCTCTCTTCTCTAGCTTGATGGTTTTAATTCTGCTTTTGGTTAGATGGGATCTTAAGTAACAGGAGGCATCCGGGGGCCAACATGTGATTTTCTTTGGATTTAAGAACCCAGAGCTCAGAAATGATGGAAATGGATTTACTACTCTGGTTTCTAAAGCTTAGAGGAGAGCCCTGGCGGTCCTGTTGGCTTTTTATTCAGTGTAGCATGACTTTGTGATCTCCCATCACACTGTACCATGGTGTATCCCTTTCTTCACATTTCCTTGGGGAGAATAACTCTGATTCAGAGCACAGGTGGTTGTCTGAGGAGAATGAAGGAAGGATGGGGGGAGTCTGTCTTCAGTAGTTGAAGGATACAACTAGGCGCCTTTGAAATTATAGTCGGTGTGTAATTGTAATTACCAGTTTTGTCTTTGGAGAAGGGATGAGAAAATGTACTTCCTCTTCTTTACAAAAGTGAAATATTATATATAGTCAGATTCAGCTGATTTTAGTATTATGGAACTGCCTTTTTTTTCTTTTAAAATATTTATTATAGTCTCAGACACTTCCTAACTGTGTGACCCTGGGCAAGTCACTTAACTCCAGATGCCTAGCCCTACCAGATCTTCTGCCTTGGAACCCATACTTAGTATTGATTCTAAGAGAGAAGGTACACACACACACACACACACACACACACACACACACACACACACACATAAACCCATTGTAAGAGATGACTTGTTGGGCAGAGGAAGAGGGTGGGGAGGGATATAGTGAGAAATTAGGGTGGTGTAAAAAAAACTCCAAATGAATAAATTTTAATAAAGATAAATAACCCCCCCACCAACAAACACAATTTTGACTGAACTCTGATGGAAGTGCCAGTGGCTTGGGGGAGGTGCATGTAATAAATATGAGCCTCAAAGTAGAGCTTTATAGTTGCTGTTCAGTCATTTCAGTTCTGATACTTTGTAGACCCTATTTGGAGTTTTCTAGGCAAAAATACTGAAGCGGTTTGCCTTTTCCATAGATTCTAGGTGTCTGTATTATGAATAAAAGATAAAATGTGATAGACAGAAGGAAAAATTTCAGGGGCAATTTTTTTAATATTAGGAAAATAGTTTAATATTGGAGACAGAAGCAAAAAAAATGGTATCACACAATAACATACATTACAAAAATAAGTTTGACCCTTTCAACTACATGGTTATGTTTCCAATGAGGACAGAAGAATCAGAAAAAAACTTGGATCTAAACAGCAAAAAAGCAGACCCCTAAAGTTTTAACTAATACGTTTATCCACTTAAAGTGGATTGAGTACTCCTAATTCTAATTACCTTGTTGTGTAACTAAATAATACACAATAAAAAGTGTGCTTTATTTATATTTATTTAGTATGCTTTCAAGTATACCAAACCCATACAACTTAACTCTTAGCCTGACCATGCCCATAGTGAGAAGCCTACAGCTGGACTCTCTACCACAGGAAACATCTCAATGGATAATGACTGGTGGACTTTGGTTTTGGGTTGGTTTTTTTTTTTTTTTACTTTGACTTTTTAAATTTTTAGAAAAAATTTCCATGGTTATATGATTCATGTTTTTACTCTCCCCTCCCTCCCTTCCTCCCCCCAGTAGCCAACACACATTTCCACTAGTTTTAACATGTGTCATCTATCAAGACCTATTTCCATATTATTGCTAGTTGCATTGGTGTGCTAGTTTCGAGTCTACATCCCTAATCATGTCCGTATCAACTCATATGTTCAAGCAGTTGTTTTTTCTTCTGTGTTTCCTCTCCTGCAGTCCTCTGAATGTAGGTAGCGTCTTTACCATAAATCCCTCAGAATTGTCCTGGGTCATTGCATTGTTGCTAGTACAGAAGTTCATCACTTTCGATTGTACCACAGCGTATCAGTCTCTGTATAATGTCCTCTGTGTATAATAGATATCAATTCATGCCTAAAATTCCTCTTGTAAATAAATGAGGGAAGTAGCAATTATTATCTGATTTGATCCTTAAAGGTGCTATTATTATCTCCATTTTACTGATGAGGAAACTGAGGCAAAGAGATGTTGTCATTTGTCCAAGGTCACCAGTAAGTGTCTTAAACTGGACATGAACATAGATCTTCTTGATTTTAGCACTTTATCCACACTATCCACTATGCCACTCAAAAAATGTTCAAAGATGAATAAATGAGAGAAAAAATGAATGAATGATAAAATGATTGAACTTGCAGCATAGTATAAGGGAGAGCTGTAAAATCAAAACAGCACTAGACTTTGGAGTCTAAGCATTTGAGTTTGCATTCTGGCTCTGATGCCATCTGATCCACCCTTGAGTAAGCCAAACAACCTTTTCCCATGCCTATATGTATAGGGTTAGTATGAGGAAAACTATCAATAAGGTTTAAGTCAATAGGATAATCTAAATGTAATTTCCTATTATTGGTTTATTGAATGAATATTGAACTTGCAATCAGAGAACTGAATTTGGGTCTCATTTCCATCAATTTGGGCTTCAAATCTTTCCTTTATTTATTTATTTGTTTGCTTGTTTTTTAAAAACCCCTATCTTCCATCTTAGAACCAATACTCTGTATTGGTTTCAAGGCAGAAGAGTGGTAAGGGCTAGGCAATGGGGGTTAAGTGACTTGCCCAAGGTCACACAACTAGGAAGTATTTGAGGCCAGATTTGAAACCAGGACCTCCTGTCTTTGGACCTGACTCTCAATCTACTGAGCTATCTAGCTGCCCCCAAATCTTTCTTTTAAAATGGGAGAATTAAGGAGCAGCTGGGTGGTTCAGTGGACAGAGAGCCAGACCTGGAGATGAGAGGTCCTGGGTTCAATTCTGATCTCAGATACTTCCTAGCTGGGTGAGCCTGGGCAAGTCATTAAACCCCCATTGTCTACCCCTTACCACTCTTCTGCCTTGGAACCCATACTTAGTTGTGGGGGACCAAGGGGTTAAATCCTCCCTGACCCAGAACTCTCCCTCTTCTATCTTGTAAGTTCACAAAGAGGACACAGATACAGAGAAAAGAACAACGTAGCCCTGATAAAGATATGGAAGGCAGACAGAAATCTCTTCCCTGGCTCCAGAGGCTGGGCTCTACTCAAAATTATGTTTGTTGACTGTTTGATTCTAATTATTGAGCTAAGCTTGGTTCCCACAGTAAAAGAGATAAATAGGGACTGCTTCTAGCTTAGGTGAAAGCCTAAATTAGCTTATTGATGGAGGAACATGGTGGAATAAATCTAGATTGTGTTAAGCCTGCCAGTGTGAGAGTCTCTCCTCCCTTCGTGCTATCCTACCCCTCGGTCCCCATTTGGGACCCCCAGAACGCGACACTTAGTATTGATTCTAAGGTGGAAGGTAAAGGTTTTTAAAAAAGTAAAAGGAGAGAGTTGGACCAGATGATTCCCAAATTCCCTTCTAGATGTATATGTCTGTACTTTCACGATCATGGTGGTATTTTCTTTCAATCAATCAATCAATCAATTATTTTATTTGTTTATTTATTTATTTTTATTTATTTTTATTTTTGTTTATTTAATTTTTTGTTTTCTTAACATAGGTATTGGAGTGGTTTGCCATTTCCTTCTCTAGCTCATTTCACAGATGAGGAAATTGAGACAAACAGGATTAAGTGGCTTGCCTTGGGTTAAACATCTAGTTAAGTATCTGAGGCCAGATTTGAACCCACTCAGGAAGAGGAGTCTTCTTGACTCCAAGCCTGGCACTCTATCCATTTCACCACCTAGCTGTCTAAAGGATAACACAGACAAACATTCTTCTGCTTGTTGGTAAGCACGGGTCGATAATTCATTAATCTGAAAAATCAGGACCCTCCCCCCCCATCCCAAAAACTTGATCGAATTTTCCGCTGCAGTCCTAAATGCAGAATTACATATAATTTTCATCGATTGCCTTGCGTAACGAATTTTTTGCACATGGAAACTCATGAATCAAAAACAAGCCCAAGTTGGCCTATGGGCCTGCTTCTGCAATGAGAGTGGCAAAAAAAAGGGGGCAGAGGGTGCTAGGCATCATCATTTTTGACTAGCTACAAATAGCAACTTGACTACCAGGCGATCCCTGTTCAATTTTCTCTGGGAAGGAAATCAAAGAAAAGGAACCGTGTTTACAAATGTGTCTGTTACATACAAATGATGTTTAAAAGGTTCAGAGGGGAAAAGGCAAAGCTCTTGAAGAACTATTTAAAAAAAATCAATTCAGGAATTTAGAACCCAGTTAAAGTAAAATCTTTAGTAACAACCCTGCTGGAAAACGCTGAGGTTCAGCAAAGAAGCCGTCTTCAATGCAAAATAACTTTGACAAGGAGAGCTTCAAAGGCAGATGAATGAGTGACTGACTGCAGCGGTTACCGAGGTAACTGGCTTCTGATTGGAAGGGAAAAAAATCACAAGGAATTCAATCCTTGGAGCAAATAGCATACCCTCATTAGACTGCCGGTTCCCTTAAGTCGGGAGTCCTCTGTTTCTTTTGTCTTTTCAGACTTCGTCCAAATGAAACATTTCACACTATGTAGGCTGTTATTGAGGGACAGACATTTTGATGTAGTGATAAAAGAGTTCTGGACTTAAAAGCAAGAAGCCCTGCATTCAAATCCTGTCACCTCTCTTTTCCTGAATCTCAGTTTTCTTATCTGTAAAATGAGGATAATATAGCAGCGTCTGCTACGATTGTTGTGAAGATCTAATAAGAAATATCAGCTCTTATTACTGCTACTCCCTGAGCTAACCAGTGTCAGTGGCGAATGAATGAAAAATTGATGACAGATTGTTTTAGATGACACTGAGAAGTCTCCAAAGGGTAGGAAAAGGATTTCTGTTATGCTGCTGTCTCAGGGCCCAGCCTCTCACATTTTAACTCCTTAAGGATTCTCATGTATAGGAGAAATTGGGATTTCTCTTTCCTCTGCCATTGACTCAAGCCTCACTTTTCCATTTTATGGGCCATATCCCTTACTTTTAGGGGTCCAGTGACTAGCAATCCAGTACCATTTAACCATTTAACGATGAATTAGCTTTTGCAAAGGAATATTTACTTCAAAAATTTAGCAAGAGGGGACAACTAGGTATCTTAGTAGATTGAGAAAGAAGCCTAGAGACAGAAGGTGCTGGGTTCAAATCTGACCTCAGACACTTCCCACCTGTGTGACCCTGGACAGTCATTTAACCCATGTTGCCTAGTCCTAACTACTCTTCTGTCTTAGAACCAATACACAATATTGATTCTAAAATGAAAGGTAAATAGATAAAGTACTGGTAAATCTAGTGAAAAAAGAAAGAAGAGACTCAAATTAATAGGATCAAAAACGAAAAGGTCAATCTCACATCTAATGAAGAGGAAATTAAGGTAATTATTAAGAACTACTTTGCCCAGTTATATAGCAATAAATATAACAATCTAGGTGAAATGGGTGAATATTTACAAAAATATAAATTGCCCAGATTAACAAAAGCCAAAATAGAATACTTAATCCCGACTCAGAAAAAGAAGTTGAACAAGCCATCAAGGAACTCCCTAAGAAAAAATCTCCACGGCCAGATTCATTCACAAGAGAATTCTATCAAACATGTAAAGAAAAACTAATGCCAATATTACACAAACTATTTGACAAAATATCAAAGAAGGAATCATAACAAATTCTTTTTATGACACAAATATGGTATGGCTTCCCAAGCCAGAAAGACCAGAAACAGAGAGAGAAAACTATCAATCTCATTAATGAACATAGATGCAAAAATCTTAAATAAAATACTAGTAAAAAGGCTACAGCAAATTATCACAAGGATTATTCATTCTCACCAGGTAGGATTTATTTATTTTTTTAATCTGATTTTTTTTCTTTTTTTCATTATTAAACATTTATTAATATTCATTTTTAACCTGTTTACATACTTTATGCCCCTACTTTCCCCTTCACCTCTCCTGCTCTCCCCCCACCCATGGCCGACACACATTTCCACTGGTTGTAACATGTGTCCTTGATCAAGACCTATTTCCATATTATTGGTAGTTGAATTGGTGTGGTAGTTGCGAGTCCACACCCTCAATCATGTCCACCCGGACCCATGCGTTCAAGCAATTGTTTATCTTCTATGTTTCCTCTCCTGCAGATCTTCCTCTGAATGTGGGTAGCGTCTTTACCATAAATCCCCCAGAGCTGTCTTGTGTCATTGCATTGTTGCTGGTATAGAAGCCCATTACATTCGATTTTACCACAGTATATCAGTCTCTGTGTACAAAGTTCTTCTGGCTCTACTCCTTTCACTCTGCATCAGTTCCTGGAGGTCTTTCCAGTTCGCCTGGAACTCCTCCAGTTTATTATTCCTCTTAGCACAATAGTATTCCATCACCCGCATACACCACAATGTGTTCAGCCATTCCCCAATTGAAGGACATATCCTCCCTTTCCAGTTCTTTGCCACCACAAAAAGCACAGCTATAAATATTTTCGTACAAGTCTGTTTATCTATGATCTCTTTGGGGTACAAACCCAACAATGGTATGGCTGGATCAAAGGGCAGGCATTCTTTTATAGCCCTTTGAGCATGATTCCAAATTGCCAGCCAGAATGGCTGGATCAGTTCACAACTCCACCAGCAATGCATTAATGTCCCAATTTTGCCACATCCCCTCCAGCATTCATTACTCTCCCCTTCTTTTATTTTAGCCAATCTGCTAGGTGTGAGGTGATACCTCAGAGTTGTTTTGATTTGCATTTCTCTAATTATTAGAGATTT
>NC_058131.1:561889282-562011814 GCF_016433145.1 Gracilinanus agilis | reverse complement strand
CTTCCTTCCTTCCTTCCTTCCTTCCTTCCTTCCTTCCTTCCTTCCTTCCTTCCTTCCTTCCTTCCTTCCTTCCTTTCTTTTTTTTTTTCAGAGAGTCAATTGTTAGGCATTTACCAGTAGGCCACCATGCTGACTCCACAGGAAAGGCACACCTCTTGGGGCTGGCTAAGTTGGGGAAGAATACTCTGCTCACATTCTGAAAGTAGGGGCTCACTAGAGAAGTCAGAACTGATTTGTCTTTGATTCTAACTACCTCCAACCCATTTGCTGCAAGTGCTGTATGTATTGACATTGAGCCTAAGTCTCTCTGCTTATGACTTCACCCCTTTGTTTCTACTTTTATCCTCTGGGATCAAACAGAACAAGTTACTCAACCATTCTCCATCCAAATCCTCTTCACCTTATTTCCCTCCATCCCTTTGATTTCATCACATGAGCAAAATGCCTTAATATAGCATGCTGTCCTATCCTCATTTTAACCTACAATTGAACCAAAGTCCACATTCTCATATAACTGATTTAGAATTCAGAAATATTTTAAAATTCGTGTTAAAAGAATCTCTATCTCCCCAAACTGACAGAATTAAATTCAACTTTGGTGCGTTTATTTGTAAAAAAAAATTGAGGTCAACTGAGAGTTCAAATGAAGATGGATAAGTTAAATGGTCTTCACCAGTTAAATGGTGAAGACAAGGCAATAACCCTTGATCTTCTGGTTTACTTTTCTGTTTTATTGTTTATTTAAAATATTTTTTCTGTTTTTATTATATAGCATATATTATATGATAAAATATATAATATATAATCTGCCAGCAACAAAGCTCTGACTTTGGTAATGTATTTTGCCTGACAAAAAAACCTCTTCACAATAACCTTTGCAAAATTGGAATGCATAAGCATTCCTACCAGATTTTATTAAATTAACCCTCTCCCTGACCAGGGACCTGCCATTTTTATATTTTAGACCATTATCCAGAAATCCAAATTCACTTTTCAGATACCATCTTTTTAAGGAGCTATTTACTTCTAAAAACTGCTTCTGAATACTTGCCTTTGATGTGCAAAATAATGAAAATACCATCTGTTCTCCTAAGGTCTTTAAGTTTTTGCTCAAGATTTCATAATATTTAGCAGTGCTTCCTAGAATTCTTCTAGATGGATCATTTTTGCTCATGTGACTCACTAGAAGTGGGTAGTGGTCATCCATTTAAACATGTCTTAGAAGGTCATCTGGCATTTATTTATTTATTTATTTGTTTGTTTTTTTTACTTTCTCAGCCACCAAATTTTTGCCTTGATGTGTGCTAACTGCTAATGGTCTAGATATATTCCACAAATGTGTCCTGCTATTTGATTGTATAGTTTGGTAGTTTTTAGGAACTTTCTAGTAGAAACACCACTCTCCAAATTACATGTAATAACATTTGCAATCCACCCACAATGACATATCTCTTCATAACTTTGAAATGTGTGCTTATTAGTATCAATGTACCTTAATTTCATGATTTTAATTTCATGATGCGTAGGCATGGTTGGTTTTCACACAGTTCTTCTTTCTGATGTAATAGAAAGTTTTTTAGCTTTTAAGCATGGCTGTAGGATGAGATAAAATGTATAAAAATACACAGTTCAGCATTTGCTCAATTCCAAGGTGACAGAAGTCATTTTCCATATTTCTTGTTCTTTCTCTTCCTCTTTTTTCTCTTCTCCTTTTTCTCCCTCCCCTTCCTCCTTTCTCTCTCTACTCCTCTTCTTCTTTTCTGTCTCTTCCTTCTCCTTTTCCTCTTCTTCCTTTTCCAGTCATTCATTTCAATTCAGAATGAAAGCCAAAAGGAAACAAAGTCATTGTCTTAACCACTAGGTCTGCATTATTATCTATCCCTCGAGGTTAGTAACTAAACCTTTTGACTTTAGCCCTAGAACTTTGACAATAATCCCTCACTCCTGGGAACTATGTGCATGTATGTGTTAGGTTCTATGATAAACAATGAGGATACAAAGATAAAACTTACAAACTCCTGACCCTCAAGGAGTTTAAATTATATCAGGGATATCTACAACATATACAAAAGTAAGTAAAGATAAAATACATGCAAAGTAAACAAAAAAATTCTCCCATGATAGAGAAGATTTATACACAGAAAAAGAAATCAAAGGCCAATACTAGATTCTGTAGCACAGAGTATCAGAGTTGGTAGAGATCTGAGATACCCTCTACATTAATGTAATCATTGCTTGATTCTGTAGGGAGAACTTTTCCTATTTCTAGCCTTTACTTAGGTAAGACAATAGAAAAAGGGATGGTGGGTATTTTGCTAGAAGGAAAGCTTTCATTAGGAAATCTGCTGGTTTTTTTTTATCTCAAATCCCAAATGGTAAAATTGATGGATGGTGGTATTAATAAAAACCGGTGTGTTCATAAATCTAAGCTGCCTCATATCACTTTGGTGATCATATGAAAGACATGACCATAGTCCTTGAGGAAATCACAGCGATGAGGAAGTGCCACCAACAATGAAGATGCTCCTCCTTGTTTGGATTGACAAACTGAACCCAGCATCACTGCTGTGTCTCCCTGAGCCTTACAATCTTTCAGGCAGACACATAAGTCTTTTCAAGAACCTAAAACAAGAAAGAGGTGAGACCCCCAGGATAAGACATTCTATTAAGGAGGGGGAGGTGTTGCTTCAGTTGTTCCAAGGCAAGATTTAATTCAGAAATCACAAGGGTACAAGTGAAATAGCAACTGATAATGAGCATACATTAGTGATTTCCCTAATAAATTAGCTGATGAATGTAGGAGAGTGTGCTAAGTATTTTTTTAAAATGTTGACAAGAAAGGGCTATTTCGAGAGGGAAAAATGTCCTCAAAGGGGATTGCCAAGAAAGAAAAATCAATACCTAGATTTAAGACTGCTAAGGATGGACTTAACAGCTGTTAAGTTCTAATGCTGTTGGTGATTTCAAATAGAAGCCTAAGCAAGTCTATCATTCTGAATATCCCAAGGTACTGAAAGGCTTTGGGAAGAGCAAATTTCCAGTGGATCTAAATTCAGTCTTGAAAGTTGGGTTACTATATCATGTTTTGAAGCCTGGTATTTAAAATAATTTTGATCTACCTACAGCAAAGTATTGTCAGGGAAATAACCTTGCATTCAAAGCATTGTTGATTTTGGACAATACCTCTATTCATTCTAAAACACTTTGATGGCCCCTTTGCTATTTGTCAAAGCCATTTTCTTACCTCTCAACACATTATCGTTTCTGCTTTTGAGTTACAGTAATGCAATCAAAGTCAGCAGCCTCCCTGTTTTTATCCAAGAACTCTATAATATTCTTTGCTTTTGACCTGTAGCCACAGACCAGGAAGGAGGAACTAACCCAAAGAAACTTTGAAGGGCTTTTGATTCTAGAGAATTCTTCCTAATTAAGTTTGAAGGAGACTATAGCCTCAACTTTTAGATTTCCTGTTAGGCTTTGGAGATCCTGGTGGGGACATTAATGTATCCATAGTTGACAAAGTAACTAAGTGGTGTTTAAAGTATGAACAACTGAACCTCATGATCAGCATCATGTTAGAAGAGGAAAAGAAAGACAATAAATAAGAAATTCTTCCTCACAAACCTTCTTAACTGAAGTGGTTAGTGAAAGATTTAACTATTGGTACCAAAAGAATGGTACAAGTTTTAGAGCATGGTCTACTAAACCAACAATTCTCAAAGCCTGCAACCCACACAGTCCCTGAGACCATTTAAAAGAGTCTATAAAGTCAAAACTATTTTTATAATAAAATATAAATGTTTTCATTTCTAATAAACTCATTTAATTTCTAATGCCACCTACATTGGCAAATGTAGATAGATACAACCTGCCTACACAAAAGCTTTAATTAAAGAGACAGAGAGAGAGAAAGGAAGAGAAGAGACATGGAGATGGAGATGGAGAAAGAAGACAAAGAGGCAGAGAGAGGAGAGATGGAGAAACAGAAATAGAGAGAAAGAAGAAGAGAGGGAAGAGAGAGAGAGGCAGAGAGGGAAAGGGAGGAAGAAGGCAATGGGAGAGAGACAGAGACAGAGACAGAGACAGAGAGACAGAAAGAGGAGGCAGAGAGACAGAAAGAGACAGAGACAATGAGAATACAGGACAAGAGCCCTGAGGTGTACTCACATATAGGGGGATAGTGGTGGGAGATGGATAATGATTCAGAAAAGGAGACTTAGAAGGCTCAGCCAGACAGCTATGATGAGAACCAGGAAAGAGAAGTGCCATGAAAACTCAGGGAGGAGAGAGTATCGAGGAGGAGAGGGTAGTCCACAGTGTCAAACACTGCAGACAGGTTAAGAAGGATGAGAACTGAGAAGAGGCCATAATATTTGTCAATTAGGATGTCATAGGTAGCCTTGAAAGGAGCAGTTTCATTTGAGTGATGAGATCTCATCTTGGTGGTTGTATGTGTCAAAGAATCTTGTATAATCCTAAAATTCATGAGAGCCTTTTTTTGTTGTTATATATGGGAATTAGTGTCATTCAGTCAAACTCTGCCTTGGACCTCATGAGACTGGAGATCTGGATCTTAAATTTGTCTTTGTCACTAACAAACTCTGATTTTTACCAACTCACTTCATAGAATCATAAGATCATATATTTAAAGCTAGAAGAGATAAAAAAGTTATTTAGTTCACTTTCTTTATTTTATAGATGAGGAAGCTGGGGCCAAGTAATTAACACACTCAAGGTCACAGATCTGGTAGGTAGCAAAGTTGGAACTCAAGCTTCTTCTGTCTTCTGATTCCAGCCCTATCATTCTTTCTGGTTCATTAGATAGAGCCTTGTGCCACGAGTCAGGAATTCCTGAATTCAAATCTAAACTCAGGTAATTACTAGCCATGTGACTCTGGCAAATCACTTAACCATCATCTCCCTTAATTTCGTCAATTGTAAAAATGGGGATAATAATATTACCTTCTTCCCAGGGTTATATGGATTAGATAAGATGACATTTGTAGAATACATAGTGCAGTGCAGATCTGGCACATAGTAGGCATTTTAATAAATACTCGTTCTCTTCCCCCCCCCTTCTCTTCTCACTTGTAATTCAAGTTTTACTCATCTAAGGTCCCATCTAATGCTATCATTCTAAGGTTATAGGCTTATTTATTCTCAGAGAAATCAGAGTACAGTATCTCTCTTTTTTAAACCCATTGTTAACCCTAGGCAGCAGCTCTCTGCTCCCACAGGCATAGATAGAATGTTTTGGTCCCTTGGGCAATATTTCTTTATTGCAAAATAAAAGAGATTTCTAACCCATTACTACTTTAGCTGCTTTGGATGACATTTGTGCCTGAGAGAACAAGCAAGCAGATAGTGGCAGAGCCATGTTTCTGAGCTCTGACTTGAGCTTTCCTTTCTTCATCTTTAGCTTAGAGACTGAATGAGCCCTAAAACACTAAACTCTTACTTCTTGAAGGTTCCATTTATGCAACAGTGAATTACTGGAGGTCTCTAAGGCTAGAGAAACTTTTTAAGGCTTGGTAAATCATTACATTTGCATAAAATGCTCACTTCATCTAAACCCTCTAAGCTTGCAGAAGGTATTCACTATTTGAATACTAATTACTAAGTTTATAGAATGACAGAAAATTAGGACTCAAAGGAATCTTAAAGATCACTTAGTGCAACTTTCTCATTTTAATGATGGAGGAAGCAGAGAAACAGAAGGTAAAATCACTTGCTCAAGAATTTTGGAGGTTCAGACCTATGATTTCACTGGAATGGGAGACTCCCAGTAGGGAAAATCCTTCCACCAATAAAGACTGACAACTCATCTAAAACTCATAATCTTTGAGAAATTTACTAGGGCAGTGAAAAGTGGAAATGGCTTGCCTATGATCCCATAGCCAGTATGTTATCAGAGGCATGATTTGAACTCTCATCTTCTAGATTCAAAGCCAGCCCTTTAGTCACTAAGCCATGATGCCTTTCTTACCTAAGCTAAATTATTTCATGTTATTTATTTGTGTGACTATGGTCTGCCTTACTCTGGTCCAATATGTGCAACCTGAACTGACAAGTAGGGGATTATGCCATAAAGCATGTAGATATACTATTTGAGTGAGAAATATTGAGAAAGATAACTTAGAATTTTTAAAAGGACAAAAGAGACAAGACCCAGGAAAACAATCATGTATAAGTTTGTGGATTTTTTTTTCTTTACTGTTATTGTTTTATTTTGTTTTTTGAGGTTCTGGTTGACAGTCCATGGGAGTCTTCTTGCTCCTCCAGAGTACTGTTCTGGTCTTTTATAAATTCATGAATTCTCACAATAACCTTTTCCCCAAACCACTAATCTCTTTATAGGAAAAGGAATAAAATGAAGAGCCTATAATTTACTATATTGTCAAGTGAATTAATTTAAAACAAATAAGCAAAACTTGGAAACAGCATGCCTAATGAGTAGAGCAGAGCCAGAACTTTGACTAGGTGATCAGGGCTTTTTTTTTTTTTAAAGAGGGTATGGATAACACTTGCAGTCCATTATCAGCATAGAAACACTAGAGTTTAGTTTCTAGTTAGCAAGAAGGAGTAAAAATAGGAAGTGGCTGGATGGCAGGTTGAGATAGTTATCCCTCGCTATATGGCAGTTTACTTTTAGTGGCTACACTGTATCTCTGATTTAAAAAAAATCTAATTCTGCATCACAGGTTTTCACTATATTGGGGGATTTTGTGGATGAATACTGTACTGACAACAATGGAAATGCAATATGCCACTACCGCTTACGCATTTGCCAACATGAGGTTGTACACTATTGACTGATGGAATGAAAGGTGACCAACCACAGCGCTGTGTTCTGTATCCCGGGCACTGAATGGCTCAGTGACTCTAGCATCAGTCTGTTTGCTCTCCTGCTACTTTGGAATTTCCACCTAACTCCTACCATAGGTGAGAGATCGCTGGATACCCCTTTCCAATGGCTCTCATCAGCGAATGCCTGTGGTTGAAGTTTTCCACTGTTTCTCACATTATGTTCTCATATCTTCTTCCTCTCCCAATAAATTTTTGCCATTTTCCCACAATGCAAAAGTCCCCAGTTATAGCTCTGACTGTGTGGGTCAGAGCAATGAGAATGCTTCACAAAAGCAGGGAGAGGAACAAATATATTCCTTCTGATGTAAATGGGAGAACCAGAAAGAAAGGCAGACAAATAACCCCTACCTGTCACTACCATGGGGAAGCCAGGAAAGCTAAATGGTTAACTATGTTATGACTTTTAGAAAAGATGTATAAGTTCCTGATAGTCTTTAACCTTTTTTAATTGCTTTGACCTGAACTGCTAGTAAAGATTACTGGCAATGTCTCTGTCTCTGAACTGAATGTATATACCTCCTCAAAACCAACAGAATCAAAAAGGCACTCCAGACCTTTGTTCAAAATGCTCAGATTTAGTTTTTTGGATGTTGCTATCTTTAATTGCTTCAGTCTTGTCCAGCTCTTTATGACCCTATTTAAGGTTGTCTTGGCAAAGATACTGGTTTGCCATTTTCATCTCCAGCTCATTTTACAGATGAGGAAACTGAGGCAAATAGGGTTTAGTGACTTGCCCAGAGTCACAGCTAGTGAGTGTCTGACGCCAGATTTGAACTCAGGAAGATGAGTCTTCTTGACTCCAGGCCTGGCATTCTATCCACTGCAACATTTAGCTGCCCATCTTTATATGTTATCCCTCCTCATTAGACTATGAGTTCCTGAGGGCAGGGGTTATGTTTTTTATCTCTGTATCTCCAGCACTTATTATAGTGCTTCCTCAAAATAAGTGCTTCATTATTAAGTGTTGGTTGGCAGAAATCACTGGTGTTAAATAAAAGCTTATTGATGGACATCATTGATTTAATACAAGAGGAATGAGTGGTGGTTGAGATATAAAAAAACCCCAAACCTTGGATAAATCATTAAAAATGAACAAAAGAGGTTTAGCTAAATGGCTAGTGGATAGAGTGCCAGGCCTGGACATGGGAGGTCCTGGGTTCAAATATGACCTCAGATACTTTTGTATAGTTGGAAAATCTTGAACCCCTAAAACTACATTGCCCAAAATTCCTTTCTGTATTACCCACAATGCTTTTCCCTTTGTGTATATTTGCATCTTTACTATTGGTTTATAAGTTCTGAAACTCTACCTTTCTCTCTCTTCTTTCCCGAGTGGGCTGGGTTAGTACCTTTTTAGTTAGCTTTTTATGTTAGTTAATTATTAATAAAAATTTATAAAATATAATAGTTCTTGTATATTAATTTTAATCTCTATACTTCTTAGCTATGTGACCAAGGGCAAGTCACTTAAACCCAACTGCTTAGCCCTTGCTATTCTGCCTTGGAAGCAATACATAGCATTGATTCTAAGACAGAAGGTAAGGGTTTAAAAAGAATGAACAGAAAAAAACAAAATTAAGTTCAAAAGTAGAAACAATTAAACAGGGCAATTTTGTCATTGGCATGGTAAATGTACAAAGCAGAAATTCAGTGTTTCATATACAATCTCCTTTTTTTGTTCTTTGTTTACTGAAATGTTCATGTGTGTTTATGGTTTTTAAGTCCACGATATATTTTTTTTTTAAAGCAAGCACTAGGTAAGTGGGATTGGTGTTATAAAAGGTGCAAAGAACTATATCTGTAAATGTTCCTTACCGAAGGGCCATTTCTGCTTTCTGGTTCTGTGACAGCAGGCAGGATTTCCTAGGATAATATCTATCCTACCTTTTGCCTCTAATATAGTGAACTTGCAATATCCTTTATCCAGAAGGTATCACTCTGGAGCTATAGACATTCGTAGACATCAAAGAGAGGCAACTAGGAATTCCCTGCTACCATATCCAATCTTGCGGTGGGTGCCATGGCCATTAGCACCCCCATGTCCACTGCCTAGTGGTCTTAGCTTGACCACTAGCTTCATTGATTCCCCAAGAAAGGATTAAAAAACATTACCTGAATGAGGATGAGGGCAAGGACTGAATGGTTAGCTTTAAAAGAGGTACCACCTTTCCTCTCTTTGGACAGAGGAATTTTGACTCTGGAGAACGGATTTTCCCATCCTACTCTCAAACTAAAATTTCCTCCTTTTGGCTTAAGATGACCCAAACAGCTACCCTTCCCCCAACCCTGCTGTGTAGGAAGAAGGTGCCTCCAGCTGCTTTGAAAATTTACAGCTTCTCCCTCTGCCAGGGGATGTTTTATGTTTCAGAGAACAGACGTGCCTGGCAGGTTTTTACAGGATATGGATGGGTCCCCAGCAGATGCTGTCTGCTGCCTGCTGTCTGCTGCACTGCTGCAGGTGGCAGAGGCTTCTATCTCTCCAGCTACCTGAGGGTTCCACAGGAACTTTTGACAGCCACTCTTCTCCCTTTAGTGCTTTCCCCTTTGGTCACGAGTGTCCCATAGCCAAAATACATTTCTTTCCTTTGCAGATGGGGTACCAATCGTCGGTCATACTGTTCTCTTTTCTTCTCTTCACATTGCTTTTCTTTACCTGTACATCAAACAGCCCATTAGGCTACCTGTCATTTTCCTGACTTGGTTTCAGATAATCTCCTAAACCTGAAAGTAAAATTCAGCACTTTCAATGGTGGTTTTCTAGCTTTGATAAAAACTATATTTAGCACCTTCTCTCAGATCAAGCTTTGTGTATGTGTTATTTCTGATAGGATTAACTACTAAGAAAAGCTCTTATTTCTCAGTGCTTCTCACACTAAATGGACCTCACAATGCTCTAGATCCTTTAAATAATTTGCATGTTCTTTGTGGTAGGGGTGGTGGGTGTGAAAGTCTCTATCTAGACTCCTAATGGAAAAAAAAACTAGGAGAAATTAAGTGCACAGGGAAGACTCAGCCTAGCTCACCCCCCCTTTTAATTGATTTTTTAATGTTATTCTCAAACACTAAATAGAATGGGCATTTGCAGGTACAGCCAAGTCTTGATTAATGCAAATAATGAATCCTCTCAAGTGTTATATGTATTTGAATTCACATTATTTGAAGTTATTATTATGAAAAATATGGTCATTGGTTCCAGCCCAATAGAAATATGCAGTGCAAATTTGAATATGGAGATCATTTTAGGGGATTTATCATTCACACTAATCAGAACCTAGGTGGCTATAGTACAACTGAAAAGAGGATTGCACATGAAATTACAAGTCCTGGGTATAGTATAGTTTGCTTTCCTTTTTAAGTATAAAATAAGATCATCTTGTAGCTTTCAAAGCTGTCCTGCTTGTCTGTACTTCTTTCTGTCCTTCTTTCTTTTCTCTCTATTAAAAAAAGATGCTTCAATGACAGTCTTTTTGCTTTTCTATTTTCCCTTTACCCTACCTGCCCTCTAATTCACCCATTTTTCCAGAAGGGAAAAAGAAAAAAAGAAAAACAAAGCCCTTGCAACAAATATACCCAAACAAAACAGACTCCTAAATTTTGTCCAAGCTTGTATGTGTCATTGTCTCAAGTCTTCTTCAGCTAGGTAATGGGTAGTTAACATGCTTCATCTTCAGTCCTCTTAAAATGTGGTTGGCCATTGTGTTGATCAGAGTTCTCAAGTATTTCAAAGTTATTTTTTCTTTTAAAATGCTGTTTCTACTGTATAAATTGCTTTTCTGATTCTTTACCCTCACCTTTTTTTTTTAAACCCTGAAAGCCCTAGTATTTAGTGGGTAATGAAGACTGCTTCACTGTGAGAAAATTAAGAAAATAAGATCATAGATTGAGAGCCAGAAAGCAACTTAGTAGTCGTCTAATCCAACTTGGTCTTTTTTACAGATGAAGAAACTGAGACCCTGGAAACTGAAATGACATCCAGATTTGAAAAGGTAGTAAGTGGAGACCTAGAATTTTAATCGAGATCATCTGAATGAATCACAGAGTCAGATACAAAGGGATGAAAGGAGGCAGGAGACAAGATCTTTATATCCCAGGTAATATGCAGCATCCCTCAAATGATATTTTGGCAGATGGCTCATGTATACATGTGCCACGGCTCCAGAGAATAATGGGCTTGATTCTAGGAAAAAAGAAAAATGCAAGCCATACAATATACTCTTGGGAATATTCCTAGGGTCAGGCAACCATAATAGAGTCATAGATTTAGAGCCAGAAACACCTTTGGAAGCATAGCAGTCTAACTCTTTCATTTTGTAGATGAAGTAACTGAAACCTAAGTCATTTGCCCATTTTCCCAAGTCAGAAGCACAATTTGAACCCAGGTCCACTGGCTCCAGAATCAGTATTTTCCTCATCATATTATATTTCCTGTGAGTTTGACCTCAATGCCAGGACTTCCCCATCTGGTCCCTTTATATGAATTGGGATCAGTTCAGACCAGGTAGAAATGTTTTTATCCCACACCAACTTTGCATCCATGAGTCAGGTGTGCTTTTTCTGAGAATGGCTTGATCAGTGATGTGCCAGGCAAACTGAGAAGGAAGGAGAAGAGTGAGATTTAAAGGAATATCTCAGCTTGTAATCCACAGTCCAATTCTTCCTCTTCCTTCCCACAAAATTCTTCTAAATCCAATAAAGGTTGATAGTTACCAGCTACCTTGTCAAAGCAAGTACATCATTCCACTCTCTTTTTTTGAGAAGAGTTCCTGGGCCAAAAGGTGTACCTTACCTACCTTGTTTGCTATCTGTTTTAAAAACTGCCTGCCATAAAACCCTGGGTAGCCCCTTGCTTCTATTAAGCTGACCTGTTGGCATGAACTTTGTAAAAAAGAGACAATGAGAGAGAATATCTTTTTGTAGTATAAATGTGTTACTCAAGAGCCTCTAGCTTCCTAGAATTTTTAAACAAAACTAAAAATCTCTTAACAATAGTTTCTTCATTTATAAGGCAGAGATAATAGTTTGTACAATGTTTACCTCATAGTATTGAAATGAAGGTCAAATGCAATTATTTAAAAATTCTTTATAAACTCTAAAGCACTATATAAAATTCCATTTGTCAGAAACAAAAAAAAAAGAAAGAAAAGAAAGATATCTCAGTTGTAGATTTTGGAGTACAGTTTTTTGCTGATGCTATTCTCTCTACCAGCATCCTAAGAGTAGGAATTCTTTCTGAAGACAGAGTTGCAATCATTTACTATACTTAGAATGGTACTTGGGGCACTAGATTTGGAGTCAGGAAAACTAGGTTCAAGATCTTTTTCTCAGACATCTCACTACCTATATGACCTTGGTTAAATCACTTAAGTTCTATGGGTCTTAATTTCCTCTGTAAAGTGAGAGGATTGGATGTGAACACCTCTAAAATCCCTTCCTTCCAACTATAAATCTCTGATCCTATAACTTTGATTTTTATTCTTTCTAACATGTTTTCCCTAATTCAGGTAGGGTGTGAGCTGGGGATTTTATTAGATGAAGATATGGGGGCTAACCCACCTAGTGATAGTCAAAACATAGATCCAAGGCTTAGCAGTAACCCATCTTTAGATCCAAGGGGTTAGTATGACTCTATTCATCTAAATTAGTTAGATGTAACCTAATAGCTAAATGCCTGAATTGGGGAGCAATGTGTAGAAGGTATTTAGAAGCAGATTTTGACTCTATTAGAGGGAAGACTTCTTAACAACTGGACCTGTCTTAAAACAGAATGAATTCCTTCCTAGTACTAGAATGCCTTTCCTAGTACTAGAGATCTTCAGAGACTGGATAGCCCCTTGTTAGGAATATCAAAGAAAGGGATTTTTGTTGAGGTTTGGGCTGTGCCAGATGACCTATGAGATTTCTTCCAATCCTGAGATTCTGTGATACAGAGTAGAAAAAGGGAAGATGAGATCAGATTTCCTTCCCCAGCTCTCTGAGACCCATTCATTTAACCTTGGACTTTTGGGCAAGAAGTGTTCTGTGATTGACAGATCTAATTTACTGGGAGTGGTAAGGCAAGGAAGGGCATCTTAATTATAGGGTTCCTAAGAATAGAAGAACCTTGCCTTCTCATTCCAATCCTTTGGAATTGTTTTTGCAACGTGGCAATGGAACTCAGCCATTATACCATGTGGGTCAGTTCCTCTTCCTTGAACATCTAGGTTAAGGAGACAACAGTGGTCAGAAGTGGACCATTCACTTTCAGAAGAAATATTCTCAGAACAAAGTGACTGTTGTGTATATGTTTAGGATGTGGTCTATTTGTCTCTCAGCTAAAGCAAGGGCCATTTTCTGATGGATAGTAACTAGAATATCTAGAGTTTATATTTAAATTCTCCACCAACAGAGCTTTCAGTAAGGACCCTCCCCAGCTTTACTTTAGGCCAAATGAAATGTTAATTCCTTTCCTTCCCCAGAAAAATGTCCCCTTATGATCTTCTAGCCTGATCTTTTATTTGGAGGGATTTTTATAGTCATTCTCATCAATAACTTCCAGTATAGTTTTCCCAGGGGACCAGAATTCATCATGTGAAATGCATAAAAGGATAAAGGTGGATTTGAATATATTTTACACACGTTGACCTATTGAATTGCCCATTTTCAGCCAATTTTCAAGTCACAATTTATTCATTCAGTACATATTTCAGCACCTTCTATGATTTAGACTTAAAATGACTTATGTTTGATGCACCTGAGTTTTGAAAACTCAAGAAATGATATTATTTTAAAAAAATGTTCAGGTAAGTATTATTGATGCCTTTGGGTTGAGTATCAGTTTTTTCCAGACATCTCTATATCATTCCCCACCACACCCAGCAATGTGTCCTACCTTGTGACAAAGAAAACCAGCTAAGCAAAAATAACCAATAGCGTTCACATGTGAGAGTGTATCTACTATTTTGCATCCATCGTCCCCCAACCTTCTGCCAAAAGGAAAGAGGTGCTTCCTTATCTCTGGGGCTAAGATTAATAATTACAATTATTCAGGATTTGGCTTTGTTTTCAATCCTTTTTTTTTAAATAAAGAAGAGGGATCTCTATACAAAGCTTCAATACAGGCAAGAGGAAATTAGAGTCAATGGTCTTTTTATGTTGGAATGTTGGTTTAATAGTTAGGATTATGCACTACAAATAAAGA
Organism: Gracilinanus agilis; assembly: GCF_016433145.1. NCBI lineage: Eukaryota > Metazoa > Chordata > Mammalia > Didelphimorphia > Didelphidae > Gracilinanus > Gracilinanus agilis. Next base: position 561,997,770 of record NC_058131.1, on the reverse strand, counting down.
AACATGGGTTCTAATCTGTTCCATCACTAATTATCTTTGAGGGAGCAGCTAGGTGGATCAGTGGAGCCAGGTGTAGAGATAGGAGGTCCTAGGTTAAAATCTGGCCTTAGACACTTCCTAGCTCTGTGATCCTGGGCAAGTCACTTAACCTCTATTGCCTAGCCCTTACCTCTCTTCTGCCTTAGAACTATTATATAGTATTGATTCTAAGATGAAAGTTAATGTTTAAAAAAAGTTATTATTTTTGAGATGTTAAGCAATTAATTTAAGTTCTATATAGCTCAGTTTTCTCCATCTCTACAATGGGAATAAATCCTTTCTCTACAGCAATGGGGATTACACATTAATGAAATTGTCTCTAAAATTTTTGGAATAAAGTAGCACACACATCTAAGGGATAAGGGTTATCTTACAGTCTTCTCTTTACAGCCAGTATCTGAAAGCAGAATCTTCTTAGTATTTCTTACCTTATTTAGACCCAAGAAAGTGACTGGAAGAGGCCCAATACCAAGTCTCTCAAATTGCTTATCAGCTCTTGTTTTAACCTCTTTAATCATTTTGTCAGCAAGCTTCATCACTGTCCAGTTAAGCTGCTGTCTTTTACAGAAGGGCAGATCCAATGGGAGCATGATTTAGTTCCCTATTGCTCATAAATCTCTACCCTCATTTGGTGCCAAAGGGTTCTCTCACTCATTCCCCTACATTATACATTGAACTCTTGTACTGAATCATACTGATAAGTAACTTCTAGCTCTGGAAGCCTATTGGGTGGCATAATCTCTTCCCAATATATCTACATCTACATTTACATGTATCTATCTATCTATCTATCCATCTATCTACCTATCTACCTACCTACCTACCTACCTACTTACCTATCTATCTTTCTATCTATCCTTTTGCTCACTTTGCTTGCATTTACTAGCTTATCCTTGATAGTATTTTCTTCATTGGTATTAGCTATGTAGCTAATTTATTTTCTTCTCAACTCTCTCAACTTTTTCAGCTGAGTCTAGTCTGATATTAACTTTTGATCTTCAAAATGTTCTTGATCTCTCCAACAAGAGAACCTCCCTATGTAATCTGTCTCTGTCTTTTGACTCCCATTAATTATGGTGGTCATGAATTCAATGCTTGGCATACTAGAACTGGGTGCCTGGGACTTTGATCCAAAGAGATGAAATATTTTTCTTCCAATGAAAAATGTTTTATTAATACCTTATATCATTATGTCACAGCTTTTAAATTGCCCACAAATCTCTTAATAAAAGAGGAGATTAACTCAGGAGTTTGGGTACTATCCTTTTAGTAGTTTAGATTCTTAATCTCTTTACTCCAAAGGCAGGTTATATCCTTTGAAAAAAAAGATGACTTTCCTTTACCTCATCTCGTATGAAGAGATGCCTTGTCTTGCCAAGACAAATCCCTCTACATGCAACAGTGATCTCATTCTAGCTTACCTTCTTTGGTGTGAATGCATGCTCCATTGAAAATAAAATCCAAAAAATAAAATTCATTATAAAATGCATGAACCAGTGAAACAAATCCCACATTGGCCATGCCCCCAAATGTATGTTTCTCTCAAAGGAAGAGCAGTGTGTTTTATTTTTAGTCTTCTGGATTCATGGTTTCTTCTTGCATTGATAAGAGTTCTAAAGTTTTTCAAAGTTGTTTTTCTCTATAATAAGCTGTCATTGTATAAATTGTTTTCCCAGTTGCTAAATTCTTTCTTCATCAGTTCACAGAGGTCTTTCCTGTTTCTCTGGAAACTGACTATTTTGTAATTTTTTTAATAGCACATGTCATAATTTGTTTAATCATTTCCTATTTGGAGGATACACTCTTGGTTTCCCATTTTTGGCTAGTATGAAAAAATTATTTTAAGTATATGTATGCATGGGTTCTTTGGTCTCTTTAGGGCATAGGCTTAATATTGTATAGAGATTAAAATTAATATACAAGAACTAAGTATTATGTTTTATAGTTTTTTTTATTAATAATAAACTAACATGAAAAACTATCTAAAAAGGTACTAACTAGCCTGCTCACAAGAGCAAAAGAGAAAAGGGAGGAGTTACAAAAAACTATATATAAACGTGATGATGCAAATGTGGACAAAGGGGAAAGCATTCTGGGTAATACAGAAAGGAAGTTTGGGTAATGTAGTTTTTAGAGGTTCAAGATTTTCCAACTATACATTCCCCCCATGATCCTTTGGGAGACCAGTCTCCCCAATGGATCATGGAAATATAATCAAATTAAAACTTAAAAAAAATTGGGGACAAAAGGGAAATAAAAGAGAGAAAGAGCAAAACCAGAACTTAAATTAATTGTCTAACATCTCAAAAATAATTACTTTTTTTAAACATTAACTTTCATCTTAGACTCAATACCATATAATAGTTCAATATGAATATTTTGGCATAGTGTGTGGTATCTGCAGGCATCTTCATGGCACCTTCTCCAAACAGGTTCATTTTCTTGATTCTTGGAAGTAGCAAGTTTCTTATCCTAAAATTGCTTAGATTCAAATCAAAGTTCACAACAATAACATAGTCCTCCCTGAGGTGGATAATAACACAGGGATCCCTCAGGGATACATGGCTGAGTTATGAAGTACATAAATCAATTGGCAAAAGAAATAAAAAATATCAAAAAATCCAAACAAAAGAGAAAAAATAACTTGTGGATGAAATGTCAAAGTCTTATATCTAAAAACATCTAAGTAAAGGAAAAATAAAATTATAACAAGTCTTTGAATCAGGGCCCAATTAAAGTGATTTATTTTTTATTAATTTTTTAATTTTTAGAAAAATTTTTCATGGTTATATGATTCATGTTTTTACTTTCCCCTTCACCTCTCAAGCTCCAACCCCTTCAAAGCTAACTCACATTTCCACTGGTTTTTAACATGTGCCATCAATCAAGACTTATTTACATATTATTGATAGTTGTATTGGTGTGGTCCATTTGGGTCTACATTCCCCAATCATGTCCTCATCAACCCAAGTGTTCAAGAAGTTGTTTTTCTTCTGTGTTTCCTCTCCTGTAGTTCTTCCTCTGAATGTGGGTATCGTTCTTTTCCATAAATCCCTCAGAATTGTCCTGGGTCATTGCATTGCTGCTAGTACAGATGTCCATTACATTCGATTTTACCATAGTGTATCAGTCTCTGTGTACAAAATTCTTCTGGCTCTGCTTCTTTCACTCTGCACCAATTCCTGGAGGTCTTTCCTGTTCACATGGAATTCCTCCAGTTTATTATTCCTTTGAGCACAATAGTATTCCATTACCAACATATACCACAATTTGTTCAGCCATTCGCCAATTGAAAGGCATACCCTCACTTTCCAGTTTTTTGCCACCACAAAGAGCGCAGCTATAAATATTTTTGTACAAGACTGTTTATCTATGATCTCTTTGGGGTACAAAACCAGCAATGATATAGCTGGATTAAAGGGCAGGTATTCCTTTATTGCTTTTTGGGCATAATTCCAAATTGCCATCCAGAATGGTTGGATCAGTTCACAACTCCACCAGCAGTGCATTAATGTCCCAATTCTGCCACATCCCCTCCAGCATTCATTACTCTCCCCTGCTATCATTTTAGCCAATCTGCTAGGTGTGAGGTGATACCTCAGAGTTGTTTTGATTTGCATTTCTCTAATTATAAGTGATTTAGAACACTTTTTCATGTGCTTTTTGATAGTTTTGATTTCTTTATCTGAAAATTGCCTATTTATGTCTCTTGCCCATTTATCAATTGGGGAATGGCTTGATTTTTTTGATTTAGTTCCTTGTATATTTGAGTAGTTAGACCTCTGTCAGAATTTTTTGTTATAAAGATTTTCCCCAGTTTGTTGTTTCCCTTCTGATTTTGGTTGCATTGTTTTTGTTTGTACAAACCCTTTTTAATTTAATATAATTAAAATTATTTATTTTACATTTTATAATTTTTTCTAATTCTTCCTTGGTTTTAAAATCTTTCCTTTCCCAGAGATCTGACAAGTATACTATTCAGTGTTCACTTAATTTACTTACAGTTTCCTTCTTTATATTCAACTCTTTCACCCATTCTGAATTTATCTTGGTGTAGGGTGTGAGTTGTTCATCTAAACCTAATTTCTCCCATATTGTTTTCCAATTTTCCCAGTAGTTTTTGTTAAATAGTGGATTTTTGTCCCCAAAGTTGGGCTCTTTGGGTTTATCAAACGTTGTTTTGCTGATGTCACTTACCCCAAGTCTGTTCCACTGATCCTACCTTCTGTCTCTTAGCCAATACCATATTATTTTGATGACCATTGCTTTGTAGTATAGTTTAATATCTGGTACTGCTAGACCACTTTGCTTCACGTTTTTTTTTTTTTTTCATTATTTCCTTGCCTTCTTTTTCTCATTTGAAGCCCAATAGATTTTGCTCCATCCTCTCATTTTTACTCTATGTATGTCTGTCTGTCTCATGTGTGTTTCTTGTAGACAACATATGGTAGGATTTTGGTTTCTAATCTACTCTGCTATTTGCTTCCATTTTATGAGTGAGTTCATCCCATTCACATTCAGAGTTATAATTATCAACTGTGCATTCCCAGACATTTTGATTCTCTCTTCTAGTCCTGTCCTTTCTTCTTTCACTCTTTCCTTCTATACCAGTGTTTTGTTTTTAATCAATTCCTATAATCCTCTTCCTTGTTGTGCTTCCCTTTCTTCCCCTCCCTTCTTATTCTTCTCTTATGGCTCTTTAAAGCTACACTGAACTCCCCCCATCCAATCCCTCTCCCTCCCTAGTATTGCTTCCCTCTCCACCAGTCCATTTGTTACCCTTCTACTTCTCTATAGGGCGTGAATCAATTCTCTGCCCCAATGGATCTGATTGTTTTTCTCTCTTTCATTTGATTTCAGTACACTTAAGTATTGAATATTTCCTCTCTCTAACCTCTTTACCCTTACAGTGTATTATTATTTTTCCCTGTTGGTCCCATGCACTTCTTTATGGAATATAAATTTATTCCTTTTTGTTTGTTTTCCCATTTTTCTTATTATTACCTTCTTCCCTTCCCAGTTTTGTGTATGTATACATATATATCTATATATCTATATCTATATCTATATATATCGCTTGACATTTCATCCTATACAGTTTGTCCCTGTTCCCTCTATGTAAACTTCTTCTAGTTATTTAATAACAATTTTTAATATTTGCCAATATCTTCTTTTCTTCTTGGGATACAAATTCATTGAATTTGTTGTGTCCCTTAAAGAAAAGATTTTTTTTCTCCTATCCCCATTCTCTTAATTATCTTATATTGATTCTTTTGAGTTCTGGGTTTGGGCAGAAAACTCTTTGTTTAAGTCTGTATTTTCTTGATGAATGTTTGGAAGCCCTCAATTTTATTGAATGACCATACTTTCCCCTGCAATAATATAGTTAGTTTTGCTGGACAGTTGATTCTTGTTTGTAGACCCAGTTCTCTTGCTTTCAGGAATATTGTGTTCCATACCTTCTAGTCCTTCAATGTAGATGCAGCCAGATCCTGTGTTATCCTAACTGTGGTTCCCTGATATCTCAATGACTTCTTTTTAGCAGCTTGTAATATTTTTTCCTTGGTCTGACAGTTTTTGAATTTGGTTATAATATTCCTGGAAGTGTCAGTTGTGGATTAAATGTAGAAGGTGATCTGTGGATCCTGTCGATTTCCACTTTTCCCTCTTGTTCGAGAACTTCAGGGCAATTTTCTCTGATATTTTCTTGTAAGATGCCATCTAAACTTCTTCTTTTATCATAATGTTCTGGTAAACCAATAATTCTTAAGTTGTCTCTTCTAGCTCTGTTCTCCAGATCTTTGGCTGAATTAATGAAGTGTTTCATATTCTCTTCAAATTTTTCATTTTTTAAATTTTGTTTAAGATATTCTTGCTGCCTTGTGAAGTCATTTGCTTCTAGTTGTTGAGTTCTGTTTTTTAAAGACATTCCTTGCTTTTTGGTCATCCTTCTCCTTCTGGTCTGATTTTATTTGTAGATCATCTTTTGCCTTCTTTGCTTCATTTTCAAGCTGGCCAATTCTGGCTTTTAAGACTTTATTTTCTTGTTTTAGTTCATGTATTTCCTTTTTCAAATTGTCTTCAGCCTCTCTTGCCTCTCTTGATTGCTCTTTGAGTTCCTGAAGTTCTTGAGTTAATTGAATTTTGAGATCTTCCAAAGCCTGTGTCCAGTTCACTGGAACTACTTCCTCTTCTTCTATTTCTATTTCATTTGCTCTCTTTTCACCTCCTTGAAAGAAGCTGTCAATTGTCATTTCTTTTCTCTTTTTCTATTGCTTACTCAAATTGTTTCCTTCCTTGTTCTGCTAGTTTGAGCAGTTGTATTTAATGATCTTTGATGAAAGATCTTCCTCCAGGTGGCAATGAAGGTTTGTAGTTACTTTCCTTGCCCTCTGAATACTTCATGCCTGTCCAATTGTTGGGATTAATCCTGTATTGATTGGGTTAATCTTACTGCTTAACATGCCCTGAGGTTAAAACCTGGAGAGGAGGGAAAAACAAAAAACAACAACAACAACAACAAAAAAAAAACCATGGGGGGACAAGAAGGAGTATTTTCCTGAACTGAGCTCTCCAGCAGTGGGGTCCCCTGCACTGTCCACTGTGTTTGATCTGGTTTTCTTTCCTCTTGAAACCCTGTGTTCTCTCTCTCGGTATGAGGAAGCCATGCTATCTGTGGTCTGGGGTTTGGCTCTCTCTAAGCCACCATTTTCTCGGCATTTTTGCTGAGTTTCTCTGGTTTTCTCCTCCAGTCACCTCTCCAGTGCCTGTGTTTAACTTCCTGAGTCCAGTGACAGCAAGGCCCTCTCTCAGGACCAGTGTGTCCACCTGCCCTGAGATTTCCTGGGCTGCTGGAGACTCTCCACAACACGTGGGGGAGACACCGTGGGATTCCCCTTCTATGCCCTCAGACCTGACAGTTCAAGAACTGAAGCCTTTTTCTTGTCATACCTCTTTAGTTTTGCTGCAGTAGGGTTCCTCCTGCTCTGTCCCATTATTAGATTTGATCCTCTTTCTTCTCAATGTGCATTGTTTTCTATCTTGGTGTGTAAGGGTGCAGAGGTTTTAAGATTCACTCTTTCTAAGCCGCCATCTTCCCAGAAATCCAATTAAAGTGATTTATGTAATAACGCACTTACCCAATCAGTAGCCAGGACTATAGAAAGTTTGCCACACTATAAAAGACAGAAAAGGGACTAGATTATAGGAGCCTGGATGGCAGCCAAGGTGAGATGCTTGATGTGACTCAGAGGAAGTCCTGCCTCTGACATATGTCAAAACAGCCACAATCTTGAACCCCAAACAAGTTCAAATATTTTTGTCTTGGCTCAAAATTACATCAATCCCACTGGGATTGGTTTGGTCCCTTTGATCCTGTGCTAGATAGGCACTATGCAGGTTAGCTTTGTGCTTCTTTGGCACTCTGAAATGACTCCTTTTGTTCTTTTCTCCTAGAATCAGACAGAATCATTAAGCAAAGTCCCATAATTTTTAAACAATTAATGGCATTATTTCTATAGTTTAAACCTTTTTTGGGTATGCATTAATATTAGAACAAATATATTTTAAACTTATATTACTGTAAAAAAAAGGTTAATATTGATTATATGTACTTCAAAGTACTTAAAAACTATATTGCAAATATAAGAAAAAAATAATAAAAATGTTTTAAAAATTAAAAAATATATAGTTGTGACTCAGTGACACACTGTGTCAGCCAAGGAGAGGTAGAATACAAAGGTTCCTCATCCCAAAATGAGATCCATTTCCTTTTTTAACTTGGCCATGGATTTTTACAAAATAGCATGTTTATAAAAATAGTTATATAGTAGATAATGCACATTCAAAGAAAGTACCAAAATTTCCCCAAATTCACAATAGCCCATGTAATGACAAATAGCAAACTAACCCACTATTAAAAAGGATTCACATGAGTTTTCTTATGGGGAAAAACAGGGGAGTTAACTTAAGTATTATATGTGGGTTCAGAAGGGTGAGTAGGAGACAGCAATGGACAATAGGTGGGACCAAACAAGTTAGGGAAACTGGGTTTAGCTGTTAAGGGAAATGACTGTTGACAGGAGTGACAGTTAGGCCCTAACTGTCACCCTGCCCCACCTAGACAAGGGGTCTGTGAAAACCAGCAAGCATATGACAAGAGGGCTTGTAAACAAATTTAATTAAGGGAACTATGGTCTAAAGGATGTCAATAGGGGTTTCTATACTTCCAGACTATGGGCAAACTACAGGGTCAGGGGAAGGAGTTATCTACACTGAACTGAGAACTAAAGCAAGACAGGGCCCAAAGAATAGCAGGACTGAAGTGGGTATCCTCACAGCAGAGTCCTGACACACTCCAGTGATGTTGCAGCTCTTCCATGATCACTATCTATACTCCTTCAGGTGGGTAGATCTGTGAGCTAACCCAGCCCATGTTAACCTGCAACTCAGGTTGGGATTAATAATCTCTACCAAAAATCTCCCACAAGTAGATGACAGTCTTCCTTTTGTATATCAGGAAATCTAGGTGCAAACTCCACTTCCTCTGAGGTCTCCCAGGATCAGTTGCAACTTGTCCCAACCACCATGGAGTCCATCTCAGAGAGAGAGGCCACACTTCCTGCTTCCCTATTCCATTTAGAATTCTCCAGCCCTGCCTGCTAGGTCTCCTAAATAATAATTTAGTAAATTTCTTCACAACAGTTTATATATAGCCACTTGCTGTGTGATATTCTTAAAAAACCTATGAACTGATATATACTTGTCACAAATCTACAGATATAGGAAATCTTTCAACTTTGGTAAGAAATCTAGATTGTTCTGTAGAAGAATAGAATAAGCTGAAGAGTTAAAACTATTAAATCATCCAGAAGCCACTTGCTACCTGGGGAATGCTCCCTCTTGGGAGCCTTCTAGGGGTACCATGCCATGCCCTAGGAACAACTTCCCAGCTCCTCTGGTATGTGACTGTTATATGTGTCATCCATTACATTTTTACAAATGCACAGGTGGGGATATATAATAATCACTTCAGCTACAAAATGGACCCTTTAAGAACAATTGCAATACACTGTGGTAAAATCGATGTAATGGACTTCTCTACTAGCAACAATGGAATGATGCAGGACAACTATGAGGGACCTATGAGAAAGAATGCTATCCACATTCAGAAGAAGAACTGTGGGAGTAGAAACACAGAAGAAAAAGAACTGCCTGATCACATGGGTGAATGGGGATATAATTAGGGATATTGACTCAAAATGAGCACCCTAGTGCAAATATCAATAATATGGAAATAAGTCTTGAATAATGACATATGTAAAACCCAATGGAATTGTGCGTCAACTATGGGTTGTGGGAAGGGGAGGGCTAGAACATGAATCCTATAACCATGGGAAAATGTTTTAAATTGATTAATTAAATAAAAAATTTTAAATAAAAAAAATTAAAAATAATTGAGATATTTAGCTTATTAAATTCTCCAAAGGTTGTATACAGGTTGTAATCAGTTTTGATGGAGTCCATCCATCATCATATATGCGACAATTAACAAAGGCAAAATAAAAGAAAAGGCTTTATAAGCAACATATGACCTCTATAGTTGAGATGACAAATCCAAGATACATAAGACATATGGGCTTTTTACAATTTAAAAAAAATTTTGTGTAAGATGTCCATGGGTTTTCAAAATGACAAGTTCTTCAATATAGTCATAGGGAAACAGTATAAAATAATCATATAACAGAAAGACATTGATTAGATTAATACAGATAAACTTAAAAAATTTAAACATTAAAGCAATCAGCAATATACAATAATATAAACAAATGGCAAGGTATAGGCAGTGTGGTCAGAAACCTTTTTACCAATCCGAATAGACTTGTTTACTCTCTTGAGGGGAAAAGCTGAAAATGATTAGCAAGCAATAAACTTCTAGATCTCTTTTAAGGTTCTTTCCCCTCCCCTATATAAATCAACCATTCAGATTTTGTTTAGCAGAACTCTGAATTTAGTCATAGTGAGGGAGAATTCTACACTGAGCAGAATCTCCATTCTGCATGTTGAGAGCATTTAAAACTTTCAAAACTTTGTCAAAATATTTTAGTTTGGACTATTGCAGTTTAAGTATCATAGCTTGCTGCATATTGTTGAGGAGAAGAAGGCAGAATAGTAAATAGCCAGTGAAAATACAAACTGCTATTAAAAAAAATCAAGCAGAACCAGCATGCACTGGTGAGCTCAAGGAATTCATACTGCAGAGATTCAAACATGCTTTGCAATAGCATTTTGTTCTCCAAAAGACAGGGAATGGAGTTTGTTTACAGAGTAAACAGAGAGATATCTGCATATGAAGGACTGGCTACCCCTTGGCATTCTGAGTCAGGAGGGTGAAGGAAAAATGAGCTTATTTCCCAAAACTGACTTTAAATCTATTAACTTTAGGCTTTTTGCCCTGCCTGTGAAAAAACCTTCAGTCTTAGAGTCTTAATCAGGAGCCCTAAGTCAGCTTTCTTAAAAAAATTCTTCTTGAAAAGTAGAAGGGGGTGTAGCTCAACAGCAGGTTTCCCCTCCCCACCCCACACTGTTGTACCCCTGCTGAAAAATGGCTAGGAGGGGCTTGGGGGAGAGGGAAAGAACATGAATCATGTAACCATGGAAAAATATTGAAATAAAAAATAAATAAATAAAATAAAGATGCATCCATCCAAAAAAAAAAAGAAAGAAAAGAAAAATGGCTAGAATAGGCTGGAAAACCCTAGTAGGGTGGGGGAAAGGATCAATAGGACTGGTCTCACCCTATGTGGAAAAAATATAGTGGCTCGGATTGCTGGACTCTTAGTAGTGGATCAAGTCATGGCAGTGGGGGCTGGAAGCTGGAAGGGAGGAGATATAACAGCAGTGGCTCAAGCAGGTGGACTCAAGAAGCAGCAGCTGGAGTGGGAGATAGGCATCTGGGCTGGTAGAAAGCAGACAGGTGAGAGTGGCCAGAGAAAAGACTTACTAACTTAACTGAAAATCTTTCTAAAAAATATTTGAGAATTCTATCCCTTCGTGGTTGCCATAATGTAGAGATTAAAATTAATATACAAGAACTAAGTGTTATATTTTATAAATTTTTACTAATAATAAACTAACATAAAAAATAACTAAAAAGGTACTAACCAGTCTGCTCATGAGAGCAAAAGAGAAAAAGGGAGGAGTTACAACAAACTATATACAAACGTGATGATGCAAAGGTGAACAAAGGGAAAAGCATTCTGGGTAATACAGAAAGGAAGTTTTTGTAATGTAGTTTTTAGGGGTTCAAGATTTTCCAACTATACAATTAGTATAGGTCAGTGATGGTGAACCTTTTAGAGACCTTAGACAATGAGTGCCCAAACATCAACCCTTATATTGCATGTGAGCCCCCTGCCTTACCCTGGAGAGGGGAGGGAGGAAGTGCTCCCATTGGGCTGCTGGAAAGAGGTGTAGATGATGAGAGAAATATCCTCAGGTATATATGGAGAGGGGGAAGGAAGCAGCCCCCTCCAGCAAGCTCTAGCTCACATGCCATAGGTTTGCCAACATGGGTACAGGTGGACCAAAGAGTATATAAAATTTAGTAATTTTTGGAAACTAATTCCAAACTGTTTTTCAGAAAGGCTGGACCAATTCACAGTTAATCAAATAGTGCCTTTCCCTCTAAAATTCTTCTAACATCTGACAGTCTGATGAGTATGAACAAGAAATTTAAAATTTACTGATACTTTCTTATTGCATATTCATATTCCATTATTATCACATTTGACAGTGTGATAAGTTTTTTGTTTCATTTTGTTTGTTTTTTGGTCAGCCATGCTCCAATTGATGGGTATTCTCAACTTTTTGCTACTAGAGAGAGGGCTGCTATGAATATTTTGGCATATATTGGATTTTTATTTCTATCTTTAACTTTCTAGGGGCATATTTAATAAAGGCATCCTTGAGTCAAAAAAAATATGGGTAGTTTAGTAACTTTTCTTTACCAATTCCTACCTCTCCATCCCTGTGGCTCAGATCCCATCGTGGGCCCAGAAAGAACTAGGTACCAATTTGAGTCCCTTTGCCCCAAACTTCTTTCCAATTCTCCCCTTTTTACCTGGCTGGATGATGCCATTCCTCTCTTCTCCCACACAAGCCCATGTCTATAAGAGTAGATCTAGAGATTCCCACCACATCAAACTTCTGGGATATTTGAGACACAGGAATATTTGGAGACAGCCGGAAAGGAAAAAGAAGATAGGGAATTGTTAAAAAAAATTAGTGAAAGAGTGGGGATGATAGAGATGGCAAAATGGGTGGAGGAGTAAAGATGGAATGAGATCATTTGTACATGTACAGGGCCCTGTTTTGGCAAGGAGAAGGGACACCTTTTCATGAGAGATAAGAGTGAAGGAAGAAGGTATCTGAATGATGTGAGATGAGGGGGAGGGAGAAGATGGAGTTTTCAGCAAAAAGAATTATTTTTTTTTCAGTAAAATATAAAGCAAAGTTATCATCTGAGAGGGTACGAGGAAAAGGGATCATGGCATATTTAAGGAAGGATAATTAAAAGCTTTTGTGGTGAGCAGGATAGTGAATTCATTAGGAAGGTATAAAAGAGTTGCCTTTCCACAGTAAGGGCTCAGCTGAGGTTATAGAACATACATTTTTCATGGACCTAGTCAGCATTGTTTCATGATTTTTTTCTAGCTTCATTCAGTAGCATGTGAATAGGAGTGAAGATGGCAGATGGTAGGAGCAATCTAAGGTTGCAACTTGACTTGGCAAGTCAACATCAGTAATAGGATGGGGGGAAAGGGACTAGATAGAAGAGGACAATGTAGAGATTGAGCAATCCCATATTGTAGGGTTCAATATGGAGAAGGGCATAGAGTGTACCTTGTGAATGAACAATGGCTTGGGAAGGTACTGAGAAATGGAGAGATGGGAGGTTATAGTAAGAAAGACCAGGGTTGGGGATTATAAGGCAGACAGAAAGGCAAATAAAGATAATGATAAGCTAAAGGAATTTCAGAGTTTATGAACAGAAAAGTAGAGCACTTGTGGGTAATTCTAGAGTCACCTGTGTGTAGCTGAAGAAGGATGAAAGAGTAGGCCATGGGATATGAGTAAGTTGAGGAACTGGGAAGTTAGGGTACTTAGGAAAATATCAATATGTATGTTGAACTTTCCTATTATAAGGGCAGGAGTTGGGGAAGAAAGAAAGGCTAAATCTAGCATCAAACTTTAATGATATCTGGGAATAGGAAGAGGGGAAATGGTTTAGGAATGATAGGTAAGGGAAGCTACCTAAAGCAGCTATGTCAAACAAGCAGCCCCTTCCCCCAAAGGGGGAAATGTATCTTGAATGGCCAATCTCCTATCTAAGCCCCTAAATCTTCTTCTTTCTAAACCTAGATAGCTAAACTAAGGTAGACTGTGGTCTTGCTTGAAGGTCTAACAAAGTAAAGCAGCTTTGGCTGTCAGAGACTGAATGGCTCTAGCAGCTACACAGAGAGTATGTCTGTTCAGAGCCAAGAGCAAAGGACACAGGACCAGGATCCTGCAAGAAGGGTGACCTGGCTTTTATACCAGGACTCCAACTGCCTTTAAGTGCCCCCGCTCTTAGAGTTCTGGGGGGGTCCTATGGGATTCTTTGATGCAGCTTGAACCCCTCTCAGCAATATGGATCCCACAAGAGTGAGTAGTAAGTTTAGACCTTCTCAGGATGTGGAGGATACAAAAAGGGACTCCCCAATCAGTCAGGGCTCAGGCAGGTGTATAGACAGAAAATGGTCAGGGGCAGGGGAGCTTTGAAGCAACTAGAATTACAGCAGCGTTCTGGAAGGGCTGATGAAATGGCCGATCAAGGTAAGGGCACTGCTCCCACTGTGGGAACAGCTCACTCTGCTTTGTTCCTAATTGTGGCCTCTAGTTGCCCCATGACCAGAAGTACCATTGTTTTAACTTGAGTCATTGCCTCCTCCATAAGAGGTGGTTTTCTGGGATATGTCCCCCATGAAACTTGGTGTCTGGAGTTCTAGCGTCTTTCTTGTCCATCAATTTGCTTGCTTCGGGAGCATTTTGTGAAGCTTTTTCTAGTCACTATTATTTCTGGTTATGGCATTATAGGTTGACTTTCAGAAGTAGCTCCCCTTTGCTCCTTATACTCCAAAATAACTTCCATTTTACAGTACAGTAAGGTCCCTCTATCCTGACCCCTATGAGTGGTGCTAATGAAGACACAGAAAAGTCCCTAGATACCCCCAAATAACTATATTCAGAAACTGTCTCATTCTCAGTTTTCTGTCATAGGCGTGTAGAGACTTATCTCCTCAGTTTCTTCGTGGGTCTCTTGCCCTCACCTGTTTGTTGGTAGATAATTTTTTATTGATGTGGCAAAGAATGGCAAGGGTTAGCTCAAGTGGAATTAGAAAGCTGTTAGGAAGAAAAATGATCCTAAAGCATTTTTATTTAAAATATTAACTTTGACTATCTTTTATTTTTATGTGGGCTTTATTTCCAAATATATCCCTCCTCAATCCCCTACTCAGTGAGCTATCCTTGATTATAAAAAAAATTTTAAAAGAAAGAAAAAAAATGTAGTTCAGCAAACCCAAGTCTGACAGCACAAGCAATGTGAAAGCAGCCCTCCTTATCTAGTTCTGTAATGAAGGCAGGGAGGTGCTTTTCCTTATCTCTTCTTTGGGGTCAAGCTTGCTCTCTGTAATTGCACAGCACTGAATGCTGATTTGTGCTTTACATTCATTTCCCGTTTGAGTCTTATAACACTCTTGGATCCATCTTTAATCACAGTTCAAGGCATCATAATTATTGTTGAGTTGTTTCAGTTGTGTCTGACTCTGACTGCATTTGAGGTTTTTTAATTTTTTTTGAGGTTTTTTTTGACAAATACTGGAATGGTTTGCCATTTCTTTTTCCAGTTCATTTACAGATAAGGAGACTGAGGCAAATAAGGTTAAGTGATTTGATTAGGGTCACGTAGCTTGTAAGTATCAGAGGTTAGATTTGAAATCAGGAAGATGAATCTTCTTGATTCTAGGTCCATTCATTGCTTTCTCCCCCCATGTCACTTAGCTTTCTAACATTATGGACTACATTGAATTTCACTACTCAAGGACCCATGATTTTATCAGTATAGGATGATTCTGTGCAGTTTATAGACTGGAACTTCTCTATATATTTATAGATTATCTTTCATAAATTGGACTTATGGAAAATTCACAAGTTGGTAGCATACCTTTTGGTGGTGTACCTCTCTGAATTTAGCTAGGCTAGTCTTTGAATCAATTAATCAGTCAATAAATACTCATTAAGTGCCTATTGTATCCCAAAGTCCTCTTCACAGTATTGATGTTACTGAATAAATTACTCTCCTGGTCCTCCTCATTTCACATTGCTTTTGTTGTTACAGAAGGTGGATGGGGATATAATTAAGTGGCTCAATGGATAGACAGCCAGGTCTAGAGATTGGAGGTCCTGGGTTCAAATGTGGTTTCAGACACTTCCTATCTGTGTGATCTAATGCAAGTGACTTAACCCCCATTGTATAGCCCTTACCACTCTTCTTCCTTAGAACCAATACTTAGTATTGATTGTAGGACATGAGTTAAGGGTTTAAAAAATAGTGAAGGGAAGAAGAGATTTCCCACAGAGTAGAATATGGGACAGGGCTTTTTAGTGAGGATTTTTTTAAGGACTGGAGAGCCATGAGCATGTCTCTATGTCTAGAGAGATCCTGAACAGACAGGAAAGATCCAGTGGAGCAGGAGAGATAGAAAATTCAAGGAGAATCATATGAGAGCCAGGCTTAGAGACAGGAGGTTCTGGGTTCTAACTTCAGATACTTCCTAGCTGTGTGACCCTGAGTTAGTCCCTTAGATCCCATTGCCTAGCCCTTCCCTCTCTTCTCTCTTGGAACCAGTACACAGTATTGATTCTAAGATGGAAGGTAAGAGTTTTTTAAAAAATTCATGGAGGGCAGGAAGAGGAGAGAGAGACACACACATACAAAGAAAGACTTCTGGAAGAAATGAGATCAAGGGCACAGGTAGAGAGAATTATAATTATCTCTTCTGGTGATGGAAGGAAGAAAGGAAGGAAGGAGCAGAGAATGATGAAATGATGAAAATTATTAAGGAACAAGAGTTGCAGAGTGAGAGGGAGCTCACACCAGATGGCCTCAATCTTCTTGAAGTAGGAGGCTGGATCATCTGTTGGGAGTGGGGTAGAGAAAGAGAAATGGAGGAGGTAGAGAGGGGAAGAGGCTTGGAACACGTGTGAGGAATGAGATAGGAAATGTATGACAGTAGAGTGGAAAGACTCAAGCAGAAGACCCACATGAGTTATGTAACAAACTGAGTGTGGGTAAATTAGCCACATTTTGTGGAGTGGGTCTGGAGTGGAGTCAGGCTGATCAGAATAGGGATGAGGGGACAGGAGGATGTATTCCTTCACACATGAAATGAGGAATGTTGTGCTACAAAAATAAAGGCACACTCTCCTTCTTTCTGGCTTCTTCTCTTCCTCCCACCTCCCATCCAAAAATGTTCACAAAACAATTTTCAGTCCCTCTTCTGAAGACCTAGTTTTAAAAGCAAATCTATAATTCTTTGGACATCTACTATGAACTGGGCCCTGTTATAGACCCCAGGAACTTCTCCCTGCATACTGTGTCCCAAGTACAGCCTGCTTCAATATATCAAGGATTTTTATCCTTTGTATTTATATCTTCAATGCTTAGCACAATGCCTGGCATGTAGTAGGACAAAGGATAGGGATCATGATTAGTCCTGTGATTTCAACGGAATGGGAAATTCCTAGGTGAGGCAATTTCTTCTACAATATGTAGGTTAGTACCTTGTCTGCAGCAGTCTTAGAGAGTTTCTTGGAACACAGAGGGTTGAGTGACTTAACCAAGGTCACACAGCCTGTATATGTCAGAGGCAGGACTTGAACTCAGGTCTTCCTGGCTCCAACAATGATTCTCTATCCATGATGCCATGCTGTCTCTCAGCACATTGTATGCAATTAATAAATGCTTATTTATTGATCTTTATGAGTATACTCCCTCCAGTTTTCTCTACAACCAAGTAGAGGTTTTAAAGATTTCCAGTGATTATAAATTGATTACTCTTCTATTAATGCTTAAAGGAGAAGTAGTTAGGAGTCATAGGAGAGAGCATATTGTATGTGAAGTCAGGAAGACCTATGTTTACATCTTGTATTAGATATATACTAGCTGTGTGACCCTGAACAAGTCACTTAGTTTTTCTCATCCTCATTTTCTTCATCTATAAAATAGGGATAAGACAAGTGCTTGTGTCATGGGGTTATAAGGATCAAATGAGATGAAAGCTCTTGGAAAATGTTAAAAGTACTTTATGAATTAAAGCTATTATTAGTAGCTATTAGTAGAGTTTCAATGTTATTACTAATAGCAATGACAATGAAAATGAATCTCTCACATTTTATATCCTTCTAATGTGCTTTCTTCCTCATAACCCTGTGGAATTAGTAGTGCAAATGTTATTGGTTTTTATAGAAGAGGAAACAAAGGTGAAATATTCTACTGAAATATGTGGGTAATATGGGTGGTAAGATTTGTAGAGTTATTATATCAAGGTTTGGTATATCTACTCAGAGGGTAGGCCTAAGAGCACTATCTGACTAGTTGACAACTTGGTAAAAACAGTAATTAAGGTTTATTTATATTAAGTAAAAGAGGAAGGAGGAGGACCAGGAAAAGGAGTCCTTAAGCTTAAAATCTGGACACTCTACCCAAACTCCTAACGGCTCCTCAAGGAACTGTCTTCAAAGATCTTCAGGTTACCTGATGCTATACTCACTGTCTAAAATCCCCACACAGTTTATCTATCTTGACCGAACTGGTCCTCCAAATAAATGGTAGATAAGTTAAAATTTTGTCAAGATAGGATAGCTTGAACCTTTGGAGAATTCACCCTCTTTAGACTAAGCCGAGATGGTGAGGCCTTTCCCAGAGACGGGCTTCACTGGGTACTGACAGCTCTCTCTCAGCAGTCAAGAAACTCTCAGTACACAGGATATTCCAGGAAATTGGAGACAGGGAATGACAAAATTCTTCTACCAGGATATTAGAATCTTTGGATATCTGGAAAACAGGAAGCTTCAGCCCTCAGGGAACAAGTCTGTCCATTTCCCAAGTTTACACAGATTCTCCCACAGGAAGTTGCATCTTCAATCACCCTGAAGGACAGGAACAACCATTCTTAACTGTCTCAGTGTGTCCAGTTTTAAGATGTTCCCAGATTCTAGAATTGCTCCTTCAGTTTCATGCATGTGGCTAGTCCCTCTTTGCAAAGTTTTACATTGAGTCTCTTATGCAAAATCTTTCCTTCTTTCTTCCTCTCTCTCACTACCCAGGGACAGCAGCTAGTTAAGTACTAGAGTTGAAACTCTAAAAAGGACAGGTTCCAAGTCTGCTCCAGTTCCAAGCTCCTTCCTGTGGAGATTAAAATTAATATGCAAGAACTAAGTATTATATTTTACAAATTTTTATTAATAACAAACTAACAAAAAAATAACTAAAAAGTTACTAACCAGTTTGCTCGTGAGAGCAAAAGAGAAAGAGAGGGAGGAGTGACAGAACTTATAAAACAATAAAGTGACTATGCAAACATGGAGGTGCAGGAGAGATGAAAGGGAATTTTGGGAAATACTAAGGGACTTCTGGGGAATAAAGTCCAAGGTTCAAAATCTCCATTTATACATACCCCCCTGTGATCCTTTGGGAGAACAGTCTCCCCAAAGGATCATAAAAACATCATCAACTTAAAAATTGCAATAATTTGTGGATAAAAGGAAAAGAGAACAAAACCAATGATTGCTACATTGACAAAACTCAATTAGGGAGCAGTCTCTTTTGGCATAAAAGTAACATTCAAAACAAATGCTTTCAACCTCCCATAATTCAAATTAGCACAGCCCAAAGTTCAGTATGGATCTTCTGTTGTAGTGTGTGGTTTCTTCAGGCATCTTAAAGTTTTTTAGGTATGCATTAATATTAAAACAAATGTACTTTAACCTTATATTACTGCAAAAAAATTAATATTACTTACATGTACTTCAAAGTACTCAAATACAAGAAAATACAAGAAAAACAATATTAAAATGTTTTAAAATAAAAATATATATCTTAGAATCAGTGGTACAGTAGCCACGGAGAGGTAGAATACAAAGGTTCCTCACCAAAAATGAGATCCATTTCCTTTTTAAACTTGGCCATGATCCACTGTTTGAGCACAAATGATTTTCTTTTCTTTCTTTTTTTTTTGCTTCTTAATAAAATTCTCTTTATTGATGCTTATTGGTTTATTACTCAGTATAGGCTATGGGGGTCAAGTGACTTGCCTAGCGTTACACAGCTGGGAAGTGTCTGAGGCCAGATTTGAACCTAGGACCTCCCATCTCTAAGCCTGGCTCTCAATCCACTGAGCTACCTATCTGCCCCCCACAAATGATTTTCACAAAATAACAGATTTATAAAAACAGTAATATAGTAGATAATGCACATTCAAAGAAAGTACCAAAATCCCCAAAATTCACAATAGCTCAGTTATTGACAATAGCAAAGAAACCCATTATTATATAGGATTCACATGAGTTTATATATAGTCACTTGCTGTGTGATATTTAAAAAAAACCATATGAACTGATGCATACTCATCACAAATCTACAGATATTAGAAATCTTTTAACTCTGGCAACTGCTGATGAAAACCTATTTTGAGTCTATAACATCACCAAAAGATCTAGATTGTTCTGGTGGAAATAAGTTAAAATGAAAAGTTAAAATATCATGCATGCAGGAACTCTTTTTGGCTTCTTGTTTTATATATAAAAATTTTGGAAGGAACTTCTATTTGGTTCTCTACCTTTTAATACAATATTCTTCATAATATATATGTATATGTATACATATATATATGTGTGTGTATATATATATATATATATATATCATCCATTCAGAAACTACTAGATATCTGAAGTTATTTCTCAAGACACCTTAAATTACATTTTACATTCTTAAGTCATCATATTCTTCAAAGTTGTATACAGGTTGTAATCAGTTTTGATGAAGTCCATACATCATCATGTATTTGACAATTAACAAAGGCAAAAAGGAAGAAAAGGCTGCATAAGTAGCATGTGACCTTGATGAATCAGGTGGACTTACAGGTTTTTTACAACTTAAAAAATTTTTTTTGTGTAAGATGTTTATGGGCTTTCACAATGATATGTTCTTCAATATAGTCATAGGGGAAGGGTACAAAATAATCATATAACAGAAAGATATTTATTAGGTTAATACAAGTAAACTTAAAACAATTTAAACCTTAAAGAAATCAGCAAATACAATAATATAAGTGAATGGCAAGGTACAGGCAGAGCAGTCAAAAACCTTTTTACCAATCCCAATAGACTTGCTTACTATCTTGAGGGGAAAAGGTGAAAATAATTAGCAAGCAATAAACTTCCAGATATCTTTTAAGGTTCTTTCCCATATATTTATCCATTTAGATTTCATTTGTCAGAACTCTGGATTTCCTCATATACCCACTGGGCAGACTCTCCACTCTGCATGTTTAGAGCATTTAAGACTTTCAAAACTTTGTCAAAATATTTCAGTTTGACCTCTAGTTTAAACAGAATAGCTTTTTGCATATTCTTGAGGGGAAGTAAGCATAATGGTAAAAAGTCAATGAAAATACAAATTGCTAGTAAGAAAATCAAGCAGAGCCAATATGTACTAGTTAGCTCTATGAAGTCAAACTGCAGAGATTCAATCATGCTTTGCAATAGCATTTTGTCCTCAAAAACAACGGAATGGAGTTTATTTATAGAGTAAACAGAAAGAAGGGCCAAACTTTGGGGGAGAACAATATCGTATTTGCCTATGATGGACTGGCTTCTAAAAAAAACTCCTTGGTGTTCTAAGTCAGGAGAGAGAAGGAAAAAGCAGACTTATTTCCTAAAACTGACTCCAAATCTACTGATTTTGTCCCTCTGCCCTCAAAAGAAATGGTAGAGGAGTCCCCTTCTTGTGAAAAAAAAATTCCTGAGTTGCAAGTCCCTCTCAGCCAGGAGTCCACGGTCAGCTTAAGACTTCAGCTTAATAAATGGCTAGTGCAGGCTGGAAACCCACATGGGGTGGGGGAAGGGTTTGGATGGAAAGATTTTTATACATCATTCTTTTGGGGAAAAAAAAGCACCTCGGAATGGCAGGTGCTGGAAGCTGGGCGGGTACAACTCAGGATGAATCAGCAGCAACAGCACAGGCAGTGGGTAGAGCACAGACAGAGGGCGTAGCAGCAGTGGCTGTGATGGCCCAAAAGCAGGTGGGCTGGGTGGCCAGCGAAAAACTTACTAACAACTGAAAATCTTTCTTAAAAATATTTGAGAATTCTAACCCTTAGTGGTCTCCATAAATATGGAGATTAAAATGAATAAACAAGAACTAAGTATTATATTTTACAAATTTTTATTAATAATAAACTAACAAAAAAAAAACAACATCTAACAAGGTACTAACCAGCCTGCTCGTGAGAGCAAAAGAGAAAGATAGGGAAGAGTTACAGAACTTTTTTTTTGTAGGCAAAGGGGATCAAGTGACTTGCCCAGGATCACACAGCTAGGAAGTGGCTGAGGCCGGGTTTGAACCTAGGACCTCCTGTCTCTAGGCCTGGCTCTCAATCCACTGAGCGACCCAGCTGCCCCCAGCTACAGAACTTATAAAACAATAACGTGAACATGCAAACATGGAGGCGCAGGACAGATTAAAAGGAATTTTGGGAAATACTAAGGAACTTCTGGGGGATGAAGTCCAAGGTTCAAAATCTCCATTTATACATTCCCCATCTAGCAAGGTGCCTCTCCTCGGTCAGGCCAATGGTCATAGCTCTTGGACTCAGTTTTCTTTTGGCCAGAAATGTGGGCATCGAGAAGAAAAATGAAGTACCCAAATTTCTGAAAGGCAATGAATCTGGAGGGACTGGGGAAGAGGAAGAGCTTTTACTCTTAGAGGGCCAGCAGCTCTGATCCAAGACATGGCCATCTATACTATTTACTTCTGGGACACGCAGCACGGAAAGCCCATGGGCAGAGCAGTACTATTCCATCCATTCATTGTGGGTGAGGATCTTTCTTTTCTCTTCCCAATACACCGCAGAAAGCCTCAGGAAGCCGCTGAGGGTGTCCTTCAAAATAAGTCTGAGAAAATTGTCTCCGGCTTGATAACCATTTTGGACAAACTTGGGGAGAGTTCACCGGAGAGAGCATGAAGTAAAGGGCGAAATCAATGGTGTGGGTGAATTTGCACATGTTCTGGAAACCAAGTTCTTCATGCTTTCTGCAACGTCAGCAGGCCATGTCTCATGGTGCCATTTAACTGATTTTAAGCCTCGGATGTGCAGACACATATTAAATGGCAACAAAGTGCCACAGAGACTGTTCCCTTTGAGATGAAATGCCCTTTCCCAAAGCACTGGCCTGACAGAAGGACTGCTGTCTGGTGTCAGACAAGGTTGACAGTTGTCCTTTTATCTAATATAATGAAGTGGGAAGAAGCTGTGTGAGCCTTTACATCTCTGGGACTTTCCACCTCAGGAGGTTGATACAAAGCCAGGGGTTTTCTCTTTTCATGTTATTTTATGACATAAAAGCAAGTGATATGCATGCTGAAAGCACACAGCCAGGGAACTAGAGGCTGAGAAATAGGAAAGTTTCCCCAGACCACATTAACATCACTTTGATCTACAAGGGCAGCCAATACACGGGTGAACTTGACTGTGGCGATGACTTCCTTTCCAATTCATCACATTTCTTACATTTCTTTTTTTGCAATGCTGAGTCTTACTCTCAAATTCCCTATGCATTAGGTCAGAGAAATTTTGGGCCAGAAAAGTACATTTTCCTTCCAATAGCTGAATCATCTCAGGCCAAACTGCTAATATAAAGAAGCATTATGCTATATTTGCTGTCATTGGACAAGAAGTAAAGAAAAGACCAGGATAAGAGACCTCAATGGAGAAAAGCAATAAAGAAATCAACTGATTCTAGGGCCATGGATTGGAACACTTGGACCAGAATAAGCCTTCAGGGGGAAATCTTCCCAAATTTTATACACAGTCATTGGAATTCAAATTTAGTTGGTGCTTTGAGGTGTGTGTGTGTTTTTTTTTTAATTCTTGCCTTCTGTCTTAATATCAATTCAAAGACAAATTGTCAAGGGCTAAGCAAGAAGGGTTAAGTGATTTGCCCAGGGTCATACAGCCAGGAAGTGTCTGAAGCTGCATTTGAGTACTCCTGAATCCAGGCCTGGTGCTCTATCCACTGTGCCAACTGCCTTCAATGCTTTAAGATTTGCAAAACACTTTCTGCATATGATGTCTCTTACTTAATTTGCACAAAAGCTCTGTGAAATAGGTGCTATTATTATTCCCATTTACAGATAAAGGCTCAGAGAGGTTAAACAATTTGCCCAGGGTCCCAGTGCTAATAAGGAAAAGTGCCAGCTCTGGAATCAGAGGCCCTGAAATTAATTTCTGGTTTTTCCACTTTCTACCTTTCTCAGCCTCATTTTCCTCATCTTTAATAGGAGGGTAGTTGGATTAGTGGGCTTCTAAGGTTTAATCTACGTAAAACTCTACTCTAATAATCCCAAGTATCTGTAGTAAACATCCCAGAATTTGACTGTGGAGAAAAGCTAGTTGCACCTAAGTCATCCTACCTATATATAATTCAGCATTGAATGTGCTTCCAGTAAAGACCATAATGATTGGTGTCCTTTGTTCTTGGACCTTTTCTGTGATGTTTTTTATTTAATGAGGAAATTCAGACCATTTATTCAGAACACATTTATTATTGTAATAGATTTGATTTTTCCTTTGAGATTTTCTTCTTGTTGCCTTTGCTTGAGTTGGGCAGAATCTCAATCTATATCCATTAATTTTTAAAGTCAATAAAATATTGTTTCTTAGCCAAGGGTCCAAGATAGGATTCAATTCTAGGTTTTCCCAGCACCAAACCTAGGAACATTACTATATGATGCTGCCTGTCTCGCCTTCAGGCTTGAGAGGATTCATCATGTCATTAGGGGAGCAGAAGAAAGGATCTGCTCCCCTTCAATGGCTATGGCGAGGACGTTGTGACACTCCATCTAATCTGAAGGGGAAAAGAGAACTGATCATAGGATTTAGACAAAGATGGGAACTTAAAGTCATCTGCTCCAGTCTTTTTAGCTTGCAAGCAAGGTTTTGATGTCCTAGAAGGTTACTATCACACAGCTAGGAAGTCGCAGAGCTAGGGTTCAGTTCATTGCCTGGTCCTCCTTTCATATCTGCTAGGATTTCTTTCTTATACTTCTGTTTGGCATTATATATGGAGAAAATGCATCTTAGAACCCTATAATCAATAGGCAACTTGGTGGCATGGTGGATAGAACACTGGACTTGAAGTTAAGGAGATATATTTGAATCCTGTTTTAGACACTTACCAGCTATGTGAACCTGAACAAGTCACTTATCCTCCAGCTCTTGTCTCAGGTTCACTTGAAGTCAGAATGAACAGAAGTGACAGTGGAAACAGTCAATCCCCCCCCCCCCCCAAAAAAAAAATTCATTTAATTATTTATTTATTTAGAATATTTTTCCATGGTTACATGATTCAGGATCTTTCCCACCCCTCTTTCCTCCCCCTTCCAGAGCTGACAAACTGGGTTATACATGAATCGTTGTTCAAAACCTATTTCTATATTATTCATTTTTGCTATAGAGTGATCTTTTAAAGCCAAAATCCCAATGATATATCCATGGAACCACGTGATCAATCATAGGTTTTTCTTCGGCATTTCTACTCCCATAGTTCTTTCTCTGGAGGTGAATAGCATTCTTTCTCATAAGTCCTTCGGAATTGCCCTGGATCATTGCATTGCTATTAGTATCAAAATCTATTACCTTTGATCATCCCACAATGTTTCAGTTTCTGTGTATAGTGTTCTCTTGGTTCTGCTCATTTCTCTCTGCATCAATTCATGGAAGTCTTTCCAGTTCTTGTAGAAATCCTCCAGTTGATCATTCCTTACAGCACAATAGTATTCCATCACCATCAGACACCACAATCCCCTCATTTTCCAGTTTTTTTGCCACCACAAAAAGCACAGCTATAAATATTTTTGTACAAACATTTTTCATTATTATCTTTTTGGGGTACAAACCTAGTAGTGGTATTGCTGGATCAAAGGGCATGCATTCCTTTTTTTAAAATTGTTTTTCCCATTATTTAGATCTAATTTTAATTGTGTGAAAAGTGTTTTGTAGTTGTGTTCATACAATTCCTGTGTTTGTCTTGGCAAATAGATTCCCAAATATCTTATATTGCCTAGAGTGATTTTAAATAGAGTTTTCTCATTCTAATTCTTGCTGCCTTGATGTATTGGAAATATATAGAAATGTTGATGATTTATGTAGATTTATTTTGTACCTTTCAACTTTGCTAAAGTTGTTGATTTTTTTCCCATAGCTTTTTAGTTGATTTTCTAGGATTTTAAAGTAGACCATCATATCATCTGCAAAGAGTGATAGTTTAGTCTCTTCATGGTCTGCTTTAATCCCTTCAATTTCTTTTTCTTCTCTAATTGCTACTGCTTGCATTTCTAATATAATATTAAATAGTAGTGGGAATAATGTGCATCCTTGCTCACTCCTGATCTTATTGGGAAGGCTTCTAACTTATCCCCATTGCAGGTGATACTTGCTGATGGTTTTAAATATATACTGTTTATTATTTTGAAAAATGGTCCTTCTATTCCTATACTTTCTAGTGTTTTCAACCGGAATGGGTGTTATATTTTGTCAAGGGCTTTTTCTGTCTCTATTGAGATAATCATGTGATTTGTTAGTTTGATTATTAATGTGGTCAATTATGTGGATGGTTTTCCTAATATCAAACCATCTTTGCATTTCTGGTATAAATCCCACCTGGTCAGAGTGAATAATCCTTATGATAATTTGCTGTAGTCTTTTTACTGGTATTTTATGTATTTTAAAATTTTTTTTAATTTACTTTTGCTAAAGCTACTTCAAACCATGAGTTCTATTTCCTCACTAGAAGACCCTTCTGTTTTCTTGTGGGAGGGTTGCATATGTTTTCTCAGTTTTTCCAATCCCCCTGACCCTCATGCATTTGCATCTCTATTCTCGTTAGGTTTTGCAAAATATCCCCATATTTCAATCACTCACTTACTTGCCTCTTGAAGCTTTTGGTTTATCTAGCTATATTGCATATAATTAGCATCCAGCTTTGTTTTTCTTTTTTAAAAAACATTTATTAATATTCATTTTTAACCTGTTTACATGCTTCATACCCCTACTTTCCCCTTCACCCCCCCGCTAACTCCCCACCCATGGCCGAAACACATTTTCACTGGTTGTAACATGTGTCCTTGTTCAGGGCCTATTTCCATATTGTTGTTAGTTGCATTGGTGTGGTTGTTTCGAGTCTACATCCCTAATCATGTCCCCCTCAACCCATGCATTCAAGCAATTGATTATCTTCTATGTTTCCTCTCCTGCAGATCTTCCTCTGAATGTGGGTAGCGTTTTACACCATAAATCCCTCATAGCTGTCTTGTGTTATTGCATTGCTGCTGGTAGAGAAGTCCATTACATTTGATTTTACCACAGTATATCAGTCTCTGTGTACAATGTTCATTTGGCTCTGTTCCTTTCACTCTGCATCAGTTCCTGGAGGTCTTTCCAGTTCACCTGGAACTCCTCCAGTTTATTATTCCTTTGAGCACAATAGTATTCCATCACAAGCATATACCACAATTTGTTCAGCCATTCCCCAATTGAAGGGCAAACCCTCCTTTTCCAGTTCTTTGCCACCACAAAAAGCGCAGCTATAAATATTTTCGTACAAGTCTGTTTATCTATGATCTCTTTGGGGTACAAACCCAACAATGGTATGGATGGATCAAAGGGCAGGCATTCTTTTATAGCTCTTTGAGCATGATTCCAAATTGCCAGCCAGAATGGCTGGATCAGTTCACAACTCCACCAGCAATGCATTAATGTCCCAATTTTGCCACATCCCCTCCAGCATTCATTACTCTCCCCTTCTTTCATTTTAGCCAATCTGCTAGGTGTGAGGTGATACCTCAGAGTTGTTTTGATTTGCATTTCTCTAATTATTAGAGATTTAGAACACTTTCTCATGTGCTTATTGATACTTTTGATTTCTTTACCTGAGAATTGCCTATTCATGTCTCTTGTGTATTTATCAATTGGGGAGTGGCTTGATTTTTTATACAATTGATTTAACTCCTTGTATATTTGAGTAATTAGACCCCTGTCAGAGTTTTTTGTTATAAAGATTTTTTTCCCAATTTGTTGTTTCCCTTATGATTTTGACTACATTGTTTTTGTTTGCACAAAAGCTTTTTAACTTGATATAATCAAGATCATTTAATTTACATTTTGTAATTTTCTCTAACTCTTGCTTGGTTTTAAAATCTTTCCTTTCCCAGAGATCTGATAGGTATTTTTTTGTGTTCACTTAGCTTATTTATAGTTTCCTTCTTTATATTCAAGTCGTTCACCCATTCTGAATTTATCTTGGTGTAGGGTGTGAGATGTTGATCTAAACCTAATCTTTCCCATATTGTTTTCCATATTTCCCAGCAGTTTTTGTCAAATAGTGGATTCATGTCCCAAAAGTTGGGCTCTTTGGGTTTATCATACACTGTCTTGCTGACGTCATTAACCCCAAGTCTATTCCATTGATCCTCCTCTCTGTCTCTTAGCCAGTACCATATTGTTTTGATGACTGCTGCTTTATAGTATAGTTTAATATCTGGTACTGCTAGGCCTCCTTCCTTCACATTTTTTTTCATTATTTCCCTTGATATTCTTGATCTTTTGTTATTCCAAATGAAATTTGTTATAGTTTTTCCTAATTCAGTAAAGAAGTTTTTTGGTAATTTGATAGGTATGGCGCTAAATAGGTAAATTAATTTGGGTAGAATGTTCATTTTTATTATGTTAGCTCGTCCTACCCATGAACAATTAATGGCTTTCCAATTGTTGAGATCTAGTTTTATTTGTTTGGAAAGTGTTTTGTAGTTGTTTTCGTATAATAGCTGTGTTTGTTTTGGTAGATAGATTCCCAAGTATTTTATATTGTCTAGGGTGATTTTAAATGGTGTTTCTCTTTCTACCTCTTGCTGCCCTAATGTGTTGGAAATATATAGAAATGCTGATGATTTATGTGCATTTATTTTGTATCCTGCAACTTTGCTAAAGTTGTTGATTATTTCTACTAGCCTCTTAGTTGATTCTCTAGGATTTTTTAAGTAGACCATCATATCATCTGCAAAGAGTGATAGCTTAGTCTCCTTCTTGCCTATTTTGATACCTTCAATTTCTTTTTCTTCTCTAATTGCTATTGCTAGTGTTTCTAGTACTATGTTGAATAATAGAGGTGATAATGGGCATCCTTGTTTTACTCCTGATCTTATTGGAAAGGCTTCTAATTTATCCCCATTGCATATAATGCTTGTTGATGGTTTTAGGTATATATTGTTTATTATTTTTAGGAAGGGTCCTTCTATTCCTATACTTTTCAATGTTTTCAATAGGAATGGATGCTGTATTTTGTCAAAGGCCTTTTCAGCATCTATTGAGATAATCATGTGATTTTTGTTTGTTAGACTGTTGATATGGTCAATTATTTGGATGGTTTTCCTAATGTTGAACCATCCTTGCATTCCTGGTATAAATCCCACCTGATCATGGTGGATGATCTTCTTAATTACTTGCTGGAGTCTCTTTGCTAATATTCTATTTAAGATTTTTGCATCTATGTTCATTAAGGAGATTGGTCTATAGTTTTCTTTCTCTGTTTTTGGTCTACCTGGCTTTGTTTTTCTTTTTGATATGGGCAGGTTAGCCAGAAATTACTCTGGAATGGAAACAGACATTCTGTGACTCACATCCTATTAAATAGTGTAAACAGACCTATCCTGTGTATCATTGCTGAGCTTGGTCTTTTAATCCTTCTTTAAACCTGAAGACAGTTCTGATTATATCATTAAAATTTTTAAGTTTAAATTTTTTTTCATTGTGAACTTCATAATGAAACATGAACATCGTATGAACACCAACACATGAATGGTTCAATATACAAAGGACAGTAAAGAGGATTGACAATAAAACTGTACATTTTTGTTATGTAGATTTTTTAAAAGTATATATTAACTTAATATATATGATGATAACAAAACTGTCCAGCTATATTTTTTCCTGCTCCCTTTTGCATATTTAAATTTTTTTTATTGATCTTCTTTTCTCCTTCTTCCTCCTCCTCCTCCTCCTTCTCCTCCTTCCTGGTGAGTTTTGTCTAATCATAGATTATATTTACATGGTCCTAAAGGCTACTCCCTTACAAGAGGCTAGTCACAGTCACATAGATAGAGACAATTCACACAGCCCGACACCAAGCTAGCATGGAAGAGGAAGTACAACATAGAGGAAGGAGTGTAGGAACTAGGAGAGACCTAGTTTAATTCCATTTCCAACACTAACTAGCTCTGTGACCCTGGGTGATCTGTTTAACCTACTTGAGCATTGGTTTCCTTATCTTACCTTTCTTCCCTATCTTTCCTTACCATTTTACAAATGGCGGTAATATTTTATAGATAAGTTCTTTCACATAGTCCATTGATATCTTACTCCCTATAAGTTCCATTCATTAGCAGTATAGATTAATTGGGAGCCTATTGAGAGAAGCAGATGAGATCATACATGAAAAGTATGACATTATTTGCCTCATTTTCACTTCTCATGGATAACCTTTATAAAAGTCTTGGGATCCTCACCCCAACTCACACTGATGAATCAGATCTCCCAGAGCAAAGAAAAATCCCTGCTTAGGATTCTAGGGTACCTATGAGGGATTTAGGGTTTCTTCTCTAATGCAATTGGTTCAAGCCCCCATTCCAATGTATTCTCTACAATGTTAACCACCAGTAATTAGTACTCCAATTCCATTTATCCAATTGGCATCAATTTTGATGATACAGGAAGAACAGAAATGACAAAGCATCTATCCTCCCCATAAAGTTGGGTGTATTCTCCTCTATACCACCATGGTTCTTGGGGAGAGCCCTCAAACTTTAAGCACTGGTAAAAAAATCGTCCCAACAATTTCCTCTCTAGAGTTGGCATAGCCAAAGAACAGAGTTGTTCCCTTGTTTATGTTGCTCAGTGTCTTGGCTTCAGAAGTCAGTCCATGGTTGTGTTGTGCTGGGCAGAGAGTGGGCCCAGTTGGCTGAAAACTCTTGACACAGATTCTAGTTCTCAGACCACTGGTACTCAATTCTGCATCTTTCCAAAGTTCACAAAATCATGGCCTCTCCAATATTCCTTTTCCCTAAAAGCAAAAGAGAAACAGTTCAAAAAGGCAAAGAACACAGGCCATACTCAGTAGCAGGTGGGGAAAGCCTGAGGTCTTTTCCTATCAAGAAGCTTATATTATGCCTCTCCAACTTGAACACAACCAGGCAGGAAAACGAAAAGAAGACTCACTTTGTCCAATTAGTACCTCCTGAAATCAACCTAGGTGTGACTTCACAGTCTGTCAAAAATTTGTCTCTTTACCATGTAGTTAGATAATTGGAATCCATATGAGGACTCTTTCATTATAAAATTATGATTTTCCAGGAGCAAGCTCCCTAGATGCTTTTATGTGGGATGGAAGCAGGCCAAATATGTTGGAAATATGCTGGATGAGAATGTAGGTGCACTGGCCAGACCCCCATTTCATACAAATAAGGAAATACCAAGGACACAGATTTTATATGGCAGTCCTGATTTTAAGGAAAAAGGATCCTTTTAGTAAAACCTTATAATAGGAATGTCCTTTGTTAGACTTGGTGCCATAATTTTGTTGAAAATTTATGTTGACTGTATTTATGGACTTACTAAATGGAGGATGGACACATTCTTTTTGAACTGGTAAATTTGCAAGCTAGGCTTATATGAAGTAGAAAATCAGGCTGGATTCCTAGTAGAATCTCCTCTGGACCACATATTAAACTTCATTTTGTTTTAGAATGATAGAACTTTGAAGTCAGAAAGGACCTTCGAGGTCATCTAACCCAATTTTCTTCTCATCCTGGAAATGCTTTCTATAGCATCCCAGACAAGTGGTCTTTCAACCTTCCTCTAATGACAGGGAACTTACCACCTCATGAGGCAATTTATTACATTATTGTAGAGGTAAAAATTATTAAAAAGTTCTTCCTTTAGGAAAGCTAAAATCTGCCTAGCTATTCAGCTGAGCTCTTCCTGCTGGCACAATACAAAACAAATTATCCTTCTCTCCCATACCACTTCCTTCTTCAAGCTAACTTTCAATTTTCCCCTTGGGCTTCTCTTCTCCAGGCTAAGCACCTTCATTTTCTTTAACATTTTCTCCTAAGATACCTTTCCCAAGGCAGTGTGGTGTTATGGTAAGAATTCTTGATCTGGAGTTTTAGCTATTGCTCAGTTGTTTCTGTTATATCCAACTCTTCTTAATCTCATTGGAGGATTTCTTGGTAAAGATACTGAAGTGGTTTGCTATTTTCTTTTCCAGCTGTGTAGATTAAAATTAATATTCAAAAACTAAATATATTTTATAAAGTTTTATTAGTAATAAACTAAGAAAAAATAGCTAAATGGTACTAACCAGCCTGCTCCCAACAGCAAAAGAGGAAGAGGGAGGCAGAACTTCAGAACTTATACAAAACGTGACCACACACCTGTATAGGTGCAGGAGAGATTAAAGGGAATTTTGGGAAAACTAAGGGATTTAGGGGGGATGCAGTCCAAGGTTCAAAAATCTCCATTTATACACAGCTCAGTTGGTATATGAGGAAACTGAGGCAAATAAGGTTAAGCCACACAGCTAGTAAGTGGCTGAGGCTAGATTTGAACTCATGAAGAATAATCTTCCTGACTCCAGGCCCAGCTCTCTATCCACTGCTTCACCCAGCTGTTCCATAGATCTGGAATTAAGAGGAACTGAATTCAAATCCCAGCCCTGCTACTCTATAGCCATTCTACTTTGGGCAAATTGCTTTTCTCCAGGCCTTAAGTTCCTCATCTGTGAAAGAGGAATTTGGATTAGATTGCCTCTGTTGACCCCTCCCACACTACAGTGATTGTCCTATGATCCTAGCCACCATGGTTAGCTTCATTTGAATGCACTCTAATTCATCAGGGTCTGATGAATTATGTGAATGATTAACATGTGGCACCTGAGATTAATGAATTAATCTATTCAAACCAATATTTATTGAGCATGTATTTCAGACACACATTTCTGTGACTCATAAAGGTACTATTGTGTTAGGTGCTGTGGGGGGAATTTTAAAAGATTAAATTTAAAAAAATCTTATTTATATATCCATAGAGCAAACACTAATGGTAGGGCTAGAAAATACATGCATGAGAATAAGACACTGCTTGGCATACTGGATAGAGAGTTAGCCTCAGCACCAGGAAGACTTGAATTCAAATCTTGCCTCTGAGACCCAAAACACAACCCATAACAACTTTATCCAGTGCTCTGGGCAGTTCTCTAAGACTATAACTTGTAGACAATTTAGTCTTAGAGCTTTACGTGTAAAGAGAATTTTCTCATCTGCGTGTTCCCAAATCAGTGAAATTATAGTGTCTTATACCTGTCCCTCTATGGTATGGTAATGTCCCTCTAGGGCTGGTAAGCTAACCAGGATGGCTAGGATCATAGGAGCATCAATGTAGTGGCAAAGGCTCTCTAATCTCACTTCCTCTTTTCCAGAGAGGACTCGTCTTCCTGAATTCAAATCTGGCCACAGATACTAGCTATGTGACCTTGGGCACCTATTTTATTTGCCTCAGTTTCCTCATCTGTAAAATAACCTAGAGAAGAAAATGGCAAACTATTTCAGTATTTTTGCCAAGAAAACCTCAAAGGAGGTGAAAAAGAGGTGGTTGACAGAAAAATCACTGAACAGCAACAGATTTAAAAGATACAAAATAAGTGTTGTTGGGAGGTGAGTGTGGTATTGTACAATTATTACAGGGAATATGGGACAATTATTGAATGTAGAACTATTCCAGGTAAAAGGAGGGTTGGCGGGGAAGAGAAAGAGTAACTACAATTTGAGCCATAGCTTAACACTCCAGGGATGATGGTCTGATGGTATTCAGAGAAATTTAGTTTTGGATGGGTCCTTGTAATCACCTCCTTTGACCCTTACCATTCATCATTATTCATACAAACTCTAAAAGTAACAACCTTGGTATGAGAAACAGGGCTCAGATCACCCCCATATGAAAGTACCCCAGAACTACCAAGAAGCAATGCCCCCACCAAAGGGGAGTTTCTTTTTTACATTCCTGGAGCCTTTCCCTTTACTTTTCTTTAATGCTCCAAAATGTATTCTCTGCCTACTCCATGACATGCTCAGCCAGCTATTTAGGGTGTAAAAACTATTTTATTCTGTAGTGTAAGATCATGCCAATGAAATCACCAGTCCAACAAAGTATCTTCTCGATTCACTTTCCCTCAAAGAGCTCTACTATTAATAAAACATGAAATAGTTCTTTTCCATTTGCTCAGTCTGATTTTTTTTTCTTGCTCTGGGTGACTCAGCATGATCCATTGCTTGGACCCATTGCAGCATAATAGCTGCTGACATATTTATGTAGAATTTGGCTGTTAGAAAGTGCCTTATATGCATTCTTATTGGATCATCTTAACAATCTTGTTACATAGATAAGACGTAATTGGTTGGTCCTATTTTACCAATGAGGAAATAGGCTCAGGGAGATTAAATATATCAATGAAGAACACAAGCCAGGATTGTAACCCAAGTGTTTGGACTCCAAGTCTGGGGCTCCATCTAGTATACCATGATGTCTATTAGTATAGAGTAGTTGGAGTGTTCATTTTTCTTGATGTTTATCATGAACAACTCACTCATCAACTTCTGTAGTACTTAGGTGGCATGGTAGATGCAATATTTGGCTTGGAGTCAGGAAGACCCAAATTCGAATTTTGTCTTAGATACTTACTAGTTGTATGATGCTGAATTCCTTCCACTGTACCACATGGCTCCCTAGAACCTCTTTTCTCTACTTTGGTTAAGGACCCATACAACTTCTTTTGCCACCATCTCAGAGAGGATGACTCCCTAGATTGGGGTGTGGGATTCTTAGGATGTGAAAAATAGATTAGAGAAGAGGCATGATGCTTCTCTCCTCTCATTTCCTAAGCAGTGAAGGGCAAGTGGATATTTATGGGGATTAGACTAGGATTATGAGTCAGTAACCTGATCCATATAAGGAAATTGGAAGGGCTCCCCTTGAATGGAGAGAGAAAGGCTTTCATAGTGTTAGAAAGGAGTGCTCAAGATTATGAAGGAAGGATGTTTGGAGTTTGTGACAAATGAGGAGGGGATCCCTAAGATTTAGAGAAAGAAGTATGGAAGGGAGAGGAGAAGGCTCTCCAGAATGAGTATATTGTAGGATGGAGGAGGAAAGATTCATGAGAGAGATTCTGTAGGGATTGGGGGAGATGGGGAATATTTCCAAAATGGGAAGAGGGGAGGACTTTAGGTATGGTAAGATGAAGGGTGACTAAGAATGAGGGGAAGTTGGGAAGATGTTAAAACTGAGTATAGAATGGTATTTTAGGATCCTCAGAAGAAAAAACTTCCCAAGTATCATCATTGTTCCACAAAGAAATGGGATACTGTATGAGGTAGTGGGGTTCCCCTTCTTGGTGACATGGATTGGACTACAAACGCTCTTTAGTCTCTTGTCTCTCAGATTCTGTGCCACCTGGGTATCCATATTATAGAGCATTGTGCCTAACAAAAGCACAGGTGTTTCTCTGGCTAAGCTGAACCTCCTCATCCAAGCTTCCTTTCCTAATCCTTAGTCAATCCCTTTCTCAGCTTCCCTATGAACATAGGTTGCTTGAGCTACCCCAAAGAACTTTCCTCCCCATATACCAAATTCTCCATTGTAGCTAAAAGCCTATCACTTATCAACTGAGAAAGCATTTCTCTATGAAAATGGCTACCTACAGCCTTTTAAGGTGGGGGAATATTTACTGATTTAGCCCTAGGGAGCTATCAACTTCTCACCAAGTAAATGAATATCATCACAATACCATTCATTTCTAGCATTTCAAATTAAATGGTGTTTTTAGTACGATGAGCTTCTCATGGCTGATAGTCTCTAGTCTCATCTGGTTTAGCCCTCAAAAACAGTAGCTTCACTTTATCTCCTTATGAAATAACATACATAATAACCCTGGGAAGAATCTTTATCAAGATGTTTATATATGTGCATATAAACATATACATATGTTTATGTGGGTGGATAGAACATTTTCTTCCAATAGCCATGAAGGCAGCTGAAGCAGACACTAGAATACTTTAGGTCAGACATTGAAGCCTCCAAAGTCATCCTTTGCATCCTGGACCCATCACCAGTTGTCCTGACTTTTGTCTTACCACTGGACTTTGACAACTGGAAGAGAGTGATGCTGACAGCTCTGTGCAACTTTTCCTCACTTAAATCCAATTCATGAATAAGTTAAGACATCATCACCCCTTGATGTTATTGGCCCCCTTTGAAAATGAAAGAGAATGATGGATGACAACAATGATAAATATCTAAAGGGAGGAAGACCTATCTGTTGTCAAAGAACAGCAATAGGCATGTTTATTAGGTAGTAGACCAGCCTTATAATTCTACTAAGAGGTCTATAGACTCCTCATATCTCTCATCTGTCCCTTTATTTTGCTTCCAGCCATGCCTTTATATCATGGCTAGGAAACTAGACCACCTGTACCTGATATTTAGAGACCTCTGACCAAGGAGCTAGGTTATATTGACCAGGAATGAAGTCAGATTCTAAGATTTATGTAAGGAGTTTCATCATAATTGTACATCTCAAGCAATGCATATATTTTAACTGAAAACTGGCCCCATAGAGATCAGTTGATTAGCGTTTTCATGTTCCTTTAATTGTTTACAAAACTTTGGGGAGAAGAGGGAGACCTTTTTTTCTGAGTTCAGGAAATTGTACCTGTTTTCTCTCCCCAAACCAACTTGGAAAGTTCCTAATTTTTCATCCAATTAGAAATCAGATTATCTAGTGTTGTATTGTTTCCTTAATTGTTTATAATGTATAGATATTTGTTTCCACCTGTATTTGGGATCTAGCTCTAATCTGAAGAAGGGTACTGGCCCCAAATTGTTAGTCAATTGCCATACGTGGCTTAATAAATCAATATGCTCCAAAGAGCAAACCTTTGTTTCCTTATTCATTTCATTTTTTGTTCATTACATATTGTATAGTTGGAAAATCTTGAACTCCTATAATTATATTTTATATATACATTACCCAAATATAATATACATTACCCAAACTTCCTTTCTGTGTTACCCATAATGCTTTTTTCCCTTTGCGTATGTTTATGTCCTCACATTTGAATATAAATTCTGTAGCTCCTTTCTCTTGCTCTTTTTTTCCTCTGGTGAGTGAGCTGAATAGCTAGGTCTCTTTTGTTAGTTCATTATTAATAAAACTTTATAAAATTATAATATTTAGTTCTTTGCATATTAATTTTAATCTCTACAATTTCAAAGATGTGAGTTAAACAAAAGCCTCTTGGTACAATTTGGAAGAAGTCCATTCCTTTGTTACTGCTTTAACTGTATTAACACATTAAGCTTTTATCCTAGCACGTTTTAATGGGAAGAAGGGAGATAGAATATGAGGATACTGGGTTCAGAGTTGGAGAGGGAATGTCATCTCTTACCACCCTATCTTTATAAAGGCTATTTCTCATGCCTGGAATGCATTTCTTCCTTATTTCCACCTTTTAGAATCCCTTGCTTCTTTCAAGGTTCAGCTCAGGTGACAACTCTTAGAAGCCTTTTCTGATCCCTCTAGTTTGTTAGTGTTTTCTCTCCCTCCTCAAATTATCTTGAATTTATTATTATTAGGCCTAGAGAAAGGGGTGGAAACCCTTAACTTCTATTGGCTACTGATCTCTTCCAAATCTGTTGTACTCCTGGGACTCCTGGGATCTTTGGGGTTTTGCCTAAGCACACCTGCAAAACTGAACTCTATTAAAAAATGACACTGTTTTGTGCTAGAAAGAGGGGAAGTAGGGTTCATCATGATATAGATTATTAAGGAATTCTTAGCTTAGAAATGAGTATACCAAAAAGGAATTCATTAATGAAGATAGAGTTCTGAATACTTTATCCTCAGCTTAAAAGGTACACAATGTTTTATAATTGATACCTGTCCAAAGCCCAAGGTCCTGGCTGAATGTGAGCACATGAACTTCTCAGCTTCAGAAAGGGAAAGAAAAAGAGAAAAAGATGTAAGGCCAGGCCTTTCTCTGCCATTCATCTCTGCTACAGGGAATAAATAAATCCAGGAGAGCAAGAGAGGCTAGGAGGGACAGAGGCCCAGAGCTCTTTGGGGGCACCAGAAAGAAAGGGAAAGCATGGGAAAGACCCAGATCCTACTAAGGGTGGCCAATATCTTCTTTAGCAAGGAAGGAAAACAAGTAGGAATTAATCTGTTAACATCCCACTTCCAGATGAGCCAGCAGACAAGAGAGAAAGTAGGAGAGGTAAGCCTGACCATTCTACTCCCTCTTGGTTACCTAGCAAAAAGTCTGATGCTGCTCTCTTGTTAGCCAGTCACCAGGGAAGAGAGAGAGAAGGAGGGTGGAAAGTCTGTTTAAGTGAACAGCTCAAATCCAGAAGTCCTGACTACTGCTTTTTCTCAAACTAGGTTAAGACAATGTTAGCTCCACTTCCAAGCATGACAGTCTGCGTTGGTTGTGGGTCAAATCCATCTACATTGGTCATGAGTCAAATCTATCTATGTTGGTCATGAGTCAAATCCATTTACGTTGGTCATGGGTCAAATCCATCTATGTTGGAAGACCTTCAAGGAAGAAGTTATTTTGCAACAAGGGGAATCTGACTCCATTTATATGAACAGAGAGTCATCTCCCTCAATCTACATGACCCTTTGGGAGCCATATTTCTGGACTGAAAGGATCCCAACCGATTTGACAATGGAAAGGTACCCTCATGATCCTGAATCCTAATGGGTCAACTGTTTCCACTGTGTGTAGTTATATGGGGATTCATCTTGTTTTGGTTTAGTTTGGTTTGATTTTGTCCATCAGTGTAGGACTAAAAGCAGTGGGTGGAAGTTGCAAAAGGTCAATATTTATTAGGTACCAGAGGGATCAGTTTTGTGGTGCAGTGGTTAGAGTACTGGACCTGAATTCAAATCTGACCTCAGACACTTCCTAGCTATGTGACCCTAAGCAAGTCACATAACCCTGTTTGCCTCAGTTTCCTCATCTGCAAAATGAGCTAGAGAAGGAAATACCAAACTGCTCCAGGATCTTTGCTCCCCCCCAAAAACCCAAGTGGGGTCTTGAAGAATCAGACATGACTGAAACAAATGAACAATAGCACACACACATATATGTGGGCAATGGAAGCTGAATTCACACACTCACTCACATACACACACACATACACACACACACACACACACACACACAGTTCACAGACCAAAGATTAGAAATCGAGGCACTGACATATTAAATGATGTCGCACAGCTTCAGGTGTCAGAGGCAGGAAGTGAACATATCAAACTGACAAAAAGTACAAGACCTTTTTGAACACAAGGCTGACTATCTACTCCACTTCATACAGTACTCAGTGCCTTCCACATGGTAAGTGTTTAACATGTTTGTTATTGTCGAGGAGAAAAGGGCATCTAAGAAGAATAGATGATAGAATTTTAGAAGAGAAAGGATCTTGAGTGATGTAGCCAAGGCTACCCAGCCAGTTAGTCAGATCCAGGTCTAGAACTCAGCTCCCACGACCCAGGGAAAGGCTTTGCACATCCATATCATCCATCAATTCCTTTTATGAACATGGGAAGAAATGCCTTCCACCACTTGCCATAAAAGTAAATAGAGTGGAAGCTTGTAAGGATCATACAAACAACACGGCTTTCATACAAGACTGCTTTTTCTGAGTGTTAGATAAGTCAGCGTGCAAAGGCATTTTTACATTTCCCAGGGGTTGTTCCTTTCTTTCTCAATGCCCTTTGCAAGCTCACGAGGGACTTCCAGCTTTAATCCTGACTATAAGCTTATCCAAGCTGTTATTCACCTTTCTCGTGGATGAAAAGCAGTCATATGCTCAGAATTGCAGAGCTGCTCCTTGCTACTGATCCTGTTTGAGTAATTCTACTGTAATCTGTTCCAGAATGTCTCCTTCAAAATAAGAAGTTTCAAAACACACTCACATTTTACAATGGCAGTTTTGTCAGCTTGGAAAAAAAAAACTCTTTTCAAAAAAGATAAAAATACAGCATGAGATAGGCCATACCCAGCAACCCCAAGACAATGGCAATGGATTTTCAAAGACTACCATAAGATTACATTCTTTTTTTTATAAAAAAACCCTTACCTTTTATCCTAGATTAGATAGATATTAAGCATCTATTCTAAGGCAGAAGAACAGTAAGCCCTAGGCAATGTGGGTAAAGTGACTTGCCCAGAGTCACACAGCTAGGAAGTGTCTGAAGCCAGATTTAAACCCAGGAACTCCCATCTCTAGATCTGGTTCTCTATCCTGAGCTACCTAACTGCCTTCATATATTCTTTCAGTCAGTCAATCAGTCAGTCAATAATCATTTATGAAGTACTCTAAGCACAAGGGATACAAAATCATAAGTGATTCAGTCTCTTCCCTCAAGGATTTTCTATTCTAATGGGGGATACCAATAAGAAATAGGACAAAGATTGGATATTTAGAATTCAGTTCAAGCCAACAAGCATATGAAGTGTTGACTATGGCAAGGCACTGTTCTAGGATCTGGAGTAATATAGACAATTCATCGTTTATTTCCTTTTTTTTTCTAAAACACAATTCACCCTCCATGCATAGAATACATTCCCTCCTTACCTCAGCTCCTTAGGATCTCTAGTTCCAACCAGGGTTCAACTTATCTGTCACTTCCAACAGAAAGATCCATTTTCTGATGATCTTGGTCGTTAGTGTTCCTCCCAAGTTACAGGACCACCCGAGTATAGGAAAGATCCCAGATGTAGAGCTAGAAGGAATCTCAGAGATCATCTAATCCAAGCCTGTCAATGTTACAGAGGAGAATAGATGATCCATAGTTGAGAATATCAAGTCCCAAAGTGGCAGAGTAACCTACCCAATGTCATACAAGTGGGTCTGGATTCAAAACCAGTTTTCATTCCATTTTTCTATGCTGCTGCTTTGTGGGCTACCTGCTTTCTTTGGCTGACTCTTTACTCTTTATACCTCAAAAATCTATCTTCTTTCAAACTCTTCTTCTTGTAGCTGCGTAATGTCACATAGCTTTCCTCCTAAAACTTAAAAACCTAAAATGACAACAAATAACAACAAAAAACTTTCTCTTAACCCTAATAGTTTTTCAAGCTGTTTAAAGTTATCTTTTCTACTTTACAAACTTTCAGAAGAGGAGTCTGCATTCACTTCTTCCCTCCATTAATCATCACGCATACCTACTCCTCACCATCATGCAATCTGATTTCTGTGCCCACAAGTCTATGAATTCTGTTCATGGTCACCAATGATTTCCCAATTCCTAGTTCCAGGAGTCTTTGGATGACCTCAGCACTGTCTTTCTGCAGCATTTGGTACTATCATCCACTTCCATCTTCTTTTCACTCTCTCCTCTTTTGGTGTCTATGACATTGCCATCTTTTGATTTTCTGCTTTCCTGATCTCTTTATCATTCTCCTTTGCTGGATCTTTTCCCCTTGGACACTCAAAGATGGCTTTCCCTGGATGATATGTCCTTATATTTTCTCTCTACATTTTTTTAATTGGAGATCTTCTGCACTCAATGCTGATGTTTCCTGGCATTTTATCTTCAATTGACCACTTTTTTGGATTCCAACCCCACATTTTAAGTTATCCAGTGGATCTCTCTACAAAGATGTACAACCAGAACTTCAAATTCAATGTATTAAACAATTAAGTACTTATTAAAAACTTACCAAATGCAGTAACTGTGATCATGTTTCCTTAAATGTCCTTTCTAATGCTTCCATTTCTGTTGCTGGCACCACCATCTATCCTTCCAGTTACTCAAAGTTATATATTTCAGAATCATTTCTGACTCTTCCTCATCCTTCCCTCCATTAATTGGCAAGTACTGTCAGTTCTAGCTTTATAATAGCCTTTTCATCCATTCTTTTCTCTCCACGTATATTGCCTATTTCCAGGCATTATTTTGTCTTGCCTCTCAATTGGCTTCCCTACCTCTAGTTTCTCACCTCTACAATCTCTCTCCTCACAGCTGTTAAAATAATATTATGAACACATCTAACTGATCATGTCACTCTTTTGCATAAAAATCTTCAGTGGCTTCCCATGATTTACATGATAAAATATAAGCCTTTTGGCCTGCATTCAAGCTTCTCTAATATTGGACTTGAACCCGACTTTACTAGACTTATTTAATACTATTTTCTTCCCCATACTTTATAGTTCAGTCTAACTGAAATATAACAGTTTCAAATCAGATTCTTCTCCCTCATTTCCCTCTATGCCTGGAACATACTTCTAGACATATTTCTCTCCAAGGTCTAGCTCAAGTGCCACTTTTTCTACAATCTTTTTCTGCTCTTTCCCACTAAAAATAGTAAGTTCTACTACCTTGTATCTGTCTTGATTTCTTTTCTTCCTTCCTTCCTTCCTTCCTTCCTTCCTTCCTTCCTTCCTTCCTTCCTTCCTTCCTTCCTTCCTACCTCTCCTATGCACTTAACACATACTAG
This sequence comes from Gracilinanus agilis, assembly GCF_016433145.1. Lineage (NCBI taxonomy): Eukaryota > Metazoa > Chordata > Mammalia > Didelphimorphia > Didelphidae > Gracilinanus > Gracilinanus agilis. The sequence goes on along the minus strand of NC_058131.1, from coordinate 561,955,733 downwards.
AAAACTATTTTTATTATTTTCATATATATCCTTCCTGCCACCCTCATTCCAGAAGCTTCTCATCACTTTATGCCTTGTTTGTCTGCTGATGGGTTTGCCTGCCTCAAATTTTTCTCTACTCCAATCCATTCTACATTCAGACATTAAAGTGATTTTCCTAAAACACAGGCCTGATCATGCTACTTCCACATACCCCATCTCTGAACTCTAGGCATTTTCTCTGCTTATCTCACATGCTTGGAATACTTTTCTTCTTCAGTTTTGACTACTGATCTCTCTGGCTTCCTTTAAGTTCCAAATAAAGTCCTACCTTCTCTTCATGAACCCTGGCTACTTCTAAAAGCACCTGACTACCCACCAGGGCAGTCAGCCCTTCTGCTGCTCAGCTTGGAGAGGGCTTCTCCAAAAAGCACTGTCTTAAGAAGCACCGTCTAGTCCACAAGGCCCAGAGGCTGGGGCTACAACTCCTGGGGCAAATAATCCTGAGGGTTAGGACAGGTTGCATTTTTCTGCTTCTTGGAATTACCAGCAAGCTGGGGAAGGGGGTGTAGTTTCCACCTGCCAATTCCCTATCCTCTCAAAGCCTATAGGGGACATTCACTCCATAGGGATCTGGCCACTCCTATCATGAGGGATCACCTCTTTCTCCCCTGCCCCGCCAACCCATCCTTAGTAACTATAGGACTCTGTAAGGAATTACAATTAAGGATTTGACTAAATATGTGAGGATTCTAAAATAATATGGTGGTTGCTGATTTAAATATTATAACTCAAGTCAAAATGACTTTTAATAGCTTTTATTTACAAAAAAGGGTGGAAAGAGTGAAAGTAGAGAAATACAAAAAGAAGAAGATAGAGAAGATTTCTAGTCTATCACACTAAATATTGCTCTGGTGCTTGACTCTGCCCAGCAGGGCTTGTTAACCCTCCACCAGAGGACTTGGAGTTCCACCCACACAGCCTCCTCCAAGAAAGGAAGGCCTCTCCAAAACTAATCTCTCTCCAGACACCAGGAAAGGAAAATCCAGCTACTCACTCATCCAAGAAACAGTCCAAGAGCCAAGGTCCAAGTCCAAAGTGTAATGCTAGAGGCCAAAAAAAGGTCACCAGCCAAAGCTCCAAGTCCAAGATCCAAGATCCAAGTTGAAATCTCTAGCGAAGTTCCCTCAAAGATTACCCCCAGAAGACTACTTCTGAAGATTACCTCCCAAAGACTATCTCCAGAGTCTTCCCACACTTGGAGAAGTTCAGGGCTTTTATAGTGACTTCTTGTCCCTTCTCCTCTTCACAGGGCCAATCAGAGCTTCCAAATTGCCTAGCACTGCCCAAGGGGGTAGTGTCTATGGGATCCACTTCTCACCCTCTGAAGGTGTTAACTCTTATCAAAGGATTCACAAGTTTCTGATTGATTGAGTTATCAATCATTTTAGCAAGTGATTTGTGAACTCCCTTACTGGTGAGGTACTAAGTAGGGGTACTAAAAGAAAGTCTGATTCACACTTCACAACTCCCCCATTCCCCAGTATCAGACTCCCTTTCTATCTACTCCTTTGTAATCTTACCTCCTGATGCCCAACCCTATAGGAAATGAGGTTCCTTAGCACCCATCCTCATCACTACCACCATCTTGGAATCTGGCTGGAATTGGGGAGGAGAGGGTGGTAGCTGATTGCCATTTAGATGTGTGGAGAAGGGTGAGCGGGGTGGAGGAGAGACAGAGTTGGTACAAAGTCAGGAATAAATATTATCCTTGTGTCATGCATGACTCCAAAAATAAGGAGCCTTCCCAACCCCTCTTAATTCCAATGCTTTCTCTCTATTAATTATTTTCTATTAATCCTGCATTTAGCTTGCTTTGTATATATTTGTTTACATGTTGTTTCCCCCTTTTAAAATGTAATCTCCTTGAGGGCAGAAACTGTATTTTGCCTTTTTTTGAATCCCCAGTGCCTGACACATAGTAGGTATTTAATAGATGTTTATTGATTGATTAATGACAGGCCTTTGTCTAATTTTATCTTTGTGTTCCCAATGCCTACTATGGTACCTCACATATGGAATATGATCATTGTTAATTGAATTAAATTCATTCTCCATCATCCTGCATTTTAGTGCTGAGAGTTCTCTGAAATGATGCTTTTCTGATAAATAATGAATGCTGACACACCAGTCTCTTGCTGTGTATTTCCCCTAGAAGTACCCAGCTTTAGGGAGATCACATCTTAGCTGGTGATTCAGTCTGCCTTTTTCTTCTTGTTTTTCTGAACTTCTAGGTTGACTAAGAAGGTCACAGGATAAAATTATCTCCATTCATTTGATGTCATTCATATTTGAGGGAAATATGAAAGGGCATTGTGGCACTTCTGTCAAAGGGCTTTGTTAATCTTGCCTTTGAACTATGTCTTCTCCAATTTTACTGACATCTGATGAATTGATGGTGGTTGTTAGGATAGAGTTGTCAACACAGCAATTTAGGTTCATTTCTCAGGATGGGAAAACTAAGAAAATCTAAGAAACTACTGTACCACTCTGGAGTTATATAAAAATAAAAATATTTTGCAATAATAATACTAACTCAGTTTGTTAGCCATGATTTGATATTTTGATAGACCAATAATCTCAATGTGGATATAATCTCTCTTGGTGCAAATTATATTCTATCCATGCCTGTTCATTGAGAGATAGCATGGTACAGTGGAAAAACCCTGGCCCTGGAGTCAGAGAACTTAGATTCAAATCCTATCTTTGATGCTTACTACCTGTATGACCTTGGCAAGTAACAAACTTCCAGGACCCCAGTTTCACTCTTATCTGTAAAATCAGGGGTCAGATTTGATGGCCTCTGAGGTCCCTTCTAGATCTAAATCTATCATCCATTATTCTTATCTATATTCTCCATAAAGGATCTACCCAAAGTGCTGGAGGCCATTCTTTTGGCCTTTTAATATTTTATAGATACCAGTGTAGCATGTAGGCTATCTAACTCATATCTCATTCTCTATTTGTCACCTATAGAGAAATATATCAAAGCAAAAAGCATAGAAAAAGAAAATGAAAACTAAGTAAAAGAAAATACTCTTTTGCAATAACTTCACTTAGACTTTTCAAAAATAGCTGAGAACAAGCCATTCTTAATACCAAGTTAATACTGTAAATAATTTAGCAAACAAGGTATCTAGGGTCTCCTGCCCAGTTTTTGGAGTTAGAATATCCAGCTTTCTTTTTCTGAAAAATTATTAAGAAATTCTTCTCTCAAAGAACCATTGAAGTCAGAATGCAGATAAAATTAAAAGATTTTTTCGCTTATTTGGGTATGTGTTTTGGGGTGAGGATTGGTTTTATAAGATTATTCACTAACAATGTGAAAATGTTTTGCATAATAACACATGTATAACCTAGAAAAAAATTTTTAAAAGAAATTCCTCTCTTGAAGTAAAACCTCCCTTTGGTAGCCTTTCTTTGCTTCTTTCCATTGGGAAAAAAATGGCAGTAGGTTGAAACAAACTTGATTTCATCCTACAGTAAATATAGAAGAACCAAGGGACTCATAGGAATCTGGAAACAGATATTGAAAAGACAGATAATACTTACAATAGCTCCCCTTGGAAGAAAATGATATTTCTGTTAGCAAAGTCCATTGGTAGTCCTATGGATAGCTAGCTCTTCTAGAATCCTGCTTAGAACCTTCTGGACTTATTGTGATCCCCAAATTTTGATCCTCTGCTGTCTGGAAGGAGACACATTTTGGAATTGCTGGAAAGGCAATCTTCCTCACACTAGATCTGTACTATTTTAATAATTAATAGCAATAGTAGGGTTTGACAAGGTACCTACCTTTCCCCCACGACTTGCAACTGCAAGGAACATATGAGAGACTGTCATTGTTTTTTTCAAAATGACAAAATACCATCACTATTCAGTGATCACTGAGTCAGTTCTACGAACTGAAAGTCAGTTATTTGAACTCTCAAATATATGAACTCTCACTCTTAGAGGGTACTCTTGAGGCAATATTAAGGCTACCATTGCCACCCAAAATCTCCATTTTCTGACTGGAATCCCATCTTCCTCTGCCTTTTCTGGCTAGTATGCAAGATTGTAGAATTCTAGAAGGTGAGATTACCCATAAAGCAGCCCCAAGAGCTGTTATTGACTAAGAAATTTCCCTTTTCTAGCTTGAAGGCTATCTTCTGGTGTCATATTGTGTAAGAAACCAAAAGCCTCCAATCTCTTCAGAGACAGTTGGGGTTCAAAAATATTTCTCATGGGGGCAGCTAGGTCGTACACGGTAGATAGAGTTCTAGACCCAGAGTCAGGAAGACTCACTTCCTAATTTAAAATCCATCCTCAAACACTTTTTAGCTGCATGACCCTGGGCAAGTCACTTAACCTTATTCACCTTACTTTCCTCATTTGTAAAATGAACTGGAGAAGGAAGTGGCAAATCACTGCAGTATCTGTGCTAAGAAAACCCCAAATGGGATCATGAAGTGTTGAATATGATTGAAAATGACTGAATAACAACAACAATAACATTTTTTATAGACTACTCTCTGGGACTGAGTGTGCAAGAAAATGTTTGGATTTGTCATGTATTTCTGCAGGAACTCTATTGTGCTGGCCCTTCTTTTAGGCCAGAAGAATTTACTCTTAGGAAATTTCCATTTAGGAAAGCACATATTTATGTCTTCCATGATCTTTAGCTACAAGTTACCATTGATTGTTTTTGTTTGGGAAAGAGAGAATTATGCCTTTCCCCTACTCTCAACTTTTGGAGGAATATCCTCTCCACAAAAAGAGAAAAAGCAAAAGTCTAAAAAGTTGAACAGAAAGCCATTTTCCTCAGAATTAGGCCTCTGAGTTTCTGGATGGAGTCAGGATTCCCCACTTCTTTTGAACTATTTATTAAGCTTCCACAGCATGGGTTTCTGCTTCTTGGAGACCATTCAGGTTTTCTTCTTTCCCTAGAGAAACAAATTCAGAATAAAAAGAATTAGGGAGTGTTCTATACTACATTATGCTGAGATCTTGACATTACTTTAATTTTCCACTCTTATTTCTTTGGACTCCCAATCACATTCCTGCCTATCCAAAAGGGCTGGTTTCTTTGTTGTCCCTCTTCTATACTATGCTTATTCCTACCTCCAAACCCTTGCTTTTATATTCCATCCCACTTTCCTTCTTCCATGCACATGTCAAAATCCTACCCATCCTTTAAAAGTACAATTCAAATATAACCTCTTCCATTAAGTCTTCCCTGACTGCTTTTGCTTCCATTGATTTCTGCCTTCCCTAACCTATGGGGTTTTTTAGTTTATACTGTATAGTTGAACATTTGCCTATATGCTATCTTACATTTAATAAGCCAATAAATAGCAATAATAACAATCCACATATATAATGGCATAATCTTTATATAGGAAAGCAGGATAGGTATTATCAACTCCATTTTATAGATGAGGAAACTGAAGCTTAGATAGAATTTGGTCAAAGTCTGAGTTCATAGATTTAGAGCTGGAAGGGAATGTCGAAGCCATTTAGTCTAATCCCCTCATTTTATGAATAAACAAACTGAGAATCAGAGACTCACCCAAGGCTGCATAAAAATTAAGTATGAGAGGTAGGATATGAGCACAGTTATTCAGAATCTCATCTTTCTGACCTCAAATATGTCCTCAGACATTTACTAGGTCCTACGTGACCCTGGGCTAGTCACTTAACCCTGTTTGCCTCACTTTCTTTATCTGTAAAACCAGAAGGAAATGGCAAATCAGTCCAGCATCTTTGCCAAGAGAAACCCCAAATGGAGTCATGAAGAGTTGGATATATATGACTGAAAAATGACTCAAACATGAACTTCAGACTTTAGGGTTTCCTTTGCCCCATAATGCTTGCCAGGTCATACAGCTAGTAAGCTACAGAGCTGTGACATAAGTACAGGTCTTCTGACTATGTGTCTAGTACATTTTCCATTATAAAAGGTATTGTGAAATACTCAAAAGAAGTATAAGATCAGGTTCTGCCTTCTTTATGCAGTTTGCTTGAAAGACAAAAATACCTAAAACAACAAGGAGGCAATTAAAGAATAAACTGAAATTTTATTCCTCAAATGTTTATTATTCATAGCTAAAAGTTTATTATTTTTCTTCTTTTTTTGGAAGAGGGAAACAATATTTTAATCCTCTTATATTCATGAGAAAAAGAGGATATGCTCATGAGAATCATGTGGAATATTGACCAGAAAACATTGTTGTCTTCTATCCTGGCTGTTCCAGATAAGTGGAAATCCTTAAAAAGTTATTACATTTGAAGTGTGGAAGGATTTGTTAATGAAGGGATGTGGGAGGAAATACATAGAAATCTCTTAGCTCAACACTGGCTACCTTTAGCTAGTGGATAATAAATCCCTTGGCAAATACATCTTTCAAATACTACTTGAGCCTTGATATTTTTGAAGAATTAAATGATTGTTCTGAAATGAATAACCTTCTGCTAGAAGCACTTAATAGCAGGATTCTGGGGATATTCGATTAAAAGCAGCCATCCTTCAGTCTTTTCCCATAATGTTTTTGTTACGGACATAAGAAATGAATGCACTCGTAGCTGCTGTGATTGATTATCAGTAGTTTATATTCATAACAGAAACTGTTTCAACATTTTTCTCTCAAACTAGAGAATTGCTCATTGCCAGTTGCTCGATGACAATTTTGTTTAATTCACTAGTTCACACACACACACACACACACACACACACACACATCCCAAGACTCCAATGATTTGGCCAGCAGCAATGTGCACTGCCTTGAGCCTGCTGGGAAGACATCATGCACTGAAAGCTAAACTGGGTTTGAATGTGATCGTCAATAGCAATTCAATATTCACTGAACGTAAGATTGCACATTTGTGCAAAAAAGATGGTAAGAAAGAAACAAAGCTAAATTAGGGAGTGCAGAAATAGAATGTTTTCTATGCTGAAGAATACTGCTGAATGCAGTTGGATTTGTTCTCTGGAAGTTACCAAGCTCAGCTGAATTAACATAGGAGAATTTCATGTTTCACTTCAATCCCACTGCTTCTGTCCCTTGCTACTTGGTTTGGCTTGGACAGCTTCACTGATTCAAATTAAAGGTGTTGATTTTAGATGATGCCTTTAGTTGTCTACCAGTACTTTTGCTATTCAAGGAAGGATTCGTGGCACCCTGCCATCCCCCACTCTCTCTCCGTGCAATCCAAAGATACCTTATTACTCCACTCTCATGACACACACATTCAGTAGGCTGCAGTATTACTGGATTAGTTCATGATCATTAATAAAAATGAAAGATAGTACAACAAATGGATGAAAGGCTAAGGGAAAGAAGAATCTTTATTATCAGTCTCGAATTCACAGATTTTCCTTTTCATGGAGATCATTGTAACTCTGATGAAAGATGAGACTCTCCTATACAGACAATAACATAAAATGGACTTGCTGGAAGATTTGTTTGGTCCAATTCACCAATGCTCATTAAGATGGTTTAAGAGATCAGACACTATTTCTGAATTCTCCTGAGGTGTTCACATTCAGTAGGTTGAAGATTAATCTACACCCTTAATCATTAAATAAATGATAGTGCAGTAGATTGTTGGGAAGCTAAGAGAAAGAGAAGTCTTTATTGTCATCCAGTGATAAGTGTCTTCTATCACTCCTAATGTTATCATAGTTGTAGAAGAGGTCAGCACCATAGCCTGGGATAGCAACTCCTGCTCTTAGTATGAAATCCAGGGAAGAGTGTTGGAGGGGTAAGCTGCCTTTTAATGCCATTTTAGCTGGCTGCTGTCTTAACCCAGTTATTCAAGGAGGAGAAATGCCTGTAGATTTAATTATACTGGCCAGCTTCTGTGTCTTGCTGCCCTTTAGATAATTCACAAAATAATGTTAAGAACCAGGTGATCCCTGAGAACTACTACAGCATCTGGGTTTCCCTAAGAAAAAATATTCCTCATACATATTTCTGTGCTTATTCCTTAATGCATGGACAGGGAAGTAGCCGGGGCAATGTATGTGTTTTTATGGCTCTGCCAGAGGTTTGGCATCTTGTGGCAGAGTTTGGTACTGTGCCCTCATGGCAAGACATCAGTGTTCCAATATGGACTGAGGCTATGATGAGCAGAACTTTCAGAGACAGACAGCTTCAGTCACATTTCTGAGACTCTGCTCCCATTACCCACAGACATGTTTTAAGAGCCTAGTCATAATAATTAGTGTTGGGAAAATAAATAGTGACAGAGAAGAATGATTGAGGTTTTTATTCTGCTTTTCGTTCTCTGGGCTCATGCAACTTCTTTTCCTTTTCTGTCCTGATACTCTTTCTCTTGCTGTTGTTTCACCCTTCAAATCGGATCACCAGGAGAGGAGCTAAACATCAGCTTTTCACTTTCAGACTCTGGATCTTTATCTTCATTCTAGCCATTTTCTTTTCTGCTGTGGAGCAGATATGCTCCCCCTACTGCCCTTTTTGTTTCTTTCTTTGATAACTGTAATCATTGCCATTAATTCTAGAAAAGGTACCCTGTTGTTCCATTCACTCTCTTTGTGGCTTCCCAGACAATTACTCCCTTCCCAGCCACCACTTCTCTACTATGTGTTGTATTAGAAAATAAACTCCTTGAGGGAAAGGATCATCTCTTTTTTTGCATACATATCCACAGCACTTAGCACAATGCTTGGCACATACTAAGTGCTTAATAAATGCTTTTCTTTTATTCATATAGATTAGTCACACTTACATTAGGGCTGATAGGAAACTAGAGATGTAAAAGACAAATGTTTCCCAAACCTTAAAAAAACCTTCCCTTGTCTTAGAATCAATACTATGTACTTATTCCAAGGCAGAAGAGTGGTAAGGGCTAGGCAATGAGGACTAAGTGGCTTGTATAGCCAGGAAATGTCCGAGTCCAAATTTGAATCTAGGACTTTCATTTCTGGGTCTGGATCTCAATCCATGGAGCCATCTAGCTTTCTCTGCTCTCCAAATCTAAAACAAACAAACAAACAAACAAACAGTGCCTTGACTTCAACTTGTGGCAAAATTTTAGGACATATTGTCAAAGAGATAATTACTAAATATCCACAAAAAGAAATAATGAGAGTCAGAAAGTTTTCTCAAGAACAGGTTATGTCAGATAAAACTTCTTTCTTCTTTCCTTTCCTTAAAAAAACTAAGCTGGCAGTTCATAAGAATACTATAGGCATGATGTACTTATATCTTAGCAAAACATTTTATAATGTTTTATCTTCTTTTTGTGGAAAATGTGGAGAAATGTGGGCTAAATGATAGTATAATTCAGTGGAATGAGAATTGGTTGAATGATGAGACCCAAAGAGTATTTGTTAAGGTTCAGTGTCAGCTTGGAAGGTAGTCTCCAAGGGAGCGCTCTAGGGATTTATGTTTTGCCCTGTGGTGTTTAGTTTTTATCATCAACTTGATTAAAGGCACAGATTGCAAGCATATTAAATTTGTAGATGCCACAAAACTGAGAAAAAAGATCTGCCCCACTATGTGATAGAGTTAAGATTAAAACAAAACAAAGCAAAATAAAACCTTGAACACTGTCCTAGAGCATTGGGCTTAATGTAATAAAATGAAATATAATAAAGATAAATATAAAGTCTTGCACTTAGGTTAAAATAACCACTCTCATAAGGTCTGAGAAGGCATGGTAAAAGAGCATTTTGTCCAAGTAGGGGTTTTAGGGGATTATAAGCCCAATATAAGTCAATGGTGTGATATGGCAGCTAAAGAAGCTAATGTTGTCTTGGACTACATTAAAAGAGACATGGTTTCTGGGAATGAGGAGCTGATAGTTCCATTGTGTTCAGTCATGGATAGACTACAATCAGAGTATTGTATTCTGTTTTCTGTGCACCACATTTTAGGAAGAAAAGAGATTTGTTGGAGGGTCCAGGAAAGGGAAAAAGAATTATGAAGAAGCCTATTCATGCCATATAAGGATTGGTTGAAAGAATTAGGGATTTTTGGAAGTGAAGATGTAGGGATGACAAGATGACAGTCTTGAAGTATTTGAAGGATTGCCACATAAAAGAGGGATTCGGCATTTGCTGTTTAGTTTAAGAGGACAGAATTAGCATCAAAAGGTGAAAGTTGCAAAAAAGGCACATTAAAACTTGATTTATGGGGGAAAACACCTCAACTTCTTAACAGTGAAAACTGTCAAAAAATGAAATGGGCTACTTCAGGAGGCAGTAGATTGTCCCTTAATAGAGGTCTCCGGGCAAAGGCTGGATGATAATTTGTCAGGCATATTTTAGACATTGTTCTTTGTTCTATTGCAATAGCTTCTATTTAGGCCTCTATTGCCTCAAATTTCCTTACTCCATTCTATCCTCCACTTGTGTATCAAAGTGATCTTTCTCAGATACAGCTGACTATATCAGTTCTTAGTCCATAAAGTATGGAGGCTCCCTATCACTTCCAGGATCAAATATAAAATCCTCTGATTTTGAAAGTTCTGTATAACCTGGTCCTCTCCAAACTTTTCTATCTTCTTGTACCTTACTCTCCTCTTCACACTTTATGGTCCAGCAACACTGTCCTCTTTGCTGTTCCTGTTAAACAAGTCTCCATTTCCATACTGTGAATTTTCACTGGCTGTCCCCCCACACCTGGAATTCTTTCTCTTCTCACTTCTTTTTTCTGGATTTCTTCAAGTTCCAGTTAAATCTCCACCTTCTTCAAGAAGCCTTTTCCAACCCTCCTTAGGCATAGATAGCAAATCTTAGTGTCTTTTCTCTGAGATGGTTTCCAATTTAATTCTGCATGTGTATGTATAATCTATGTCTATGTCCGTCTCTCTCTATCCCACCTCCCCACCTGCTGTGTATTTAAAACCAAGGGATGACTACTGAGTTAGTAATAAACTGGTATTTCTCAAATACTTAATCATGACACATGGGTTTGTATAGAACCTGCATATTAATAAGGTGTTAAGTAGGAAACATGGTCTTAACCTTAAGATCTACATTTTCCCGTTTTTTTATGGGCCAACTTACAGATGTCTGATGATTTTTCATCCTTAAAACCCAATTGTTCCACACGTTTCAAGTAAGAGTTCCCATTTGCCTGTGTCTCTTTTTCTCTTCAGGGTGCCATGCATGGTAGCACCAAGACAAAATTAAATGAGTGAAAAGGAAATCGAGAAATACTGAATCCTGTAAAAACACTAGTCAACTATTAATCTAATGAGGAAATGGATACAAGATGGTGATCTCTCATGCGCCTGAGAAAGCATCTCTTGGAAATCCTTCCCTTAACAGATCTCTTTTTCTAACCAAAGACCTGCCTTGCTGGAGTTTTCTGCTCTTATGCTTTTTTCTAGCTGTCTCTGAAAACATTTTTTCCCTTCACATATGAAAAATTATAAAAAATTGGGATGGATTAAGGCTATATGTCCTCAGACATTCAGAGTTAGAAAAGACCTTTTCTAAGTCGATAGCAATCCATTAATGGTTACTTTGGGGGTCTAAGAAGCAAATAGGAATGGAGACTCTAAACTATATGAATATATGAAGAGAAATAATTGTGATGAAGAAGAGGAGGAGTTGTGTAAAGAAGTTGATTTGAGTTCACAGGCTACTCTGGATTTTTAAAAGATGGAAGCAAGGGCAAGTACTATAGGATAACAATGGCACAGTTCTCTAAGAATGTTATCAGGGGCACAAAAGCTCTGGAATGAGCTGAGGCTGGCAAAAGAAACTAAGGACATGAAAAATATTTTTTTAAAGCTGTAGTATAAGAAAAGGAAGTTCAGAACAAGAATAGGACCACTGAGCAGGGCGAATGGGATGATGACAAGCCATGACTTAGAATGATCAGATCTGTGAAGCTTTGATTTTGCTTCTGTAGGTGGAATACATCCCCAACTTGTACTCCTTTTTAGAACCCTGGAAAAACATTTCTTGCCTTCTGTCCTATTCTCCATGGTCTTTCAAGGATTATTGACAATGGCTCAGTATCAAACCCAGCAGTTCTTTCAGTAGTTTAAGAAATAGCTCATCAGGTCCTGGCAAAATTTAGCAATATTAAATGCTCCTTACTGACCTAGGATTTCAAGTCCTTATTAGCCATTTTCATTCCTGCCCTTTTCAAAATACAGCTCTTTATTATTGGCCAAGAAAATAGAAGCATAACCTTCTCCTCTCCAGGCAGGAAAGCCCAGAATGATAATAAGGTGTTAAAACAAACTGTAAAATTGTTGCCATGAACCGTCCAAAAATCTTTTAAAAATTATGAAAATCTCTTTGATTGAGTCAGAAGAGAACACTGTGATTGGACCACTGAGAAGACTCTTCAAAGAGAAAAAGAGCTTTTAGGTCCTGTAGCATGAGTAGTGAGTGGTCTTGGCCACATGCATTTCCTACATGTTTGCCTGACCTCTATTGTATTCTAATTCTGTGCTGATTCTTTCCATGGAAAATTTGTGCATGTGTGTGGGAGAGTATGTCCCAGAATCATGGGAGGAATGTTTTGCAGCTTTTACTATAGCATCTTATAAGAAGAGAATCGTTTTGCAGTTTTTACTATGGCATCTTAGTGAATGTCTTTGATAAAAGTTAATTGTGTCTGTTAATGGGAAGCAGACATTGGGCGGTTCTTGTGCTTGATGTACTTAGGAGTTTGAAATTCTGTCAGCCATAGCTACCCACCCTTTGGAAGCCAAACCTGCTATAATCACCCTCATTTTTATAGATGAGAAAACTGAAACTCACAGAGCTTAAGTGATTTGCCCAACATCACATAACTAGTAATCAATCAACACTTATTAAGGACCTACTATGTGCCAGACATTGTGTTAAGTGCTGGGGACACAGAATGAGGCAAATGACATTTCCTGCCCTCAGGATGCTTGCAATCTAATGTAAGTAAACATCTAAGGTAGAATTTGAGCTTAGATCTTCTCAACTCCAAATAAAGAATTTTATGTACAATATCACTTAGATGTCTTCTCAAATAGCTGCTCTGTAGGTCAAATCACCATTTGTTAGATTCTTTAGAATACTCTTTCTTGGCCATTACTTCCACATATGTTCTATTTTCTCCTATTAGAATATAAACTTCTTGAAGGCAGGAGCTTTCTCATTTTTGTATTCACATTTTCCATACAACACAATTCTTGACATATAGTCAGTACTAAATAAATGGTTTTTGTTCATTCATTTTTTCAGGCATTCACTCACTCAGTCATTAGTAACCTAAATCAGTTTTTCCATTTTATTTCCAAAGAGGTTTGTGTAGAGATATAGCTTAAAATCCTGAAAGGTGCTTGCCAAGTTCCTATTGGCATTTTTGGCTTATTTGAAGGAACCGAATCCCACATTGAAAGATTTCTAGTCAGTTAAGTACATGTGATATTGGCATAAAGCTCCTGGGATTCATTTGATATATATGCTATATATTTCTCTCCCTCTTTGTATAAATGAAGGGCCTCTTAAAACTTTGCTGCATTTAATACACTTAAAGCCTCTATTATGACTCAGCACAGCTTGTCTTTTATTGGCTTCATTCCCTGTCTCTTGAACCCCTAATTTTCTGCTGACTATTCCTGCTTGCTTCAATCATAGATGGAGCAGACTATGTTTTATTCTAAATTTAATTAAAGGCAAATGCAAAGGCAAGCAATGCCAAAATGGTATATACATTTCTTATTAGCTCTTTGTCTGGTTTGGGCAATAGTGATGGAGGATAGAATGTGAAGTCTAGGAACTTAGAAGTCATCCAGTCCAACTCCCTCATATTACAGGTAAGTAAACTGAGGTCCAGAGGGTTAACAAGACTTGTCCAAGTCCCATAGCTAGATAGTAGCCCAACAAGGGCTCTAGAACCAGGGCTAGAACCCAAGTCCACTGACTCCTACACCAATATATCATTTGAGAAAGGAGAAATCAAACACTTTCTCAGATGACAACAAGCACCAAATTAAGAGCCCTCAATCATCAAGATGCATTCTTGAAGGTAAGGGGAGGACAGCTTTTTGGTTCCAAAAAAATCATTCAACTGGAAACTGTATATCGGATTTATTCTCATTTGCTAATGAACCTTCCCCAGCTGGGTGATCCTTCTTCCATTTTTACTCTTTCCACACATAATTCTCAGCAGATGTACAATTTCATCTAGATGATTGTAAAAGGCTCCTAACTGGTCTCCCTGCTTCTAGGCCCTCTCCTTGCTCATCCAGCCTCCCCCATTTGGCTGCTAAAGGAATATTCCTGGAGTACATTTCTGACCATATCTTTTCCCCACCGCTCAAGAAGCTTCAGCAGGTTCCTGGGATCAAGATTCCACAAATGAATTCCACAAATGCTGGAAAAGCAGAAGAAAATATTATCAAGTAATCCTTCCAAAGAGTACAAAATTGATATTTCAATATTTTCTTAGATAAGAAACAAGAAAAAATTAACATTATTTTTGGAAACATTATTTGTGGTGCTATTTAGAACAGAGCTAAAGGTTTGGAAAAATCAGGTTTTCTTTTTTTTTTTTGGAAAAAGAATAGGTGTTAATAAGACAGGATTGGAACTATTCTAGAGAATTAGATGAACTACAGATAATTGCTTCCACATAAGAGTTGGAATAGCAGGAGAAATAGGAGGAGAAGGAGAAAAAAAATCCATAGTAGGAGTTTCAATGGCTTCCTCTTCAGCCTCTATAATAAAGTACAAACTCCTGTTTGGCTTTTAAAGCTCTTCACATCTGGATCCAATTTATCTTTTCTCACTTATTTCCTATTACTTCTCTTCACACTCTCAGTATTCTAGCTAAGTCAGCCTACATGCTGTATTCCTCACCTCCATTATTTTATATTTTCTTTGGACACATATTGTATTTATTTCACCATGTATAAGATATTTCTCTCCCCTCCTATTAGAATTTAAACTCACTGAGGGCAAGGAGAGTTTGGATTTTGTTTTTATAGCCCCAATTTCTAGCATAGTGACTAGGCATTTAATAAATAAATGTGTGTTGAGTTAATTGAATTGTTTTCAAATCTAGCCTCAGACATTTCCTAGCCATGTAATGCTGGGCAAGTCACTCAACTCCATTTGCCTAGCCCTTACCACTCTTCTTCCTTGAAATCAATATATGGTATGAATTCCAAGACAGATGGTAAGGAAAGAAAGGAAGGAAGGAAGGAAGGAAGAAAGAAAGGGAGGAAGGAAGGAAGAAAGTAAAGAAGAAAGGAAGGAAGAAAAGAAGGAAGGAAGGAAGGAAGGAAGAAAGGGAGGAAGGAAGGAAGGAAGAAAGGGAGGAAGGAAGAAAGGGAGGAAGGAAGGAAGGAAGAAAGGGAGGAAGGAAGGAAGAAAGGAAGAAAGGGAGGAAGGAAGGAAGGAAGAAAGGGAAAGAAAAGCAAAGTAAATTTAGTTGTTGAATTGAAATGAAAACAATGGAGAGAACATCTTTTTTCTTTAGGTTCATTGACTGAGAGGATGAGTTCACTGCTTTCCCTGCCCTGAGAATAAGGATTTTGAGCTGATCTCTCAAGGATAGATGCCTTAGATAGCCCTCCTCAGGACATTAACACATTCTCAGGCCACTGTCTCAAGCCCTTGGATCAGTGTTCTAAAATGGGGGAAAAAAAGGTGTGAGGCAGGAAGTTAGGAGACCTTGGCTCTCTAGAGGCCGTTAACTGATGGATGCAGTGGACAGAATATTAGGATGGAATCAGGGAGACTTGAAGTCAAAGGTTACCTCAGACATTTATTAACTGTGTGACCCTGGATAAGTCACTTAACATCTTGGTGCCTCAGTTTCCACATCCATAAAATGGGGATAATAATAGCACCTACCTCCCAGGGTTGCTGTGAGGATTAAATGAAGGTATTTATAAAGTCCTTAGTAGGGTGCTTCACATATAGTAAGTGCTTAATAATTGCTTGCTTCCCCTACTATATCCCTAGTCTTGGCTGCATTTTTGGGTCCAAGGAGTCAGAAGAACTGTATTTGTATTTAGGGTCTGAAACGTGTACCAGTTTGGGCAATTCATTTCTCTTCTTTTCCTCATTTGTAAAATGAGGGTGTTTCACTTGATAAACTCTAATCTTATGTAAGTCACTTAACCTCTCATTAGGTTAATTTCATCATCTCTCAGATGGGGATGAACACAGAATTTCAGAATGAGGCAGGAATTCAGGTGTCGTCTTGTGTAAGATAGCTAACCAATGGTTATCCAGAGTCCACTTAAAGGCCTCTCGATGATGGGAGACTCTACTTCCTTTCCGCACAATTTTAGTTGTCAGTGAGCTTTCCTTAGATGGAGCCAAAACCCAGGATTTGCCTTTCTAAAATTGCCAGACATTGATATTAATTCCACCTTCTGGCGCTTAGTTGAACCAAACTAATCCCTCTTCCATATGACAAGGATATGAATATTTAGCAGGGCCTATAAAAGCACAAAGTGCAAATAAAATCCAGGGTATTCTTTACTCCTTGGAATATTTACTAAGGGTACAAACTATGAGTTGATAAATGATTAGTCACAAAGAGTACAAACAATGTCCACTTGTGGCCCCCCGAAGAGTGTTGGGACTCAGTGGAAATGTTCGTTGGCTACCAGAGGGGGAATGGGAGGAGGGAGGGAAAGAAAATGATTCATGTAACCATGGGAAAACATTCTAAATTCATTAATTAAATAAATGAACTTAAAAAAAGTGTTGGGACTCTTAGGAGAATAGGATTTGGAGCTGGAGGAACTGGGTTCAAATATTAGCTCTGTGACTTAATACTTGTGTGACATTAGTATCTTAACCCCTCTAGGCCTTAGTTGCTTCATTTGTAAAATGGGAGATGAGTGCTAGAGGATGTTAGAACCTTTTCTACTGCAGAAATAGGACATATACTGAAAATATAACACTTGAATGTCCATGGGGTCCTGCTAGCCAATTTAGAAGTTAAAGAATATTTATAACATGCAAGATTTTAACTATATCCCAAAAGGAGGAAAAGATGGTCTCCAATTTTGGGTCAAGGCTGAAGAATCTACTGAAGAGGGTAGTGATCACAGGTGCCCTGCCTATGGAAGGATGGACCATGCTAGATTCACAAAAATTCTCAGAGGGACTGTGTAGGAAGTCTTGCCTTTGACACAGTTAGTACCAAAGAAATCAGCCTCTACCTAAACAGAACTAGCACAATGCATGGATTTAGTAGAGGGAAGAGAATATGAACAGGGAGGAAATGCTGAGAAAATGGCCATGAAGTGTTCTGAGACATCTTTCCAGATATGGACCTTTGAGGTGAGGTGAGAAGCTACTCTTGATGATTCAGGCTCTATTTTTTAGGAAAATCAGGGTAGACTTAATGGGGAGAAACATCGCTTCCAGAGAGGGGAAAAAGTGAGACCAAAAGCAATGGCAGACCAAAAGTAATAACAACATCAGAAAAGTATGACTTAAAAGACTGAGATAACTTTCATTGCAAATTTAGACTAAATGGCTACAAATATATTGAGTGCATGTAATAGAAGAATCAGGATCAGGAACTGAATTCCACTGAATTAATCAAGGATAGGGGCAACTTTGACCCTGAAGGACCTAGGTTGCATATTCTTTGCACTCTTCTTGGGCCTCTTCTGTCTAGAGTCTGACTCACAGGTCTTTGTGCAACAGTAGTTGTGAGGACTGAAGATTTAGAGCAAGGGTTCTCAACCTGGAGTACTTGTACCTCCAAGAGGTGTAAGAAGTTTGGCAATGGGCTAGAGGGGATATTTAATAAGTTACTATATTTTCCTATTGAAATATTCCAAAAGTAGCATTTAGTGAAAAAAAATTGTGGCTTGAATAAATATTTAACAACCTTATGATACTAAAAGTGTTATGAACTGAATACAGCTTCTTCATGAAAAATTTATCTATTTTATTTCATTTCTTATGTACATATATATGTGTATTTATGTAATATATGCTTTCTCACACACATATATATGCAAAACTATAGATTTATTTTCTTTCATATCAAATAGGGGATAGATGAAGGTTTACTAAAAGCCAAGGAGTACAGGTTCTAGAAGAAGTTGGGAATCTTTGATGTAAAATATCCTTGTCTATTGGATAAGTAAATCCCAAATGAAAATTATATTCTAGTTGTTCTGAGAAGACATTTGTCAAAGATATCTCTTTAGCATAGGAGACCATTAGGTCTTTGTGGGGTGGATGAGAAGGACTATTCTTGGCTTACAGAAGTGTTCCTGAAGGAATTTATAGGTGTCATCAAGAAGGTGGACACTGTGTTTTGGTATGTCCAAATACAGTGAATATGCTTAAACATCGACTAAGAACAAGTTTACTCTCTTCAAGGTAATAGCAGAATGCTATAAGCAACAAACTGGGGCCCAAATGTTTAGACAGATTGATAATCCATGCCTCCTCTGAAGAAACTGACTTCTTTCTTGTCACTGTTGCTGCTCCAGGTTCTAAACTATACCTCCTAATACCATGCCTGGGAGAACTTAAGCTGCTCAATTTTAAAATTCATGAGATGCTTCTTCAATTCAGCCATTTTCTACCCTTCCACTGAAACTGTTCTATTCCTTGCACCTCACTTTCTACCTTTTGCTTCAAGACCTTTAATCAAATAAATACTACCATTGGCTTTGGAAATAGTATGTCAACTGGTCTATTTTTCTACCCCAAACCCTGAGGCTAAGGAGGCCAAACCAAAATACCTTTCCCTGTCTAGCACTTTGCTATAGGGATTGTTTTCCACCACTGTAAGCTTTGAGGGTAAGGACTGTTTCTTCAAAACTGAGCACAGTGCTTAGCAGAGGGCAATTAACAGAATTTTCCTTTCCTCTCTTCTCCTCCCCTTCACTCCCCTCCCCTTCCTTCCCCCTTTTCTGAAAAACAGAAGTCAATGGTGAGGGACTCAAAGGAGAACTAACTCTTCCAACATTATGTAGAAGTTTGATTTGGTGATGCTCTAACGCCTGAGGAATGGAAGAAGTTCTGAGGAAGAAGCTCAGTGTGAGGGCTGGTATGTTCTTATTTCATGAGTGGTTGTGAACTGTCCTAAGGATTTTCAACTTTTTCCAGTGTTATGTTGAAAGATCACTCTCTTAGATGTGACATACCACAGAAACTATCAAAAGAGCTGTTAGTCAAGGGTGTTTTCATTGAGTCTTGAAGTCCAATGTGTCTTAACCATTGTGGTGGGAATTCTGGGAAGATGGCAGCTTAGACAGAGTGAATCTTAAAACCTTCGCACCCTTACACACGAGATAGAAAACAATGCACTTCGAGAAGAAAGAGGACCAAATATAATAATGGGACAGAGCAGGGGAAACCCTTCTGCAGCATAACTAAAGACATATGCCAAGAAAAAGGTTTAATTCTTGAATTGTTGGGTCTGAGGGTATAGAAGGGGAATCCCAGGACGCCTCATCCATGTGCTGTGCAGAGTCTCCAGCAGCCGGGGAAATCTCAGGGTGGGTGGACACACCTGTCTGGAGAGAGGGCCTTGCTGGCACCTGACTCAGGGAGTTAAACACAGACACTAGAGAGGTGACCAGAGGAGAAAACCAGAGAAACACAGCAAAAATGCCCAGAAGATGGTGGCTTAGAGAGAGCCAAACCCCAGACCACAGACAGTGTGGCTTCCTCATACAGAGATAGAGAACATAGGGCTTCAAGAGGAAAGAAAACCAGATCAAAGACAGTGGACAGTGCAGGGGGACCCCACTGGACAGCTCAGTTCAGCAAAAATGCTCCTTCTTGTCCCCCCATGGTTTTTTTTTGTTGTTGTTTTGTTTGTTTGTTTGTTTTTCTCTCCTCTCCAGGTTTTAGCCTTAGGGCATATTAAGCAGTAAGATTAATCCAATCAATAAAGGATTAATCCCAACAATTGGACAGGCAAGAAGTATTCAGAGGGAAGAGAAAGTAACTACAAACCTCCATTGCCAGCTAGGGGGAAGATCTTTCATCAAAGATCATTAAATACAACTGCTCAAACTAGCAGAACAAGGAAGGAAACAATTTGAGTAAGCAATAGAAAAAGAGAAAAGAAATGACAATTGACAGCTTCTTTCAAGGAAGTGAAAAGAGAGCAAATGAAATAGAAATAGAAGAAGAGGAAGTAGTTCCAGTGAACTGGACACAGGCTTTGGAAGATCTCAAAATTCAATTAACTCAAGAACTTCAGGAACTCAAAAAGCAATCAAGAGAGGCAAGAGAGGCTGAAGACAATTTGAAAAAGGAAATACATGAACTAAAACAAGAAAATAAAGTCTTAAAAGCCAGAATTGGCCAGCTTGAAAATGAAGCAAAGAAGGCAAAAAATGATCTACAAAGAAAATAAGACTAGAAGGAGAAGGATGACCAAAAAGCCAGGAATGTCTTTAAAAAACAGAACTCAACAACTAGAAGCAAATGACTTCACAAGGCAGCAAGAATATATTAAACAAAATTTAAAAAATGAAAAATTTGAAGAGAATATGCAACACTTCATTGATTCAACCAAAGATCTGGAGAACAGAGCTAGAAGAGACAACTTAAGAATTATTGGTTTACCAGAACATCATGATAAAAGAAGTTTAGATGGCATCTTACAAGAAACTATCACAGAAAATTGCCCTGAAGTTCTTGAACAATAGGGAAAAGTGGAAATCGACAGGATCCATAGATTACCTCCTACATTTAATCCACAACTGACAACTTCCAGGAATATTATAGCCAAATTCAAAAACTGCCAGACCAAGGAAAAAATATTACAAGCTGCTAAAAAGAAGTCATTCAGATATCAGGGAACCACAGTTAGGATAACACAGGATCTGGCTGTATCTACATTGAAGGACCAGAAGGTATAGAACACAATATTCCGGAAAGCAAGAGAACTGGGTCTACAAACTAGAATCGACTATCCAGCAAAACTAACTATATTATTGCAGGGGAAAGTATGGTCATTCAATAAAACTGAGGACTTCCAAACATTCATCAAGAAAAAACCAGACTTAAACAGAGAGTTGGGGCAGCTGGGTGGCTCAGTGGATTGAGAGCCAGGCCTAGAGACTGGAGGTCCTAGGTTCAAGTCCGGCCTCGGACACTTCCAGCTGTGTGACCTTGGGCAAGTCACTTGACCCCTATCGCCCACTCTTACCACTCCTGGGCTAAGGATTGTCCCTAGCCCGGATGAAAAAAAGGAGGAGGGTTGGGCGTGGGGCTAGCAACCCCACCCTGTAAAACTACATCTGCTAAAGAAACTGCAACCTAAAATAGGGGCAGCTGGGCTAGCTCAGTGGATTGAGAGCCAGGCCTAGAGATGAAAGGTCCTAGGTTCAAATCCGGGCTCAGACACTTCCCAGCTGGGTGACCCTGAGCGACCCATTGCCTACTGGTTGTGGCCCTATGCTCCTAGAATGGAGTCCCAGGATAAAAAAAAAACAAAAACAAAAACAAAAACAAAAAAACAGAGAGTTTACTGCCCAAACCCAGAACTCAAGAGAATCATCATAAGGTAATTAAGAGAATGGAGGGGAGGAGAAAAAATTCTTTTCTTTAAGGAACAAAACAAGTTCAATCAATTTGTAACCCAAGAAGAAAAGAAGATATTGGCAAATATTAAAAATTGTTATTAACAACAGGGTAACTAGAAGAAATTTACATAGAGGGAACAGGGACAAACTGTTTAGGAATATATGTATATGTATGTATATATATATGTATAAATATATACAAAACTGGGGGGGAGGTAATAATAAAAAAATAGGAAAACAAACAAAAAGGAATAAATTTATATTCCATAAAGAAGCATGTGGGACCAACAGGGAAAAATAATAATACACTGTAAGGGTAAAGAGGTTAGAGAGAGGAAATATTCAATACTTAAGTGCATTGAAATCAACTTAAAGAGAGAAGAATAATCAGATCCATTGGGGGCAGAGAATTGATTCACACCCTATAGAGAAGTAGAAGGGTACCAAAAGGACTGGTGGGGGAGGGAAGCAATACTAGGGAGGGAGAGGGATTGGGGAGGAGCTCAGTGTAGCTTTAAAGAACAATAAGAGGGGAATAATAAGGGAGGGGGGAGAAAGGGAAGTACAACAAGGGAGAGGATTATAGGAACTGATTAAAAACAAAACACTGGTATAGAAGTAAACAGTGAAAGAAGAAAGGACAGGATAAAGAGAGAGAATCAAAATGTCTGGGAATGCACAGTTGATAATTATAACTCTGAATGTGAATGGGATGAACTCACTCATAAAATGGAAGCAAATAGCAGAGTATATTAGAAACCAAAATCCTACCATATGTTGTCTACAAGAAACACACATGAGACAGACAGACATACATAGAGTAAAAATGAGAGGATGTAGCAAAATCTATTGGACTTCAAATGAGAAAAAGAAGGCAGGGGTTGCCATCATGATCTCTGACAGAGCCAAAGTAAAAATAGAGAAGGTTAAAAGAGATAGGGAAGGTAACTACATCCTAATAAAAGGCAGTATAAACAATGAAGAAATATCAGTATGCACCAAACAGTATAGCTTCCAAATTTCTAAAGGAGAAGCTAGTGGAGCTCGAGGAAGAAATAGATAGCAAAACCATACTAGTGGGGATCTCAACCTTCCCCTATCAGATCTAGATAAATCAAAACAAAAAATAAATAAGAAAGAGATAAGAGAGGTAAGTGAAACCCTAGAAAAATTCAAGTTAACAGATATATGGAGAAAAATAAATAGGGACAAAAAAGAATACACCTTCTTTTCAGCAGCACATGGAGCATTCACAAAGATAGACCATGTAATAAGACATAGAAATATGGCAAAAAAATGCAAAAAAGCAGAAATAATAAATGTAACCTTCTCAGATCATAATGCAATAAAAATAGCTATTAGTAAGAATACATGGAGAGGCAAAACGAAAACTAATTGGAAATTAAATAATATGATTCTCCAAAATAATTTAGTGAAAGAACAAATCATAGAAACAATAAATAATTTCATTGAAGACAATGACAATGATGAGACTTCTTACCAAAACCTATGGGATACAGCCAAAGCAGTTCTAAGGGGAAAATTTATATCACTGAATGCATATATTAACAAATTAGGGAGGGCAGAGGTTAATGAATTGGGCATGCAACTAAAAAACTAGAAAATGAACAAATTAAAATCCTCAGATGAAAACTAAACTAGAAATACTAAAAATCAAGGGAGAAATTAATAAAATCGAAAGTAAAAGAACTATTGAATTAATAAATAAGACTAGAAGCTGGCATTTTGAAAAAAAACCAGAGAAAATAGACAAAGTACTGGTAAATCTAATTAAAAAAGGAAAGAATAAAACCAAATTAACAGTATGAAAGATGAAAAGAGAGACCTCATTTCTAATGAAGAGGAAATTAAGGCAATCATTAAAAATTATTTTGCCTAATTATATGGCAATAAATATAATAATCTAGGTGATATGGATGAATATTTACAAAAATATAAATTGCCTAGATTAACAGCAAAAGAAATAGAATACTTAAATAATCCAATATCAGAAAAAGAAATTGAACAAGCCATCAAAGAACTCCTTAAGAAAAAAATCACCAGGGCCTGATGGATTCGCCAGTGAATTCTATCAAACATTCAAAGAACAACTAATATCAATACTATACAAATTATTTGATATAATAAGCAAAGAAGGAGTCCTACCAAATTCCTTTTATGACACAAATATGGTACTGATTCCAAAGCCAGGTAAATCAAAAACAGAGAAAGAAAATTATAGTCCAGGGGTCGGCAACGTATGGCTCTAGAGCCATATCTGGCTCTTTTGAGGGCCAGATATGGCCCTTTCTGCAGGAGCCATAAAGTCGATTTTTTTCAGGTACTGTTACAAGAGCTCGCTTTGTGAGCACTGTAGAGCTCTCATGAAATTACATTTTAAAAAATGTGGAGTTTATGGCTCTCTTGGCCAAAAAGGTTGCCGACCCCTGTTATAGACAAATCTCCTTAATGAACATAGATGCAAAAATCTTAAATAGAATACTACCAAAAACACTCCAGCAAGTGATCAAGAGGGTTATCCATCGTGATCAGGTGGGATTTATACCAGGAATGCAAGGATGGTTCAACATTAGGAAAACCATCCACATAATTGACCATATCAACAAGCAAACCAACAAAAACTTCATGATTATCTCAATAGATGCTGAAAAAGCCTTTGACAAAATACAGCATCCATTCCTATTGAAAACATTAAAAAGTATAGGAATAGAAGGACCCTTCCTAAAAATAATAAACAATATATACCTAAAACCATCAACAAGCATTATATGCAATGGGGATAAATTAGAAGCCTTTCCAATAAGATCAGGTGTGAAACAAGGATGCCCATTATCACCTCTATTATTTAACATTGTACTAGAAACACTAGCAGTAGCAATTAGAGAAGAAAAAGAAATTGAAGGCATTAAAATAGGCAATGATGAGACTAAGCTATCACTCTTTGCAGATGATATGATGGTCTACTTAAAAAATCCTAGAGAATCAACTAAAAAGCTAGTAGAAATAATCAATGACTTTAGCAAAGTTGCAGGATACAAAATAAATGCCTAGCGGTACCAGATATTAAACTGTACTATAAAGCAATGGTCATCAAAACAATATGGTATTGGCTAAGAGACAGAAGGGAGGATCAGTGGAATAGATTTGGGGTAAGTGATGTCAGCAAAACAATGTATGATAAACCCAAAGAGCCCAACTTTTGGGACAAAAATCCACTATTTGACAAAAACTACTGGGAAAATTGGAAAACAATATGGGAGAGATTATGTTTAGATCAACATCTCACACCCTACACCAAGATAAATTCAGAATGGGTGAAAGACTTGAATATAAAGAAGGTAACTGTAAGTAAATTAATTGAACACAGAATAGTATACTTGTCAGATCTCTGGGAAAGGAAAGATTTTAAAACCAAGCAAGAGAAAAAAATTGCAAAATGTAAAATAAATAATTTTGATTATATTAAATTTAAAAAATTTTGTACAAACAAAAAGAATGCAACCAAAATCAGAAGGGAAACAACAAACTGGGAAAAAACCTTTATAAGAAAAAATTCTGACAGACGTCTAATTACTCAAATATAGAAGGAACTAAATCAATTGTATAAAAAAATCAAACCATTCCCAAATTGATAAATGGGCAAGGGCATGAATAGGCAATTTTCAGATAAAGAAATCAAAAGTATCAATAAACACATGAGAAAGTGTTCTAAATCTCAAATAATTAGAGAAATGCAAATCAAAACAACTCTGAGGTATCACCTCACACCTAGCAGATTGTCTAAAATGTTATCAGGGGAGACTAATGAATGTTGGAGGGGATGTGGTAAAATTGGGACATTAATGCACTGCTGGTGGAGTTGTGAACTGATCCAACCATTCTGGATGGCAATTTGGAATTATGTCCAAAGAGCAATAAAAGAATGCCTACCCTTTGATCCAACCCTACCATTGCTGGGATTGTACCCCAAAGAGATCATAGATAAACAGACTTGTACAAAAATATGGCAAAAAAACTGGAAAGCGAGGGTATGCCCTTCAATTGGGGAATGGCTGAACAAATTGTGGTATATGTTGGTGATGGAATACTATTGTGCTCAAAGGAATAATAAACTGGAGGAATTCCATGTGAATTGGAAAGACTTCCAGGAATTGATGCAGAGTGAAAGGAGCAGAGCCAGAAGAACTGATACACTGTGGTAAAATCGAATGTAATGGACGTCTGTACCAGCAGCAATGCAATGATCCAGGATAATTCTGAGGGATTTATGGAAAAGAACCCTACCCACATTTAGAGGAAGAACTATAGGAGAGGAAACACAGAAGAAAAACAACTGCTTGAACACTTGGGTTGATGAGAACATGATTGGGGATTTAGACCCAAAAGGACCACACCAATGAACTATCAATAATATGCAAATAAGTCTTGATTGATGACACATGTTAAAACCAGTGGAAATGTGAGGTAGCTATGGGTGGGGGAGTTTGAGGGGGTGAAGGGGAAAGTAAAAACATGAATCATGTAACCATGGACAGTTTTTCTAAAAATAAAAAAAAATTAAAAAAAAACCATTGTGGTGGTATAGAATAAGAAATGGATATCTAGATGTAAATATTTAATAGCAGCACCATTGTTAATGAACACTCAGTTACTTGATTATATATTCAAGATATCTTGGAAGGTTTGCTAGGTAGTCATTAGTTTTAAATATTGGATCCTATCATATCCACTGCATAAGACTTAAGGAATAATCTTTATTTGTCTAATAGGAGTCCATGAGATCAAGAGCATGCCTCAAGAGAGCTCAAAATCACTGGACAACTTTTGATGCCTTATAGAAATGTGGTTGTACCAGGATAAAATACTGATTTTGGAAAGGTGTAGAGGAACATAGGAAAAGACTAGTGAAAGCCTTGGATCATTTAAAAGAAGCTTGTTTGAAGCTGTCATTTTTGCAGAGCCCTGGTCTAATATGTCAGCCACATAGCATTTCAACAATGATGGTGAATACTGACACTGAGAAGATTTTATTACTCCTTAGCTGGCCATATCCAAAATATATTCGAAGTCTAAAGAATTCTTAATTGGGTTTAGTGGTTAATATAAAAATATATTGTGAAAAATTATGCTATTTTCATTAATCATCTTAAAAGTTTCACTTGTGGATAGATGGTTGAGAAAAACAGAAAACAAGAGATCAAGAAGGTCAATCTGGACTGACCTAATAGACACCATTTGGAAGTTCATTAAGATAAGAAACATAAACAAGATTTTCATGCCTTTTTCCAACTGTCTCATCATATGTGTGTCAATGTTGTCTCATCTAGATCCAGGCAAGTTTTTATATTGCATTCTGATGTTAGTTTTGAAAAACAAGGAAAAATTTTGTATAGAGAGATGGTCATTAGGAAATAATATGCTAGTAGTTGACATGAGAAGCTTTACTGACAGTGAAGCTCTTTAGTTCATATATATATTTTATTTCATATATTTTACATACTTTATTTCATATATGTATACATATATATATATGCGTGTGTGTGTGCAAATATATGTATACACACACATTCTTGCCCCTGAAGTAGACGGTCATTGAGAAGTCCTGAGACCATGTATGTATTTAACTGTTTTTCATTCTCTTAGTGTGAAGTATGATGCTACCTGATAGACATAAATAGTGATACCACCTATGAGTTCAACCTGTATAATATCTCAGGGTAGACAAATAATGATGCTTATGGCCTATCCTATAGGCTCTGGGAATCCAAAGCTATTGTGATATTCATAGGAGGGGAGAAGATTACCTGTGATTTCTGTAAATTAATGTACAGGTGCCCCCATTAGATTCCAATTCCCTATCAGATTTTGAGTTCCTTGAGGGAAGGGACAATTTTTTTTTCTTTTCATATCCCCAGTACTTAGTGCAGTGCCTCACACATAGTAGGTATTTAATAAATATTGACTGAGTGATAGATTCTGGGACTTTTGGTAGAGAGTATACCATCTATGGATATGAATCTTGTTGCATGTAATCAATCCTTTTTTGCCTTTGTGGTTCTTGGATGACTGGTGGCAAGAACAATTAAGTGTTGAGTGTTAATGATCATTAACACAATCCTTGGGGATTTAAGCTTCTTTCCTCAGAAGGGACCTTATTGGTGAGGGAGTGGTAAAATTTGGAGTTATGAGTAGCATTCTGTACTGGTCTTTAATCCCAAACATGATAGCAGGAAGTAGTGGGTGCTTCATAAGGCATTTTGTTTTATCACCATGATAATTACAAGGTAATGTTGCACACAGGTCAAGAGAAAGCTCTAGAGATGATATAAAACAGATTCTATTTCCCCAGGATGACAGGAGACATTTATAACAAGTATGTGATGTACTTTGCAGGCTCAAAGAAAAGTGCTACTGACTTTTCTGCATAGGCACACTGATAAGTCATTGGAGTTTGTGTCCATTGGCTTTTTAATGTCCGGAAGGAAAAACCTACCATATCCTGGTGGTGAGATGTATATACATCTCACCACCAGGATATATTATGTTTATATTTATTTATTTATATTATTTATATATATAATATAAATTCATACACATGATATATAAGTAAATATATTATTTATATATTTATTAGAAATTGTAAAAAATTACTTACATATAAGTAAATTTTTTATAATTTAAAAAATAAATTTACTTATTTATATATAGACATGTATGTCTATATATGTATATGGGTGTCTGTGTACACACACACACACACACACACACACACACACACACTTACCTTCTATCTTAGATTTGATACTAAGCAGGAGTGTGATCAGGGCTGGGCAATGGGGATTAAGTGACTTGCCCAGGGTCATATAGTTGGGAAGTATCTGAGGCCAGGTTTGAATTCAGGACCTCCCATCTCCAGGTCTGGCTCTCTATGCACTGAGCTCTATGCTCTGAGCTGCCCCAGTGATCAATTTTTTTCACCCAGTATCCCATAGTATACCCATCCAGGAATAGGCAAGCTTTTATAGTGGCTAAAAGGATCTGGAAATGTATGGTTCATATTAGGATTACTCTGACCAAAATAGATACTTTGAAAGCAAATTACTTAAGAATGTGTTGGCTTTGGTAGGAATCAAGAAGTCGAAGACCTTACCATGCCACCTTGCCGCATGACCACTCCAATCACAATGAATAAACTGGGTTAGCAGAAATCTCTGGGGAGTCTAAGTGACATTTTTAGTTCATGCAACCAGTGCTGCTAGAGAACAATGCCATAGGCTCTACACTATTTCTATTGCTACCCCATACCTTTCCTGGGTGAGGGTCACATTTCCCTATTTTAGAGTTTCAGAAGATGCTGAAGACCTTTGCAGAAAGTATGTTTCTTCTTGAGCTATCTACTTGAATGGGCAGTTGGCTGAAAGAAGCATACTGTTTAAGTACGGGGTGAGTTCAGAAAAGCTCTGATAAAAGCACGAAATAGCATAATAGTAGAGTTTGCTATCAGAATCTTCAGCAAAGTGACAGCATTCTACTAAGGAATCCAGACATGTGAGAATATACAAGATAGGTGACCAATGTAAAGTCACCTCATACCAAATAGTTAATAGATGAGGCAATTTGCTAACCAAAAAATAGACTCTCAGAATGGTTAAGAACCAAAAAAAAAACACACCCCAATATATTACAATGACCTATTATCTATTGGGGAGTGGGCTGGAATTCCTCAAGAGCAAAAAGAAAGAGAAATGGCAAGTTATCCAACTGGTGACCAAGAGAGGAGCCAGGTTACTTGTCGCAGAAAGACCGTCAGAGCAAGACAGTAGCTGAAAAGATGATAAATTAAATGAAGAAGAAAGTAGGCGTTGGTAACCTTTAAGGGTTAGGGAAATCACTTGCAAATATTGTGGTTCCTGACCTACTTTCATTCAGACAAAGGAGGGTATTCCTAATCCAGAAGAAGTCTCTTTCTTGTCTTATATTCCAGTTGTGGAGACATGTAGTGAAAAGAGTTTCCAGAGAGTCTGGAGAAAGCGATAGCTTGAAACATCCACAAGCTTAATAAGGTATAGCAGCAGTGCAGTAAGAAACCTTACTTATAAGTATGTAGGAGAAATAGGAGAAATGGTTACTTCTGAAACCATTGACGCCCATTATTAAATTCATTTGTTCTTTGTTTGTAACTGGAACATATTCTATAATGAACTGGATATGATATAGTTGCTATTCAATATTATTCTATTTTCCTGATATGTTCTATGTATATATAATGTGTTTTGATATGTGATCTATGTATTTGGTCACTATATGAAAGTGTGTTATGTGATGTGATATATTTTTTGTTCACTGACATTTTTGCCAATTTAATACATGCTATGCAATGTATTCTATGATTATGAGTTATGTTTGTCACATGGACTACAATTCGCTGAATGCAGCTTAAATATTAATGTCAGGAAGGGGTGTTCTGGCAAATGTTTAACAACTGACTCTCCCATAAATCATGAATGGTACAGTTTAATCTTTACTTTACATATCAACATGTAAGAAAGAGGGAAATAGGTGCCTGCCTGTCTAAACTTCCAAATCTGCTTTAAAACCCATTTCCCTCTTACAAACATTTTCTCCATCACTTTCTTAAATCTAGACAATCAAAAAAAAAGAAATCAGGGATTGACTTGTAGTACTTACTGATTTCCAAGGTGTAAATGCTCACACTGAAAATTTTACAACTGACTCTCCTGAGCCAGTATGAGCAAGCTATAGTGTATTCCTAACTAGGTTTAATCACTTCTATGTTATTATATTACATATTTACCTATGGTTGTGTTATATGACATTGTATGTGATGTATTGTGTATATTCATAGATTTAAAGACGATTTGCCAGAATTGCAAGTTCCTTACCATGGTGAGATGCTGAGTGTTTCCATTGTACAGTATTTTCAAAATTCAACACCAAGTCCAGAGTCTTTTTTCAGATCTCTCTCTCTCTCTCTCTGTCTCTGTCTCTCTGTCTTTCTCTCTGTCTCTGTCTGTCTCTCTCTCTGTCTCTCTGTCTCTTTCTATCTATCTTTGGGGAAAATATGGATAAAAAACAATTACCTTGCCTCCTTCAGTTTACATTTGTTATGGTTTAGAAATATTTATTCATCAAACCAGGGAAGAAGTCTGAAACTTCTAACTCTAAGTCAAACTTAGAGTTAGAAAAAAGCCACTTGATTGAAAACATGAACAACTCTGTAGCTTTGGAAGTGGAAGTTGACCTACTCATATATATGCCCTGATGATTATGTTCCATACTTGAGTGCCCTTTATGCACATGCCCTCTATGTAAGTGTTTGGCATTTAAAGCCCTTCCCTGCATAGTCCCCTCCTACCTATCTAATCTTCTTATTACTTACTCCCAGAAAATACACTTTAATGCAGTAACACCAGCTCCTGGTTGTTCTATAAACAAGACCTTCCATCCTTTGTCTCTGGGAATTTTCACTGGTGTTCCCCATGCCAGGGATGCTCTCCCTCCTTAACTCCACCTATTGGCTTCCCTGGTTTCCTTTAAGTCCTGGATAAATCTCATTTTTTATATCGAGTCTTTCCCAATCCCTCTTAATTCTCGTGCCTTCTCTCTGGCAATGATTTCCTCTTCATCCTGTGTAGAGATTGCTTTGCATACATTTGTTTCTGTGTCATATTTTCCTTTAGATTATAAGCTCCTAGAAAGCAAGAACTGTCTTTTGCACATTTTTGTACCCCTAGTACAGTGCCTGGATCAAAGTGGGCTCTTAATAAATAGTGATTGATTGATTGATTTTCCCTGGCCATAAGGACTACAGATATGTTACACTGTATGCATTTTCCTTGACTACACACGGTCCCCTTCTTTGTATGGCTCATATGTTCTTTGGCAGTGAAGTAATCTGTATGAAAGTGCACCCTTTGTGCACGTGGGGGAATTTTTCTCTTGCTACTTTATTTGTTGTGCTGTTTGATCAAATATCTTTTGTTTGAACTACGATGTCCTTTGACTAGTAAAAGTAAATACATCTTTTGGTGCTTCTCATCTATGGTTTTGAATAGATATGAATCTACCATATTTAACTTGGAGTAACTCTTATGGGGGTCCAAGATGCAAGTGGAAGGTTTCCTACGTCTGTATACATAATAGATGATTAATAAATATTTGTTGAATTTAAATGAATTGTACAGCTGCATATCAAAGTAATTGAGCATGTGCTAGTTAGTGCATTCTTCTATTAGATGTATGTGCACATGTGTTTATTTCTGTGTATAAAGTCATCTGTGGAAAGATCAAATAAATAGGTTAATAATCCATCAAAGAGAATTGCAATGATAAAGGAAGTTTTCTCTTTAGGAGTTTCCTAAATTGATATAATCACAGATCTGAAGAAGAAAGACAGAGAGAAACAGACAGAAAGGAAGGAATTAAAGAAAGAAGAAAGCAAAGGAGGAAGAGAAAGAGAAAATGAAATAAAGAAAAAACAGAAAGGAAGAAAAAGAAAGAAAAAAGAAAGGAGGAAAAGAATCATTTAGTTCTTCTCTGTCCTTTCGGGTCTTGATCAATTAACCTTTCTTACTTCCTCCATGATTTCCTTCCTAATCAGAGTAAAAGGGGAAAAACATAAATATGTCTATTGAGCCTACTATGTGCCAGGAACTATGCTAAGTGCTTTTTACAAATATTATTCTATTTGATTCTTACTACAACCCTGAGTAGGTGCTATTATTATCCCCACTTTTCAGATGAGGAAACTAAGGCAGGCAGAGGTTAAGACTTGCCCATGGTCATAGAGCTAAGTAAGTATCTGTAGTCAGATTTGAATTCAGGTCTCCCTGACTTCAAGCCTACCTTTCCACTATCCACTGCATCTGAAATCATTTTTTCTTATCTTTGACTAGCCATACCAACACTCCTCCCCAACACTCTCTCTGTATTTTCACATTCAAACTTGTGTTGTTATTACTTATGTTCCTATGAGCCGTATCTCTCATACTGGACCATAACGTCTCTGAGGGCAGAGATGGAGTCAGTCTTCCCTGCATTCCTCCAAAGCAGTTAGCACAGTGCCTCCCGTATTATAGGTATTCTGTAAGTATTTGGATGGTAGAAAATGATACAGATGAAGGGTTCCCTGAGTAAGGGGACAATGAGAAATTTTCCTGATGAGGGATTCCTTTAGTTTTAAAATTGAATCTTTATTTTATTCCAATAACAGAGAGTTTCCTTTAGCATTGCTTGTGTCTAATTATATTAAGAAAGATTTGGGGTTATGAGTAAGGGAAGGCATAAAATGACTTAATTGGATTAGAGAGAAACGGAGAATTTATGAGGAAGAATTGCCCGGATCTCATTTATATCTCAGGGGTTAGGACTGTTTGTTGGTTAAGTAGTTTTGGGTCTAGAGGTAGATGTAGGTCAGAATGTCAGAATTGTCTATTGTATCTGTTTCTGCTGAAGGGTCATTCTGTATACAAGCCTGAATCTTAGCTTTGCTTTTAGTCAAAATAGGAGATTTGCTGACCAGCAGATTCCTTTTCTCTTCGATTATGCAAAGTGTTGGCCAATGTTCTACTTGGATGGCTCTGGGAAAGCAATGGTGTGAACGGCAAGGAGGGGAAATAGCTTAATGGAAAGAAAATCTAATTCAGAAATAAAAATGTAAAATAACTCCATGTCCAATGGAGAACTCTGGGGATAGGATGGTATTGAGAGATTTCTTTTTTAAAAAATCATATTGGGGGACAGCTAGGTGTCTCAGTGGATTGAGAGCCAGGATTAGAGTTCTGAGGTCCTGAGTTCAAATTTGGCCCCAGACACTTCCTATCTGTGTGATGCTTGAAAAGCCATTTAACCCCCATTGCCTAGTCTTTACTGCTTTTCTGTTTTGGGACCAATACACAGTATTGATCTAAGATTGAAGGTAAGGGTTTACAAAAGTAAAAAATTAAATCAAATCAATAAACATTTATTTAGAATTTATCCTGCATAACAATATTCTATTAGTGATGCCATAAGAAAATATGAATGAAAAATATTTATAGCAGCTCTTTTTGTGGTGGCAAAGAATTGGAAATTGAGGGGATGCCCATCCGTTGGGGAATGGCTGAACAAACTGTGGTACATGTTGGTGATGGAATACTAATGTGCTATAAGAAATGAGAAGCAGGATGCTTTCAGAAAAAGCTGGAAAGATCTGCAGGAACTGATGCAGAGTGAAATAAGTAAAACTGGGGGAACACTGTACATGGTAACAGCAATACTGGATGATGATTATCTGTGAAAACTTGGCTACTCTCAGCAATGCAATGATCTGGGACAATCCTGAAAGACATGATGGGGAATGCTATTCACCTCCAGAGAAAGAACTGTTTTCTTTACATCAGTGTATTTATAGTTTTATTTTGGGGTTATGTGTCATTTTGCTCTTACAACAATGACCAATATGGAAGTGCATTTTGCATAAAAATAAAAACATTTTAAAATTTTAAAAAGAAAAGAAAATTTTAAAAAAGAACACATGAATGAACAAATGAATAAAAAACATTTATTACATAGGTACTATATGTCACTGCTAGTCTGCTAAGTGCTAGAATTACAAATATAGGCAATCAATCCCTATCCTTGATGAGCTAACATTCTAATAAGAGAAGAAAACATAGTCATATGGCTGCAACTTAAAGACTGACACAGCCAGCTAACACTAGAATCAAGAAGACTGAGTTCAAATCTGGCCTGAAATACATACAGCTGTGTGACCTTGAGCAAGTCACTTAACCTCTGCCTGCCTCATCTGTAAAATGGAGATAATAATAGGACTGTTGTAAAGGCAAATGGAGATATTTGGGAAATACTTCATAAACCCTAAGGCACAATCTAAATGGTAAGCTTTATTATCATCACCAACATTATTATTATTATTATTATTATTATTATTATTATTATTATTATCTTCAAAGAAGTGAAAATGTGGCTGACTCAAAGGGAAAAAAAGATGTAGGATGGATGGGTATGGGCTATAACATAGCAACAATAATGACTTAAACACACGTTCAGTTATAGAACAAGGGATCACATATGGCCAGAGTTATAGGTATTCAGATAACTTTATAAGATTGAGAGGAAGGTCTTCTCACCATCGAGTAGAGTGTTTGAGGAAGGGCATGGACAAAACCAAAACGATTAAGTGGCACTATAGAGCATAGAGTGCCAGGTTTGGAGAAAGGAAAACTCATTTTCTTGAGTTCAAATCTGGCCTCAGATGTATACTCTGTGACCCTGGGCAAGTCACTTAACCATGTTTGCCTCAGTTCCTTATTTGTAAAATGTGTTGAAGAAGGAAATGGCAAACCACAACAGTGATGAACACGGACAAAAATCACACAGATTGAGAAGGTGAGCATATGCTGTAATTCTCAATGACAGGAGCATCCCCATTGATCAGATAGCATAGTCACTAAAGCTTAAAATAGTCAGGAGAAGATTTTGTTACATTTTATCTAGTAAATGACCACTCTAACTGCCTTTTTAAGTTCTCAGGCATTTCAGTCATGTCTGACTCTTTGTGACCTCATTTGGTTGTGGTTCTTTTGTTTGTTTGTTTTTTTTTTTGGCAAAGATACTGGAGTGGTTTGCCATTTCCTTCTCCAGCTCATTTGACAGATGAAGAAACTGGGGCAAACAGGGTTAAATGACTCCCCCAGGGTCACTTAGCTAATAAGTATCTGACACTAGATTTGAATTCTTGAAGATGACTCTTCCTGACTCCAGGTCTACTAAGCCACCTAGCTGTCCAACCTTCTCTCTAATTCCGCCATTTCAGGGAATAATAGCCCATTCACCTCCAGGGCTAGTATAAAATGCTCTATGGAGATAGGGACTAATTTGTGAATTCACTTAAATAGGAAAATCCCAGGTGAGGAAACTATCTCTGCCAATGAAAGACCGCCAACTTACAGTCTTGGAGAGTTACCTGGGACACCAAGACGTTACAAGACTGACCAAGCATCACGAAGTATATGCCAGAAGCACAACTTGGACCTGTGTCTTCCCAGCTTGGACACCAACCCTCTAGCCATTTCCCTATTCCCTGCTGCCTCTCATAGGACATATGCAGGGAACAATAATAACAGAAATAATATAATAAATATAGTATATATAACAATAATAATAGAAATAATGGAATCATAATAATAGAAAAACTGATATTGAGTGAGCAGAAGAATAGAGACCTCAAGGAGTACGGGAAGAAGAAACACTGTAAGAATACACTAAGGAATAATTTTAAAGGGGAAAAAATCACCTCAGATTGTATAGAGTTTATCTCTTTTTCAAAGTACACTTATATACATTATCTCACTTGCTTGATCCTGATTACAATGTTACAGATGAGGTTGGCACGATTACTCACATTTTATAGATAGGGAGACAGGAGCTCAGAGGTGGTGATGATAATGGATCAAAGATTAGAATTTGGTTTTCTTAACTCCTAGTATAGCCAAGTACTGAGGAGTGAGAATGGTGACTCCTCTGGAATTGTCATAATGTTCAAACTGTTTTTGTTTTTGTTGGGGGGAATGGAGTTTATTGAGTTGTTCAGACTCTTCATGACCCCGTGGACCATAGCAGGACAATGCTATCCTTATGATTTTCTTGGCAAAGATGCTGAAGCTGTCTGCCATTTTTCCTTCTCCAGCTCATTTCATAGATGAGGAAACTGAGGCAAATAGAGAAAGTGGCATAGCTAGTTAAGTATCTGAGGCTGGATTTGAACTTATGAGGATGAGTCTTCTTGTCTCTGGGCTCAGTGCTCTATTCATTGTGCCACCTAGTTGCCTCCTGTTTTCAAATGGGCAATATTCAAAGTTATAATTATATAAATTTTGGTTAACTGGTTCCAATTCAATGGAAATTTGCCATGTGAGTTCAAATACCATCCCAACTTCAGTGGAGTACTGTGGAGATCAAAATATTTATGAATACTTTATTAGTAATAAACTAACAGAGACCTAACTAAAAGGTTACTAACCAGCCCGCTCCTAGGAACAAAAGAGAAAGAGGGAGGCCTTACAGCCAAATATAAAACAATAACGTGACCACGCAAATGTGTAGGTGCAGGAGAGCTTAGAGGGAATTTTGGGAAAACTAATTAAGGGGGATGAAGTCCAAGGTTCAAAATCTTCATTTATATAGTACTCATTTTTTGGTGCTAATCAGGACCTAATTGTAGAAGACTTTCTCCTTTATGTCACTTGA
Organism: Gracilinanus agilis; assembly: GCF_016433145.1. NCBI lineage: Eukaryota > Metazoa > Chordata > Mammalia > Didelphimorphia > Didelphidae > Gracilinanus > Gracilinanus agilis. The sequence goes on along the minus strand of NC_058131.1, from coordinate 561,918,923 downwards.
CTTCTGAAGTTTTTCTTCTTTTTGTATAAAGTTAAAAGATTGGTTTTGATGACCTCTAAGGTTCCTTTCAAGCTGTATTTCAAGTTAGGTTAGTCTAACTTTTACCTGGTTAGGACCGCAGGATCATAGATTTAGAACTAGAAGAGAATAGATAGAAGCTGTCCAAGGTAGCAGAATCAGAATTTGAACAAAGGCCTTTTGACTTCAAATCTGACTCTGTAGTTAGATTTAGAAGATTTAGAAAATCTTTTTCTATAGAATCCCCAGCAATTGGTTATTCATCCTCTTTTTGAAGACCAAACTTCTCCCCAGTGAGGCCTTTTTTTTTTTATTGATGTAATCATCAAATTACATTCCACTGCACAAAGAATTTTTAAAAGAGGATTGTTAAAACAGATATGAAACCACAACTTGAGTTCAAATGAAACCTCAGGCACTTACTAGTTATAAATGTATGACCCTGGGCAAGTCACTTATCCTCTGATTACCTCAGTTTCCTCAACTGTAAAATAGAGATAATACCTACCTATTTCACAGTGTTGTGAAGATAAAATAATTCTTGTAAAGTGCTTTGCAAGCCTTAAATTATGTAGATGCTATCATCATCATCATCATCATCATTATGCTATGTTTTTAAAAAGTTATAAAAATTTAGCAAGATATTAGTAAAATGGCCCTCAGAGATATGTTGGCAAATGTTTAATAACCAGCTTCCCAAAAGAAAAAAAAGGAAATATGATAGACTTTTAAGTGTAATTTGTATTATTAACATTTGCTCTATCACTTTTTGTAGATCTTCCATGTCTGAGGTATAAAGAGGCACAGTGACAATTTAACAATCTGCTTGCTCTCTTTAGAATTTCAGCTGGCTCGTATGCAGAATTGCCCTGTTTATGTCTCTTGCTGAACTTTTTTGTTTGCTTCTGCGTATTTTTTTTTATTGATGCTCCTCTCTATGCAAATTTCTTTTTAAAGAAATTTATGGTTTACAGAGTTCTAAAATAATGCTTTTGGAGGTCAGGAGTGAATTCCTGAGAAAATGATAGTGAAGTTCCCTCTTTTACTATTGAGATGCACCCATTTCTCCTAATCAAGTCTTCACACAGCTTGGATTCCCCTATCTTGACTATAATCAATTTATGTAGGAAGTGATAGGAACCTGAGTTAATTTATATATTGAAATTCCTATTTCACTTGTAGTCAGTTCATATATTAAGTCATCTTTACCCACTGGCTTTCATTATAACTTTGGAAATGTGTTCCTATCTTTTCACAAGTCCCTCATCCAGGGTAGGGAGGGAATAAATGTAAATTCATTTTAAGAATAGTATTCATGAGTAGCCATTAGCATAGGTGTTATTTAAAAAATTTTGAGCTTTAACTTCAAATCAAATGGGCATTTCCATATATACAGGATACAAAAGAAAAAAATGATAGTATACGAAATGAATACTCGCTATTATTTGTTTGCTTTTCTTTTTACATATATAAATTCAGGATTTAACTTTCAAAGCTTTCCAGGTTGTCTATCATTTTTTCTGACCTTCCTTCTATTCTGCGTTGTGCATTTTTAAAAGATGACCTCTTTTCTTTCTTCCTTTTTTTTTGAGAGGAGAGGCTATCCTCCATCTAGCTCCTTTCTCTCTCCTAGCTACCCTTATTTTAAAAAAGAAAGAAAGAAAATGCTTACAACAAATATATATGGTCAAGTAAATCAAGCTCCTACATTAGCTATGTCTGAAAATGGATGTCTTAGGATGCACCTAAGAGTCCATTAGCTATCTTTAAGAAGTTGGGTAATATAGCATAGGTGTTTTTAGGTCTTTCCAACTTATTGTGACAAACCACTCCAGTATCTTTAGCGAGAAAACCCCCCAAAAGGGTCACGAAGAATTGGACAACATTGAAATGACTAAACAACAACAACAACATGTTGTTTAGAGAGATTTTTTTTCCTTCCCCATCAGGAACACTATCATTATTTGCAAAGAACAGAAGCTGAAAAAAAAAACCTACTCAAAGTGACTTCTAGTAATTGGAATGAAATATTTGAAATAAATAGTACCCTACTCCTCTCAAAAAGAGCCTCTTTTGTGTGTGTGTGTGTGTGTGTGTGCAGGGCCCTGGGCTTGAAGATAACTAAAACCACTGAAGCGAAGACATTGACCTTGCTATCAAAGAGTTTATGACCTATAATTAAATCTAATTCCAGTTGATTTGGCAAATAGCAGCTATAACAATTATAGGAACCTTATTGTCCCAGAAGAGAGAGACCACTTTTTAAGGCTCATGTTTTGTTGACTTTGTATCCCAATGGCTTTCTAAATGGGAAAAGCATATTACATAGAGCTGACCCAAGTAAGATGGCATTGTCTGATGCAGGGGAAAGGTTTACAATGGAGTCTGTCAGCCTAGAAGTTCCACTGAATTCTAAATCGATTCTGCCTGAAACTAGACAGGTCCATTCCAACCTATTATTCCATCCAAGGATCTGGAATGTTATTGCAGAGATGAGGGGAAATAGAAAATCAATGATGAAACATACTCTGCTCCTTTTGGTAGTCAAGCAGGGTATTGAGGATACAGAATTCTGTATATACCTTCAAATGCTACTATGCCTGCCTATTGGTTTTGTCAATTTCTTTTTCTTTGTTAAAAGAGAGAATTAAAAGGGAAAGGGAGGGTGAAGAAGGGGAACTATCAAGAAATGAATGGTGTAAAAAAAGGCATCAATAAAACTTTAAAATATATAGGGAGAGGACATAATGTTATGTGAACATATGTAGCATGGAGACATTTTTGGGAAGTTGCAGGTATATTTCTAGGAGGAGGTTTTGAAAACAGTGAGGGGAAGAAGGTGTTTGGCAGAGGGTAAAAAATAGAGTGGCATTTTATGAATTTTGAGATTTCCTTTTTCTTGCTGCTGAATTTGGAGCAAGGGTGCTGAAAGAACAGCACTGATTTAGCTTCAAATTTCATCTTGATTGCTAAATCCTGGTTTGGGAATCAGTGAGGTGATGCCCTTCCATCCTAGGTGACATCACCCTTGCACATGGGAATAGGATTGGTAGATTCCTGATCTCAGCTTTTTGGTGTGGATCGGATAACCTTGGGATACGTACAATTCTTTTGTGTTCACCCTTGGTAAATCCTTCCACATCAATTCCCATTTCCATAAGTGGTTAATATAGCTCTTGCCTGAAGATGTTGGACTCAGCTTTTGCCATTGAGGAAGAGAGGGGATCTATCATGAAAGGATGGTTGAAAGTTTCAAAGGTAGCAGAGAGGTCAAGGTGGCTAAAACTTGAAGCCAATAGATTTGGACATTAAGAGAGCATTGATAACTTTGGAAAGAGTACTTTCAGTTTATGGATGAAGTTGTAAACCATATTGCAGAGGGTATGGATGAGAATGAGAGGAGAGGATGTAATGGCACCAAATATGGACAGTTTTTCTGAGGAATTTGGCTGAGAAAGGGAGGAAAAGTAAAGGATATAGCTTAAAGGGCTGTGGGATCTAATGAGTATTTTTAAAAGGAAAGTGACTAAAATTTGTAGGAAGTGAGTTAGAAACAAGTTGATAGGGAGAAGTAGAAGATTAAAGAAAGAGAGAGAAGAAAAAGGACTGCTTTTATACAATGAGTGCCCAGTTAAAATTAGATAGAATTAAAAAATATATAATATATAATACATTATATATAATTAATGTATAATAAATATAATATAATATAAATTAGATATAAAATTGAATTTATATTGAACCTAGTTTACAGTTCTGACTAGAAGTAGTAGTAGAAGTAGAAGCAGAAGACTTAGATGGTGGGAATCATCTGGGATCAGGGTTTGGTAAAGCATGACTAGTAAGTAATAGGATAAGGGAACAAGGAATTCAAGAGAAAAGGATAGTGTAGAGTAGATTTGGTTTACTAAAAAGGATTGAGATTGAAAAAGAAGAGGGTAAACATAGCAAAGTTGACAATCTGCTAAAAAACTGAGGGGTGAAAAGATTGTGGGTTGTGGCAAAAATGAAGAATAGGTTTAGGAGAAAGGAAACAAAGGGAGATGTGGAACTGATAGAAGATTATGGTGGTATAAAGAAATTTGGCAGTGTTTGATCTTGGAAGTAGAATCCTTGTGGTTGATGGCAAAATTATGGATATGACCATCTTTGTATGTAATCATTATAGACAGCAGGAGGAGAAGTGCCTCATGGGAGCTGGACAGATTAAGGAATGGGGAGATTAGGATTATTTGAGAAAACATTGACAGATATGCTGATATCTCTTATTATGAGAGAAGAGTTGAGTTGGAGGGGGAATTGTGAGCTGTGCAATAAACTCATTGAAAAAGGAGAACTCTCTGGGAACTGGTAGATACAAGAATCTGAATTGGATATATTAATCCAATTGGATTGGATTCCTTAGAGTAAATCTTAGTGGAGAAGTTATTGGGTGATGGTAGTAGAGGGAAAATATGATAGTGCCAAAATGGAATCAGAATAATAAGAAATTTGGAATCAGTCTCCAGGATTAGTGTACATATGTGTTTGTGTGTGTATGTGTGCATGGTAATATGAGAGACAATGTTACCAACACTGGAAAGGAAGACTAGATTTGAAGTGTCATCTAGGAGGGGTTAGTCTCAGTGAAAGTCAGAAGATAAAATGAGCAAGAGAGGAAGAGATCTAAAATGAAGAGAAATTTATTAATTATATATAGAATGGGATTTCCAGAGGGTACAGTAGGAATTGGGGCTGGCAGAAATGGAGTGGGACACTGAGGGGTTAGAGTTGTGGTGAAGAGATGGTGGCAGGGGTTAGAGAATTAGAAAGGAAAGTTGTCTCTGTGGAAATCTAAGATTTATTATCATTGAGGGAGAGTAAGAATGGGGGAGACTGCACTAACTACTGGAGAATATAAGGCTTTCCATTGATGAAGGCAGTGAGTGGAATGTTCTTAGTATAGTGTGGTTTCCATGGTTGCTGTCCCAGTCTGATATCCTGAGTCCCCCAAAAGGAGCAGCATGGGGTGTGTGGTGTGGACCAGCTGGCCTATGTCCTCACAGCAGAAGTTCTAGCAGTATTTATTTGACTCAATTTCTGGGAGTGGGAAGGAATTAGATCAAACACTATTCAAGGATAAATAATAAGCGTAACTGTAAGAACTACAAAAAGTTGTGCCTATACTAAATTGTCCCTTCAATAACTTCCTCCCCCTCATTAAGAATCATAGAATCACAAAATCTCAAGAGTTGAGACTTGAGGCTCCCAAATACATGCAATACAGGTAATCACCTCTATAATATCCTCAAAAGTAGGAACCCAGCCTTCCCTGGAAGATCTTTAATCTTTAAAAGAGAAACCCAATACTTTGAGGCAGCCCATTTTGCTAGGAAATTTCCCCCTTCCCAGGAGACAATACTCTACTTCCCTCCCATCAGTCACTTTGTAGGCATACTTGGAAATGGATATATTAGGACAAATCTAACCTTTCTCTATCACACCCCTCTCCCTTACTCTATTGTCTTGCTAGAAGGTCTCACCTTAATATATTATTAGGGTTGATCTACTCCATTTTTCATCAGCTGCTCTGCTTGACTTAGATTCTACTGAATGCCATGCCCCACTCTCAGATAAGTTGATTGCTTGAAATCTCATCACCTTGAGCATAGACTCACCCTCAGTTACCTCTCCCCTATGATTGGATGATTGGAGTACTGAACACTAAACTCTTTCCAGAGCCATCTTTGATACAGAGCTCACAAATTTCCAAGGAACTCGACTTTCTTTTCTTTCCTTTTTTCCTCTTCTTTTCTTTTCTTTTTCCCAAAGATATTTTATTTTCCCAATTACATGTAACAATTTTCAACATATGTTTTCTGAAATTATAAGATCCAAATTGACTCCCTTCCTCCCTTCCTTCCCTCATCTCAGACATGATATGCAATTTGATCTGGATTATACGTGTATTATCATGCAAAAAATACTTCCTTATCGGTCATTGTTGGAAGAGAATACTCATATACAACCACCCCCCCACCCATATAACCATAAATAAACTAATGCGAAAGATAGTATGCTTTGATCCCCATCTGACTCTAACAGTTCTGAACTATTCTGAAGGACTTCTGACAAAAAATGCTATCCAACTCTGCAGAAAGAACTGTTGGAATTTTTCTTTTTTAAAAGACTTAGCCTTCTAATTTAGTATTCTGTTTATACTAAGTATCTGTTCTGAGACAGAAGAGTGGTAAGGACTAGGCAATTAGTGTTAAATGACTTGTCCAGGGTCATATAGCTAGGTAGTGTGTGAGGCCAAATTTGGAGCCAGGACCTCTAAATCTGGCTCTCTATCCACAGCTCCAGGGACTCAAATTTCTATAACAAATTCTGTCTTGTAATCTGAGTAATGCTATTCCCCTTGCCCACCCTGTTTAGTTTTCTTTTATAAATTGTTTCCCCCAAGAGATAATAAGCTCCTGGAAGGCTGGGAATTCTCTTTTTCTAATCTGTATCCCCAGTGTTTAGCAAGTGCATGGCACACAGTAGGCACTTAATAAATGTTTAATGAATCAAATTAATCTGGTATATGTGTCTAGAAACTTCTAGCTAAGTATTTTGTTTATCTACATATTTTTACACTCAGAAGTTTTTATTTTTATATGACTTTTGCTTATAGATGCAGCTGGACAACTTCAATGTTTTTTTAAAGACCTTCAAGGTAATGATTTGCCAAGGGCCCCAGGCTGCATTTGTTTCTCTCTTCTTCTCCCAGCACCTCCAGTTTCCACCCTAATCTTGCCATTCTGCAGCTACCAGAATGCATAGAACAGCTTCCAGGAACAAAAAAAGAAAAACAAACAGAAATCTTAGGCAGCCATTTAGGCATCTTTTGAAATGCTAATTGGTAGCTCCACATGGCTGTAAGCAAGGAACTCTATTCAATTAAGGATCCAGGTGATAAAGTAACCTTGATTTGACCTCTAAGAAGAAAAAACTTGGGAGGAAATAGAACCCAGCAAAAGACAGATGCTTCTTTAAGAAATCACATTTATTTTTATTTAAATGGACAACTAAGGAGACCAACCACCTTACTCTTACCTTTATAACTGAGAAAATCCAACATTTTCTATGCCAAATTTTTAAGAGACAGCTCTGCTCTTGTAACTTATATGACCTTGGACAAAACTTGTTGGGCCTCAGTTTCCTCATCTGTAAAATGAGAAGGTTGGACTAACCGGAAGGTTCCTACCTTATTCTTTAACCTTAGAGATTCACTAGTTCTTAAGTGAGGGAATAAAGTGGGGAAATGACTGAAAGGAGGCAGTTAAGGTGGTGCAGGGTCAGAAAGACATGAGTAGCTGGAGTGAGATTTCAGTAAAAGGAAGGGGAAGCAATCTCCCTTTTCTACCATTTATGTTGATGGGGGAAAAGAGTCTGAGAGACACATAGTTACATCCTTGGAGTTGGAGAGAAGCAGGAAGGTCCTGGATTGGGATCTGGGGAACTAACTGTAAATTGGCTTGGTAAATGGGTTTGGCTGATAAGACCACTGTGGTGCCTGGGAAGCAAGCGATAGGTTTGGGACCAAAGTCTCCTTTCCCCCAATCCCTATTGAGACCAATGGCTCCCCTTCCCCTGTACTTGCTGGAACTCCAGAACAAAGCAAGGGGTTCCACTTCATGGTGCACTGTTACTTCTCATGCTGGGACCTGACCAATCCGTGATGGATTGATGTTCTGGACTTATACTGTCTGTACCACACTAAGAACTATACAAGCCTAGGAGCCAAAACCCCCCACCTCCAAAGCCAATCCCCTTAGGGCTATCCAATCATCTGGACACAAGTACTCCACTTTGACCAATAGGGCCAATCCAGGTTACCTCATCCCAGACTACCACTCTATAAAAGATTGCCCCCTTCTACACCCAGGTGGAGACACTTAACCATCTACTGGTTATGTGCTTTCCCCCCCCCTCTTCTTTCCTCTCCTTACCCCAAATCCTTTCCCCACAATAAAGCCTTGCAGCATTACTCAGTCTCTCTGTCTCATTTGACTCAGGTCTGACAGCAAGTGGCTCACAAGACAGAGTACAACCCAAAATGGGAAGCAGTCCAGAAAAAGTAAAGCAAGTAAGTTTTATTAAGGAGAAATACAATATATGAGTCAGAGTGGAGAGAACTCCTGTCTGTTGAATGCATTGTTTTTTATAGGGTTCTTCTCATTATTTTAGAACAGTGATGGGCAAACTTTTTAAAGAGGGCGCCAAAGAAAAGGAAATGCTTACTTGTTAGTCTGTTTCTAAGGCAACTCTTTCAAAGTTTCATTGTATTGTATCCTTCTCATTGTATTTGTCAGATTAGGAATAATGTCCCAGGCTTCCCCCCCATCTGGCCCATGGGCTATAGTTTTCCCATCATTGCTCTATTAGGATCAGATATTATAGGGAACGAGTGGATGCTCTGGAACTGGTGTTTGTTCATGCTGAGGGAGTACCTGGAAAATGGATGGCTAGTTGATATTCAAATTTCTGGGGAAAAGGGACTGTCAGTCGTTACTTTGAATTGTGATCTAGGGGATTTGGGCTTCCCTAAATTTCTTGTTTAGTAGGGTTTGGGAAGATGCCAATTTGTCCCAATTGTAAAGCCCAGTGGTATGGGACTTTCTCCTCATTAGTAGAGATCAGAACAGGTCCTGCATGAGGAGCAGGACAGAGTTGATGAGAGGAGGGAGAACTTCAGGATTTTCAAGTTTCTTCATACTTTTTTTGAGTCACACTCTAAGGTCATTTCATCCATCTTTGAGAGAGAAGATGAATGAGGCCAAGCCCTCTTCAGGTTGATTAACGTAAAGACTCTGGGAAGATGGTGACATGAGAGGAGCTGGCAGTTTCCATTATATCACTATCCCCAGTTTGCAAGAGTCTTTAGGGGAACTTTCCCTTGGCTGATATCCAGGACCGTCACTCTTGATTGAAGTCTTAACTCCCTCCCTATGAGAGCTCCTTTATTCTGAATTGTCTGGTATACATTCTCAGATGGATACTTTTTCTGATTTGTGGTTTTGCTATGGACTTGGATAAATGGGTTTATTTGCTAATTGCCATACATATTCATTATGGAACTGGTATTAGGAGGGGAAGGGGTTAAAAGCTTGGGGACCTGCTTCTTCCATTAATGAAAGAGCAATCAGATGTTAGTGGGAACCAGAAAACCACACCCCCTAGACCAATAATATTTAAGAGAACAGAAAGATACCATTTTAGCCTGTTACTCTTTTGCTTTGAAGAGAGCAGAGTGGGCAAATTTTCAGCCTCTACCTGCCAGTAGGAATGAAAGTCTCCTTTGGAGTACAATAGGAAAAATGGCTAGAGATGTTTATTCTGCCTTGCTTCAAGTCAGAAGACATGCCATGCTGTATGTGGGGGATACCACTTTACCACATGGAGGGCCATATAGGGCCCCATCCAAGGAAATTTGTACATATTTTGTATTTAATTGCTGTGTGTATATATATTGTTCCCTCCAGTCTTCCTTTGAGGATAGAGTCTATTTGTTTTGTCTTTATAGGGTCTTGGGTCTGGTGTATAGTAGATGCTTAAAAATGCTTTGTTGAGTGGATGAATGAATGAAAGAAGCTGATATGTGTCTTCAAATATTGCAAATGTATAGTTGGAAAATCTTGAACCCCTGAAACTATATTATCCAAACTTCCTTTCTATATTATCCACAATTCCTTTTGCCTCTTGTATATGTGTGTGGTTACACAGTCTGTATATAGTTTGGGTTTGTTTTGCCACGCTCTCTCTCTTTCACGTGAATTGAGTGGTGATGAGTCTTTGTTGCCCTAGCTTTGTCTTCCACGTGAAGTGAGTGGGGAATGTTCTCTGTGTTCTCTAGATCTCTAGTTAAATATTAATAAATCTCTATAAATATTATACTTTTGGAGATATTAAATATTAATTTTAAAATTCACACAAAGATTATTACATAGATGAAGGATTAGATTGGTTTCACTTGGCCCCAGAAAACAGAAGGAAGAACAATGGATTGAAGCAATAGGAAAGTCAAATTTAGTTCAATATAAGCAAAAGCTTCCTAAATAATTAGAGCTGTCCAAAAGTAAAATAGGGTCCAGTAGGAGAAAGTGTCTTCCTCTAGTCCAAGAGGCAAGCTCTTCAAAGAAGGGGCATTAATGAGCTGAATGGATATTTAAAAACAAATAGAACTAAATTAGAATAAATTAAACGAACTAAAATAAGGACAAAAGAAGAGAATAAAAATTAGAGGGGAAATATATTGGAAACAGAAATTCCAATAGAAATGGTAAATAAAGCTAAAACTAGGTCCTTGGAAAGATCAATAAAATTGATTAACCCTTAGCTCAGATTATTAAAAAGAAAAGAGTAGAAAATCAAGTCAACACAAAGTAAGATGAAATCATAGCAAAGCCAGAAGAAATAAAAAATAATAATCAGAACATATGTACAGTATTATAGGCTAGCAAAAGAAATAGAGGAATACCTTCAAAAATAAATAATGCCTGAAGTATCAGAACAGTTCAAGATCAAATAATCCAGTCTCAGAAAGAGCCATGGATCTACTTGGAAAAGAAATACCAAAGGAAAAATCTCCTAGTCTTTATGGATTCGGAGGAGAATTCTATCAAACTTTTAGAGAAGTCAGAACCCATACTTCATAATTACTCTCAAAAATTGAGAAAGCACCCTACCAGAATCCTTTTTAAAAATAATTATTGTTCTAATACATAAGTCAAGGAAAGAGAAAACACAGAGAGAAAAACTATAGGCCAATATCACGATGGTTCAAAAATTTTAAATATAATTCTACCAAATACACTACTGTGATTCAATCAAAAAATCATTCATTACAACTAAGTGGGACTTCTATAGGGAATACAAGGATGTTTCAACATTAAACAGCAAAATCAATCATAGTAAAAACCCAAACATCCAAAATCATATAGATTATCTCAGTATAGAAAAAGAGTTTAGCAAAGTACAACTAAAAAATGTATATAATATAGACATAGAGGGACCCTCTAAAACAGTGATAGGCAAACTATGGCCCACAGGCCAGATGTGGCCCCCTGAAATGTTCTATCTGAAAGAGTTGCCTTAGAAACAGACTGAAAGATGAGCATTTCCTTCCTTTGGCCCCCTCTTTAAAAAGTTTGCCCATCACTGTTCTAAAATAATCATAAAATGCATCTAAAAACCAAAGCAAGCATCACATGCAATGGGGGTACACTGGAATTTTCCCAATAAATATGACTAGTTATGTAATCCTGTGCCAGTCACTTAAACTAATTTGCCTCGGTTTCCTCATCTGTAAAATGAGCTAGAAAAGGAATTGGCAAATGACTCCAGTTTCTTTGCCAAGAAAACCCCAAATGGGATTACAAAGAGTTGGACATGACTGAAATGACTGAGTAACAAAAACAATGTTACCTGGTTATGTGGGAAGCTCAAGGGGATACAAATACAAAAAAGTAAGATAGTATCTGACTTCTCGGAGTTTGAGTTCTAATGAGAAGACAATAGATAAAAAGGAGCTGGGAAGAGTATATGTGAGGATTTGCATGTCATGGAAATGGTTGAGAAGGGACATGGAAGCCGGGCTCTAGACTAGATGAGGTTACATTTCCATTATCAGAGACCAGCATCCCAGGGCCAGGGTCTGAGGCTCATGTGGGAGTGACATTAAGAGGAAGAGGAAGATGGCCAGAGTGCAATTGTAGAAATGGCTGGGAAGTAGCAGACTCCTATATTTTGGCATTCCAAATATATAATAATAAGAGACTTATTACATGCTGTCGTTCACTCTAGGATTCCCAATCTAATGTGGACTGAAGTACTAACCATTCAAGCTGAGTTGGCTACTTTAGGAAATGACCAAAATTCTTAGCCTAAAGTAGTGCTCAGTTATATTCCTAAAAATACCAAAATGATGCACAAAAGCCTGCCAGACCTAAATTCTCTTTGGGAAACAATAGACATCTGGAGTAAAGCTGTATTTGAAAGTCTAGAGAAATGTGTCACAGTAAAAGGACAGCACCCAGAACACCCACACACCCAGTCTTGTGTCCTGAAAGATCCAGAGATCTGAGTTTTTTGCATCTCACTTCTGACATAGTAGGGAGAAAAAGGAAATAAAAAAGTGACTCTCAATACTTAGGGAAGCCCCCTTGTCCCTCCCATCATACAGTGGTTGTCTTTGAATTTTCTGACTCCCCAGCAGAACAGGACTCAATTCCTATGAGATTATAAATATAAACTCTTTGAGGGTAGAGTTTATATCTGTCATGGAATAGGATCATGCATGGGGAATATGGAAATAGGGATTGCATGAAAGCTTTGGTATAACCCAAGTCAGACTATTTAACCTCTTGGGAAGGCAAGGGAAAGGAGGGAGGGAGAGAATCTGAATCATATAATGTCAGATAAGAATAATAATTGATATTTGTCAAGAAGGGCTTTCACCTAAAGAGACAACCAGCAGAGTGCATAAGGGACCAAATAGGAGTCAGAAGGACCTGGGTTCAAAATCTGTCTCTGTTACCTGTTTTTCACCCTGGGTATATATTTATTAATATATAATATATTTATTTAGAGACAGTTAAATGGCTCAGTAGAATAGAATTAGTTATCAGCTTGCTGTGTTGACCTTAAGCAAATCATTTAACCTCTGTTTGCTTAATCAGAAATGAGGTCCTTTAGTGGATAAAACACTAGACTTGAAGTCGTGAAGGTCTGAGTTCAAATCTGACCACAGACTCTAGCTATGCAATCATGGGCAAGATGCTTAACCCTTTTTGCCTCCGTTTCCTTATCTGTAAAATAAGCTGGAGAAGGAAATCACAAACCACTCTAGTAATTTTGCCAAGAAAATTCCACATGAGATCATGAAAAGTCAGACATGACTGAACAACCAAAATACACTTAATCCTTCTGTGCCTTGATTTCTTTATCTGCAAAAGGAGGAGGATGGAGTTATACCCTCCATCTCTTTTCCATCTTTAAATCTACAATGCTAAGATCTAAGAATCTTGGAAAACATACAGTCAACTTGAGTGAATGAAATCTCGCTGTATTCTTGTGACTAAAGCTAGGTTCAGAATCGGTGGTGCAGTATAAAATTTGTGGGCTTAGATTGGAATCCTGGAGCTGCTATGCACTTCCTAAGTGATTTGGGGGCCCATTTGTGAAACCCATCTAAGCCTCAGTTTCCTCATCTGTAAAATGAAAGGGTTGGACTTGATCATCTTTAAGGCTGCTGTTGTCATTCATCCTTTATTTTCCAAGAAGACCAGTGACATCAGGTGTGATGTCTTAACTTGCACATAAATTGAATTTAAGTGAGGCAGAGTGGTATAGGATTGTCTCTTTCTCTTGAAAATCCTATGATAACAAGACTCATAGCAAGTACTAAATAAAGCAAATAAGTTTGTCCCACTAGCCTAGTACCAGAATAAAGAATGTTACGTCCAGGTGTTTTGCAGAAAGCCAACAGACACCATTAACTGACGGATAAATAGGATGTGTTGATTTTAGATGCTTTATCTTCATATAAACTAGGGAGAGAAGTGCCAAAGCCAAAGCCAAATTCCCAGAACAACTTCTGGACAGCATCATCTCTAGTCTACTCCACTTTCCAAGTACTGCCATTTGGAGATACATTGTCTAAGATTTTTAAAAAAGAAATTTAACTTTTTTTTCAATGTACACAAATCTATTTTTCTATCCTTCTCACTTCTTGTCCCCACTGGGGGAAAAAAGAGTGAAAAACAAAACTTTTGTAACAAATATGCATAGTGAAGCAAAATAGATGCCCACATTGATCATGTCTCTGAAGTACACATCTCAGTTTGCACTCCAAGTCTGTCGCCTCTCTTTCTGGAAGTGGGTAACATGTTTCATAACAGGGACTGTGGAATCAGGGTTGCTTACTGTGTTGATTAGAGTTCTAAAATTCTCTAAGTCTGTGGTTCTAATTTGGAACAATAACAAAAAGCTCTTAGTGACTCAGCGAATTGAACATCTGAGTTCAAATCTGGACTCAAACACATTAGCTGTGTGTCCCTCAGCAGGTCACTTAACTGCTATTTGTCTCAGTTCTCTCTTTTTTAAAATGGGGATAACTGGGGGCAGCTGGGTGGCTCAGTGGTTTGAGAACCAGATCTAGAGATGGGAGGTCGTAGGTTCAAATCTGGCTTCAGACACTTCCTATCTGTGTGATCCTGGGCAAGTCACTTGATCCCTATTGCCTAGCCCTTACCTCTCTTCTGCCTTGGAACCAATACACAATATTGATTCTAAAGTGGAAGATAAGGGTTCAAAAAAATAAAAAATAAAATGGGGATAACAATAGTACCCACTTCTAGGGCAATTGTGAGAGTTAAATAGATAGTAATTATAAAGCACTTAGTACAACACCTTGCCCATAACAAGCACTATAGAAATGAAAGCTGTCATTAATTTGGGGTGCAATGGATAGAGTGCTGAGCCTGGAGTCAGGAAGACTCATTTTTCTGAGTCCATATCTAGACTGCGATACTAGCTCTGTCACTGGGCAAGTGACAACCATTTTTGCTTCTTATCTGTGAAAAAGAGCTGGAGAAGGAAATGGCAAACCATTTCAACATCTTTGCCAAGAAAACCCCAAATGGCATCACAAAGAGTCAGACACGACTGAAATGGTTGAACAACGTTATCCTTTTTATAAGCCCTCCGAGAAGAAAAGAAAATGTCCATTGGTTTGGGGCTGATTCACCTTTTGAGTAAACCCTGTCCTGTGGGGTTGTAGTAATTAGATAGGCCTGCTCAGGCCCCAAAAGGAGTAGCGAGAGCATTGGCAATGATTCAGAAAGGCTGTCCATGTAACCCAAATTGCCAGGAAAATTCCATTTTCTAATTTGACTTGTTCCAATGCAGGAGGGACCAGAAAAGAACTTGAAAGCCTCCGTAGACCTGGCCCACAAATGTCAGAAAGAGTCTCACTTCTGTTAAGTAATAGGAGCTAATGGGTCTCCCTTTCCATGGAAGCTTGAACACAAGGAAATGACCTTAAATTTTAGCAAGTGAAATTTATTAAGTTGGATGTTTTAGCTGACAAATGGGGATCAGTGTCAAAAAAAGATTGAGGAGTCTGTCCCTGGGGATATTAAAGAAATAGAGTAACTTCATATACAGTTTTCAAATTATTTAGGGATGAAACTTCTCTCGAGGCCACAAGATGTGGCTAGATCTATCATTTTCTAGCTTCTTGTTCCATCCTTGTGGGCTCAGATACTTCTCTCCATTCTGTTTCCTATCTCAGAAAAGGAAAAGAATAACCTGCCTGCAAAAGGAACAGAATTTCCTATGGAAAGATTCCTACTAACAAAAACTGAAAGGAATTAGAAAGGAAAGGCAGAAAATATCGAATTTCTTTTAGGCTTGCTCTAATTTCTTTCAGTCTTTGGCACATGAGTGGTATTTATCAGGACTACAAGAAAGAAAATCATGTCTTGGAAGGTTTTAAACCAAGGGCCAGGACTGTCTGAATTTAGCTTGGGTTTTCTGGGCTTCTATGAGGTCTTAGTCTATGCAGTCAGGAATGGATGGACACAAAAGATGGGCTTGACCAAGGAAATTGGCCTTTTTTTTTCTTAACCCTCACCTTCAGTCTTAGAGTCAATACTGTGTATTGCTCCAAGGCAGAAGAGTGGTAAGGGTAGGCAATGGGGGTTAAGTGACCTGCCCAGAGTCACACAGCTGGGAAGTTTCTGAGGACAGATTTGAACCTAAGACCTCCCATCTCTAGGCCTGACTCTCAATCCACTGAGCTACCCAGCTGCCCAGGGAATTGGCTTTTAATAGAGAGAAGATGGGAGACTGAAGACTCATCAAAAGCCAGTCATCTCTTATTAGTGTGATTTTTGTTGAGTTTGTGGTTTCCTGACAGTAGTTTTATGTGGGATATCCCCGCTGACTTGGACTTCGATGCTCTTGAAGAACTTATTGCCATTTGCAGGTGTGGAGATTTCATTGTGCAGTTCCATTTCTAGATCATTTATACAAATGTTAAGCAAATGCAAAATTTAGCACTTACTCCTGCAAGTGCTTCCCTTTTCCTGGCTACAGAGGTTTGTTTCTGCATATCCTTTCTTTCTTGTATTATGATATGATATGTTATGTTATGATATGATATTCCTATTCCACTGTGATTCAATTTTGTAAAAAGTTTTTGTCTTGGAACTTCATTAGGCTTCTTGATAATTCATTTGGATTTAAATCTGGCCTTAGACATGTCCTAGCTTTGTGACGCTGGGCAAGTTACTTAACTTCTGTCTGCCTTAGTTTCCTCATCTGAAAAAAGGGATAATAAGGAATCAAATGTGATACTTTAAAAAAAATCTCTACCTTCTGAATCTATTCTAAGGCAGAAGAATGGTAAAGACTAGGTAGTTGGGGCTTAGTGACTTGCCCACACAGCTAGGAGGTATCTGAGGTCAGAATGAATCCTAATCCTTCCAATTCCAGGCCCGGTACTCTATCCACTGTGCCACCTAACTGTCCCAATTTGTAAGGCTCCTGGTACATAGTAAGTGCTATGTGACTGTTTGCTATTATTATTAGAAGGAAATCCCGAATGTCTGAAGAAGGCCTCATTTTTTAACGAAGGGGAAAGGATACAAGGACTCTTCCCCTGCTCCCCAAAATAATCCATCTCTGAAACTTGGGTGGAACTATTTTGCCCTCTATGCTATCCAGACACTTGAATGCCACACACAATCTGAAATGATTGTTATTTCATGTAAAACCCAGAAGATATGATTGAGTTTCTGTAACCAATTCTAATCAATTATGATAAATAAAAAAATGACACAAAGTATTCTATTCCTTTTCCACTTAATTAATCAGGTTGAAGGAACCTATTTAATTCCTTTGATTGATTGATTCATTAAAGATGTCTAGACCTTATTCATATCTAGTTCATACCTTTGATTGATTCCTCTGAAAAAGTTAGGCTTTCTGAATTTATTGAGGGCAGGGTTTAGCACCTCCCCTCTTATATACTTATATATAAATACATTTCAATATTCTGATAATTTCACACTGGACTCAAGACTGGAATTGCTTATATTTATGCATAATGACAATGGTGTAATATAGAGCTTAAGGAAGTCAATGCTGAAAGAATTCCTCAATTTTTAAAGGTAAAGAAATGGAAGGGACCTTATAAATCTAGAATATGTATATTTCTATACTTAATTTTCTTTTGTCTTTTGCTTTCATTTAATAATTTGTTCTGTACCTTTGCCATAGACTTGTTTCTTCTAAAAACAAATTGAGTTCTAAGATTCTAATTCTTAATAATAATGAACTAGAAAAAACTAAAGCTAAATTCAGAAACAACCAATTACCACTTGATGGGAATGGAGCATGACTACACTGTAAGCCAGTGGGGTTTGACATGTATTTCTGAATTACATAAACTTCTTAAGAATTGTGTATAAAATGCAATGTTTATTTCTTTGTAGAGGTAGGGAGCTATGGAGTTGGAACACTACAAACATTATCAGGCATGCTTAATCATAAGATCATAGATTTAAAAAGGACTTTAGAGGACATCTAGTTCAGTCCTTTCATTTTACCAATGAGGAAACTGAGGCCCATGGAGGAGAGTGACTTGTCCAAGGTCATATGTGCAGTAAGCATTAGATATAAGATTTGAAGTCATAGGATTAAAAGATAGTAGCTCTAGAACTTAGATGGACCTTAGAAGCCTTAGTCCTACTCTCTCATTTTATAGTTGAGAAAGTCAAGGGACTTGCCTAGAGATATAAAATATGTGTGTGTGTGTGTGTGTGTTGATTTTGCTGAACTGCTTTTACCTCTTTTTGTTTTTAAATTCTTCATTATAAGGGATAGCTTACTTGGGTGTGAGGTGGGGAAGTACATTTATAAATGAAGGTGATGTGAAAACAAGTTATTGAAAATTTTAAATGACTATTTACAAATAGGATGAAAACTTGTCAACAGCTTCCATTATAATTTTGGAAATGGGTTTTTGCAGAAAAAAAATCTGAGGCCAAGACGTATCCTTTAATTTTAAAATGTAGAGTCTTTGCATGTTTATCTTTCAATACTGTCACTGTTCTCTGTTAATGAAATGCACGATCCTTATAATCTTGTGACATTCAGTTAAAAGCATACATGCCTAATTTCAAGTAAATAAATCAGTAGCCTGGTTCATCCACTTGGTCTGGGCTGAAAAAAATAAAATTACTTTCATTTTGCATAACACATGTTTTCTCCTATGTCTTTGGGAAAACAGAGAAGTTTTGTCTTAGCACAGAAGCTGACAGCAGACTAGATTTATAAGGTCCCTTCCATTTCTAAGCTATCATGATTGTCTATTCTGAGAACCAACTGAAATCTCTTTTTCTTATCTCTTCTTCTTCTCTCTTCTCTTGGTTCCAGTGTCCATAGTCTATGATTCAGTGTCTTGGCTTAGCTATCTCTTATGCCTCAAGTGGAGCCTTTCCTCTGCCTCATCTTCCTCCTCCTCCCATCTCTGTCTGTTGCCACCCTGCCTCAGGGTCTACCTCCTCCAGGAGTCTAGTCTTCTCAGGTGGGAATGATTTCTTTCTTCTTTTGTACATATTGTATTCCTCTTCATAGCCTATACATTTATAAATGATAAATACTTATTCCTATTTTTAAATTGTTTGTGCAAAGAATGGCTTGTTTAGTAGGGAGTGGCGTAAGAAATAGCAGGCAGGAATAGGCTGCTGGAAAAATGACTTTCTCCTTTCCTGGAAAAGTCCCTCAAAGGAAAGTAGGTGGGTGTAGAAAAATAACTTTCCCCTTTCAAAAAGTCACTCAAAAGAACTGAGCAAGGTGGTCAAAAATAAAAGCACGAAAATGGCAAGAACAGGTCCACAGCTCTGGAGAGAATTTGAAATGCTCTCAGAGTTCTGCCTGTTGGGGGAGGGTGAAAAGTCATGGCAGAAGAAGCATGGCTTGTTAGGCTATCTGAAAAATTGAGGATTATGTCTCCAAACTTCTGGTTGCCATAAATGTAAGAAATAAAATGGATATAAAAGGATAGATTTAAAAATATTAGGGTTTTAAAAGATTTATTGGTAGCATTAGAAAATTGAAGCCACGTGCCATGTTAAAAGTCAGTTTAAAAGAACCACCATTACCTCTGCCACCATGCTGCTTCAGCTGGAAAAGAGTGCCAATCCTGGCACTTCCTTTTTATTCTTCTCTCTACGTTATTACACTTCCTGTCCACATGATTACGCAAGAGAGGAAGCCAGTTGGCTCATGGGAAATGTAGTTGGAAAAAGCCCTTAATGTCCACAGGAAGTTGAGATCAGGGACCTCAAAATTAGTTCAAGGACCCCAAATTTCCAATACCACATTGGGAAGGGATAGATTTAGAAAGGAAGGTGATGAGAGAGAGGGAGAGAGAGAACATGAACTGCAAAATTTCAGAAAATGAATATTAAAAATTATATGGACAGGTAATCTGGAAAAAATAAAAATCTTAGAAAAGAAATGAAGGTGATGGGCAAGTTAAGTAGCACAGTGGATAGAGAAAGTGTTATGCCTAGTTATAGGACCTGTGTTCAAAGGTAGCCTTAGCCATTTCCTAGCTAGGTGACCCTGGACAAATCACTGAACCCCAATTGCTTAACCTTTGCCTCTCCTCTATATTAGAACTGAAACTAAAACAGAAGATAAGGGTTAAAAAAAGAAAAGAAAAGAAAAGAAAAGAAAAGAAGGTGATATAAAACCAAAAATTATCAAGGAAATTGTGCTAGGTACTGGGGATATAATACAAAGGAAAAATAGTCCTTGGCTTCAAGTCCTTCTGTTTTAGTTGAAGGAGATAGTATAGAGAGAAGAGAAATTAGGTCTGGGGAGTCACAAGGAATGGTGAGTGGAGCCACAGGGTTGTCAAATGTCATGCCCTTCCCAGGAGCGATGGAAATGGGGATTTGATTCATTGTGTGTGTGTGTGTGTGTGTGTGTGTGTGTGTGTGTGTGTGTGTGTGTGAAACTCACAAGGCTCCAGAGTAGATGTCCAAGTGTGATATATGCTATAGCTCTGAGAAGCATTTTCTGGATGGCCACTTCCCAGGTAGAGGGAAGCATGGCTTGAGGGGACTCAGCCAGGTCTCTAATTGGAGGGAATGATTTGCTGGATGGGAAGGTTAAAAAGGTCATCTTCCTTTTCAGACTCTAAGTCGGGTGATGCTGTCATCCTCGAGATGTCTCTCAAAATGAATGATGGCCACCAATCAATAAGCGTTCCCTCAGCTCCTACTCTAAGCAATGCACGAAGCCAGTGTTTGTCATCCTGGGCAATCAGCCCACTTGGTATATTTGAGGTGGGCCTGGTTGTCCTTTGTGAATAATTTAATTAAAAGAAGCACAGATTTTTTTAGTAGCACACAGGTCTACTAGTAATTTAAGAAGGCTGGGGGTCAAGCCATGCTGTCTTAATTATAGAGCTTTTCCCCTTTCACCACCCAATTATCTGTCTCAGAATCAGGGAGAATTTGGCTTCCCTTAAGGTCACCAGTCACAAAACAAAAAAAAGCATAATTAGAAAAAGGGAATCAATGAATGGAGTAGATAAGCTTATTGTTGATAGTGTCAAGGTTAAGCACAAGTGATCTCAGCCAAGTCAGCTTTACTCTGAACATCAATTATTGCCTTTATATGTAATAAATTTAAAACAACAACAACAATAAAAACAAAACAGCCTAAACATCTTGAAGGCTTGGATCCTCCCATCTGCCCTGGAGTGTATCAGGTCAGACTGGACAGCAGGATGGGATTCTATTTTAGCACTTTAGATAGGGTTGACTCAGAGTTCCCTCAGGTCAACATCTGCAGAAGTTTCTGGACTCTGGCTGTCAGCAGTAACTTTGCAAGAAAAATACTTTCATTTTGCATAGCACATAGGAAAATAGTGGTTTTGTCTACTTTGCACTGAATGCAATTGTATTTCCACAGTGACATTCATTATCTTTTCATGTCCTTCCTCTATCTTTCCATCTTTCAATAGCAACTCCCCATCATAATTTCCCTAGTTGTTAGCTAAAGACTTGGGGACCCTGGGATCAGGACTTTGCCCTTCTTCCTTGGGGCATGGGGCATTATCTCCAGATCTAGTACCACCTAAAGCATGTGATAGTTGCTTCTCTTTTGTAACATGGAGATGGCAGGGTGGAATTCCTAGAGAACTCTGGGTGAAGGCTTGAACCTGAATCTTGCAGGAATTCCTCCCTGCCATCTCCATGTTACACTTTCTATTTACCCCCTCACAGGGTTCTACAGCTATTTCTTACTGTGGCCAGCTCATTTCTTATAGAATAGTGGGATGGGGAAAGGCAGGCCAGATACAAAAAGACATATTTTTCTGGTCCATTTGCCATATTCCCTTGCCCCTCCTAACACAACCCCTGCTTCCCTCCCCAACTTTTACCTTGAGTTTTCTGTTTGTCTCCAAACTTGAATCCTTCAGTCCAGGGAAAATATTATATCCAATCCCTTCCTTGTACCTACATCCTGGATTTTATCCAAGGTACCTTTTCTTTGCTGTCTGGCATGTCTCCTCTCTTTGACTTAACATTACTTCTTTCACTACTAATTGGCAGCCAAATCCCCATTGTCATACCTGGGTATGGGACAGTGTATGTATGTGTGTGTAATGAAGACAGAGGAAGACAAATGCTATGCATCCATCTCTACCATGATGATAGCTTCCTAACTTGTCTTCTTTTTTCCAGGATATTCCTCTCCTCCATTTCAATGTTTTGTTTTGTTTTTTAAGCCTTTACCTACTATCTCAGAATCAATACTGTATATTGGTTCCAAGACAGAAGAATGGTAAGGGCTAGGCAATGGGGGTTAAGTGACTTGTCCAGGGTCACATAGCTAGGAAATGTCTGAGGTCATATTTAGACCCAGGAACTCTTATCTTCAAGCCTAGCTCTCTATCCACTGAGTCACCCAGCTGTGCCTCAAACTTACCTTTCTTATAACTGGTTTATAATCATTATTCTTTCTTTTTTAGCCATATTTCTTTCAATTAATCTATGACCTTATTCACTTAAAGAGTTAATGAAGGCTTTGAGAGGTTAAGTAATTTCTTCATGGTCACACAGCTAGAAAGGAAGTATTAGCATCCAGATTCAGATTTAAGTTTTTTTTGATTCTCAGTCCAGCCCCTTTACCTATAACTTCATTCTGTGTTACTGGAAGGAGTTCTCACATCAGCAGTTTTCCCCACACCAGGTCTTGATTATGTATAGTTGGAAAATCTTGAACCTCTAAAACTATATTATCCAAAATTCCTTTCTGTATAATCCACAATGCTTTTCCATTTGTGTATGTTTGCATCTTCACGTGTTGGTTATAAGTTCTGAGGCTCTGCCTCACTCCTCTTTTGCTCTGGCAAGCGGGTTGAATAGCTAGGTCTCTTACTTTAATTATTATTAATAAACTTTTAAAATACAATACTTGGAATATTGGATATTAATTTTAAAATCCACAATTATGAGGCTCTGACTATTGCCTATAACTATCAACTTCATGAGGTCTTTCCTGAACACTTTCCTCCCTTCCCATCCCACAACTGATAGTGCCTCTTCCCTGAAATGGCCTAGTATTTATTCTGTGTAAATTTTGTATATTCTTTAATGTGCCCATAAAATGCGTTCATATTGTCTCCCTCCTGGCCTTGAGGCCAGGAAGTGTTCTATTTTTTGTCTTTGAATCCATAGCACCTAGCACAGGGTCTGGCACAGAACATAATAGGCACTCAGTTCATGCTCTTTGATGGATTAATGGACAAGTATATGCTATTGAAAATGTTAACTATTTGGAATAAATTCTTCTCCCTACTGCCACTAGGGGCAGGTCAATTAACTCTACCTTTAATTAAATTTAACCAAAGATTATATATAGACTACTGTATTCTAGAGTGTTTTTTTTTTTTTACCTTAGTTCCATTTTTGGGAGGAGAAAAAGTCTACTCTCTCTGTCTCTCTCTCTGTCTCTCTCTCCCCCCCCCCCCCCCTCTGGCTCTCTGTCGCTCTCTCTCTCTCTCTATCTCTCTGTCTCTCTCTCTGTTTGTCTCTCTGTCTGTCTCTCTGCTTTTAGAATCTACTTAGAAAAGTGAATTTTTTTTGAGTATGCATAAGCTCTCTTGACTTCACTGTTTTAAAATTTTTTATTTATTTTTTCATACTGTTCATTTTTGTGAGTAATCTTATTAAACCAAAAACCCTAAACATAAATGATATTGGGATATGGGCTTCTCCTAGAAGTGTCTCACTTAGAGTGTCTTACTCATTTTCCCTTGCATTTCTATAGTACTGAAAAAAGGTGACTTTGAGCTGAAAGGAATATCCCTCTGGCCTCTCCCCTCATTCTTGATGAACACAGATAGGTACCTCCCAGCTTGCTTCTGATAAGATTCTGTTTTGAGTTCAGATACCTAATCAGCCCCTAAATTGGACAAATTCACCCTGTTTTGACTTTGAGGCATAGGACATAAGCACATGACCCATATTGGGTCCAGAGTCTCCAAAACATCATTCCATCCTACCATTATCCCATCTCTAGTCACATGTGCCCTATTGTCAGACGGGTATAAGTATCCCAAGTTCCTACTCCTCTGGGAGGCAGTATTCTACCTGCTCCTGCCTCCCAGCCAACTGAACTCAATAATCCAATTTACATTCAATTTAATACATCTCTCTTATTTTAAAGCTAATTATTGGAGTCTGCCATTCCTAACAAGAGTATCCTTCCTGACCCAGGGTTTTACTTCAAAGAGCTCCCACAACAATAAATCCAAATAAATAAGTGAAAATTGCATGTTTTCATCTGCCTTCTGACTTCAACAGTTCTTTCTTTGGAGGAGGATGACATTCTTTGTTCTAAGTCCCTCAGAATTGTCCTGGGTCTTTGTACTGCTGAGAGTAGCTAAGTCTATCACAATTGATCATTCCACAATCATTCACCGTTTTGATCTACAGTATTACTATTGATTTAGTCTGCCATGTTCGTTTGTAACCTTGAGATTACTTTTGACATTTCCCTTTCTTTTGTCTCTCACATATAATCAATTACTGAGTCCTGTAGATGTTGTGGGCAAGCCATCCCCTCTTTTATTTAAATTATCAGTTTTCCAATTCAAGTCCTCTTTACCATTGCTATGGACTATTGTAATAGTCTCTAGAAAAACTATTGTGACTACACATTCTTTCCTCTCCAGTTCCCTTTTCACACATCTATCTGAGTAATCTTCTAACCTTCCAAATACAGATGCACATCCACACACAGATACAGACACAGATACACACATATATACATACACAAAGTGATATCACTTCTCTGTTTTCCTGTTTTCAAAAAATTTCAGTTCCTCCCTGCTGCTTACTTTATAAAGTTCAGATTCTTCTGCCTGGCACTGATGGCTTTTTACTAGCTGGTACCATCTTATATTTTCCTTTTTATTCCCTTCATTTATTATTATTTCAAATTAGGCAATATGTTGTCACACCTCCATGCTTTTTCTCAGACTGTTTCCTCTATCTAGAATGCCTTCTTCTTTATCTTATTCATCCTTTAAAGCCAAGAAGAGCCAGCCAGTTAGCTCAGTGCTGGTCCTAAAGTCAGGAGGACCTGGATTTAAATCCAGTCTTAGATAATGGCTGTATGGCCCTAGGCAAATCACTTAACCTGTTGCTTCATTTTTTTTCAATAGTAAAATGGTAATAATAATAGCACCTAATTCCCAAGGTGGTTGTGAAGATTAAATAACATTTGCAAAGAGCTTAACATAGTACCTGGCACATAGTAGGATCTTAATAAATACTTCTTTCTTGTTTTAAAAAATTCTAGCAACTTTGAGATACGATATTTACTCTATAACTATCTAGGAATATGTCCTATATTTCAACCTATGGGGCAGTTTTTTTTTAAACCCTTGTACTTCGGTGTATTGTCTCATAGGTGGAAGACTGGTAAGGGTGGGCAATGGGGGTCAAGTGACTTGCCCAGGGTCACACAGCTGGGAAGTGGCTGAGGCCGGGTTTGAACCTAGGACCTCCTGTCTCTAGGCCTGACTCTCACTCCACTGAGCTACCCAGCTGCCCCTTATGGGGCAGTTTTTAATGATAGGGCCCTTGTCTTTTGAAGAAAATTTTAAATTTATTTCTTTATTTGTTTGTTACATTAAAATACACAGTTAACTTTCTCCATTAGAGAAGGCAACATTTGATAAAAAGATATATGTCTATATAAAACTGTTTTACTTAATTTTATTTATCAGTTTTTTCTTCTGGAGGTTCATGCTGTAGGATTAGGGAAATTGTAAGATGACAGGGGTCAGTGAAAATGAAGCCTCCCCAATCCCTGGTCTTTGGAGAAACACAGGCAGGCTTGACTGGATGGGAGAGGCAGGATCCTGTGGAGTACTTCTTCACCTCCCCCCTTCCTCTCTGCAGTTGGAAATCAGTTAACTGTCTGGTAATGGAAAATAATCCAGCTTGATAACTTCTGGGCCAAGATGGTAAGTGGAGAAAGGCTAAACTCTTTATGATAATATCTTTCTCTGTATTATTTCCCCACAGGACAGAATAGATGAAGCTTGATGTCTTAGAAGCAGCTCACTGACTCAGAGGTTAGGATCAACTTCAGAGCTACTAGTAAAAGGAACTTGGCTTATGGAAGATGTGAGTATTTCCCCAAATTATCTGTATCCAGACACAGTTCCTAGATGATAAGGGTTTAATGATATCTGGGAATAGGAAGGGGGGAAATGGCTTAGGATTGATAGGTAAGGAGAAACTACATAAAACAGCTATGTCAAAACAAGCAGTCCCTTCCCCCAAAGAGCAAATGTACCTTGAATGGCCAATCACCTATCTAAGCCCCTAAATCTTCTTCTTTCTAAACCTAGATAGCTAAACTAATGTAGAATGTGGTCTTGTTTGAAGGTCTAACAAAGTAAAGCAGCTTTGGCTGTCAGAGACTGAATGGCTCCAGCAGCTACACAGAGTATGTGTCCCCAGAGTCAAAAGCCAAGCCTCAGGATCCTTGCAAGAAGGGTGGCCTGGCTTTTTATACCAGGACTCCAACTTCCTTTAACTTCCCCTGCTCTTAGAGTTCTGGGGGGCACTATGGAATTCTTTGATGCAGCTTGAACCCCTCTTAGCTATATGGATCCCACAATGCACAAATCATTCTTTAAATAGTATTGCTGTTACTGTGTATAATGTTCTCCTGATTCTGCTCATTTCCTTTTGCATCACTTCATATAAGTCTTTCAAGGTTTTTTGGTGATCATCTTGTTCATCAGTTCTTATGGCACAATAGCATTCCATTACAATCATACACCACAACTTGTTCAATTGATAGACATTCCTTCAGTTTCCAGTTTTTTTGCCATCACAAAAAGTGCTGCTATAAATATTTTTGTGCAAGTAGGTCCTTTCCCCCTATCTTTGATCTCTTTGGGGTACTAAAGTGGTGGTATTGCTGGGTCAAATAATATACATAGTTTTATTGCCCTTTAGGTTCTGTGATAATGAGATTAAATTTGAAAATGAGCAGGGTAGATTTAATCTCATTATCACAATAGTTCTAAGAGAGAGATTTAAGAACACTCTTACCAAGGTCTTAAGATCCCAGGTCCTGTTCACGAACCAAAAGTGCTCCTTCAGGTCCCATTCACGAACTTGAAGAGAACCCTCAGCTCACTGAACTCTCTTTTAAAGGGGCCTCTTTTGCATCAATTCCTGTGCCTTCCTCTTAGTTTACATGTCCAATCACAACAGATACTTTTCTTAGGACTGCCCAGGAGGCAGTCAGTAAAATCTGATTTGTCATTCACTCTAGCACACGTGGGTTACAGACCACCCTATTTGTGAGTTAAATGGAGATGTTTTTAGTTAAATGGAGATGTTTTCACCTTTGGTCATTAAATCTAAAGATGGGCAGAGTATATTTAATTTCATTATCATAGTTCCAAATTATTCTCCAGAATGGTTGGCTCAAGTCACAGTTCCACCAACTGTATATTTTTTGTCCCAATTTTCCCACATCTCCTCCAACATTTGTCATTTTCATTTTTTGTCATATTAGCTTGTCTGATAGGTGTAAGGTAGTACCTCAGAGTTGTTTTAATGTGCATTTCTCTAATTAATCATGATTTGGAGCATTTTTTATATGACTAAAGATAGTTTCAATTTATTCATCTGAGAATTTCCTGTTCATATCCTTTGACCATTTGTCCTTTGGGGAATGATTTGTATTCTTATAAATTCAATTCAGTTCTCAGTAAGAAATAAAGCCTTTGTGAGAGACATTTGCCATAAATTTTTTTCCCGGTTTATTTCCCTTCTAAACTTGGTTGCATTGGTTTTGTTTGTGCAAAACCTTTTTTAGATGAAAGTAATCAAAGTTATCTATTTTATATTTCATAATGTTCTCTATGTCTTGTTTGAATATAAATTCTTCCTTTATCCATAGATATGATAGGTAAAATATTAACTAATTTGTTTATGGTTTCACCCTTTGTTTCTAAATCATATATCCATTTTGACTTTACCTTGCCATGTGACATGAGGTGTTGATTTGTGCCCAGTTTCTGCCATGTTGTTTTCCAGTTTTCCTAGCGGATTTTGGTGAGTTCAGTGATTCTTAAATTATGTCTCCTTGACATATTTTTGAAAGTAAATATCACATTTTGGGATATTTTTCTATCTTGTGATTTTGATTTGATCTTTCTTGTTTTGTGGAGTCACTAATTTCTATTTTATCCTTTTCTAATTTTTGAATGAATTTGTTATTTGGGTTGGGTTTACCACTTTCCATCTTAAGCTATTTATTATTTTTTCAATTCTTTCTTCTGAAATGATTGTTTCATTTTACAAAATCTCTTACTTCTCTTTTTTTCTAGGAATTATTATGAGTCAATATGGGTTGGTAGAGACTTACTTGTAAAGTATAAAGGATATTAGTTCCTATATTCTTCTGTAAGACTCTTTGTGTGGGCCTTAGGAAACATAATATAAAAAAGAGATGGATTTCTAAATAGAGGTGACCCTGTCTAGAATTGTTTTTGAGTTATGATTCCAGTAATAGTGTGCTGGTTCCCGCGAAAAGGAAATGACTGCCATCTGTTGGGATCTGAAGACACTTACAGGAAGGGTGTGAGGTAGAGCAATGGGAAACAAAAAAGACCAATAAATCAATTCTGGGTAGACAAAGAAGGAGTGTTGATATATGAAATGATGATAGCACTGTAGGAACAACATCTGGGTGTCACGTGTTTAAGTCCTACCTAGGCCAATACTATAATGTAGGGAATTGAAATTATAGGTCTCTAGAGGATGGCTACTCATTAGTGGATATTATTTTCTGTGAGTTCTGACATGAGTTCTACTTGTTTTACTTAATATGAAAATAAACATAATTATATTTAGGGCCATGTGAACCCTTGTGCTTACTGAGAAGGAAGTTGAGGAAGATATCCAAGAATATTAGATAATCAGAAAAATTCCTAGTCCGTCAGAGCAGAGGCAATGAGAGAAATAAGTAAGTTTTTCATAGCACACTTAGGTACTCTATGTCAGAAGAGAGATCTTGAAACAAAAGTTATATGGTGATTGCTAAGTTGTAACATAATTGAAAATTCAGCACATTGCTAATAACTTAAAAAAAAAAGGTATAGGGGTGTGTATATAGTGTTTTGCCCAAGGAGATTATCTGTATCCACAAAGATCTGAGCAAATGTGATTCAAAGGGAGGCAAGAATATATATAGAGAGAGAGGGAGCATCCTTCCTCCTACCCTTCTCCAATGGAGACTTTGATTCCTATCAGGAAGGAAAGAGGTTAGAGCCAGAGACTGGTCACTGCTTTTCCCAGAGTGGGGGAATACAGGGCTAGAATGTTATCTATTTACTCCATTAAGTATTATTAGTCAAGGGAAAATAATTTTTAGGTTCAAGCTAAACTCCTGATCACTATCCTTTAATGCAGGGGTCAGCAACGTATGGCTCTTGAGCCATATCTGGCTCCACCTCCCAGTCTGGTCAGAGCCCCAGGATGTGCCCCAGGGGGCCCTTCAGTCCCCACCCCATATTCTAGTGCCTTCAGCCTCCATCCTCCTCCTTCCGCAGGCATTTATGGCTCTCACAGCCAAAAAGGTTGTCGACTGTTGCTTTAATGGGATGTCCCAAGTGATATATCTAAGGCTTGATTCCCATCCCACCAAATGTCAGCTCCACAAGGAATACATGCAGGAAATAACAAATATATCTATTTATCTAAATTGGTAGTAAACAAAAAATTATAGAAAGTATATATAGGAGATTATTAGGCAATACAGAGAATGAATGAATGCTCCTACATTGGAAGTAAGATTATCAGAGTGGAAGAGAGAGAGAGAGAGAGAGAGACACAGAGAGAGAGACACAGAGAGAGAGAGAGACACAGAGAGAGAGACACAGAGAGAGAGACACAGAGAGAGAGACAGAGAGAGACAGAGACAGAGAGAGACAGAGACAGAGAGAGACAGAGACAGAGAGAGACAGAGA